>NC_133659.1:168082125-168404915 GCF_037893015.1 Macrotis lagotis
AGTGGCAGAGCAGCCCTCGGACCATCGGCATCGCCTCACGTCGGCCCCGCCCAGGGCGGTGCTCTCATTGGCTGCGGGGTCCCCCTCCGCCGGTGCGGGCGGCCAATGGGAGGCGCCATCCCCGCTCCTCCGCCTCGTACTGCATCTCCTCCCGCGGGGGGGGGGGTCGGAGGTGAACGGCCTCGAGTAACCCCGGGATCTCAGTCACCCCACCGCGGGGCTCGCGGCGCGGCCGGGCCGGCTGGGGGCAGGCGCGGAGAGGGCGGGCCGTGGGCGGGGCCCGGGCGAGGGGCGGGGCCCGCAGGCTCCGCCCCCCGCGGCCTCGAGGCGACTGGAGAGAGCCTGTCAGCCATCGCCCGAGCGGCCGGCCTCGCCTCCTGCCCGGCTGTCCGGCCTCGGCCCGCACGGGGTGCCCCGGCCGCCGCCGCCGCCGCCGCCCTGAGGTGAGGGGCGGGGAGAGCTGAGCTCCGCGCCGGGAGGGGGGCGGGCGGCGGAGGGCGGAGACTGGGCCCGGAGCCCCGAGAGGAGCTGCCCGCCAGCTCCGGGCCCCGGAGCTCGGCCCCCGCCGCGCCTGCCCGTGTGACCGCGGGCGCGCGCCCCCGGGGGCTCGATGGAGGGCTGCTACGCAGGCGCTGGGGTGCCCCGGGCCGGCGCGGCGCTGCCCTTCCGGGCCCCCCGCCCCTCGCCTTCCCTCTCCCTGGAGTCGGGCTCCCGGCCGGGCACCGGCCCGCGTCCCTCCTCTCCGGGAGGACCAGACCCACGTGGGGGGTAGGCCGGGCCGGGCCGCGCGGGGCGGGGGCAGCACGGGTCGCGTTTCCGGAGAGGGCCGGGTCTCCCTGGGCCAGCTCGGGGCCGGCCGGATGAGCCAGGGCACGTGGGGGGGGGCCGGGTCTAGTCCCCACGAGGGATGGAGTAGTGGCCGTGCCCGCGCACGCGCGCGCGTGTGTGTACATGTGTGTGCGTGTACATGTGAGCACACGAGCGTCCCCGGCGCCGCCCGAGGTGAGCCGAGCCGCACAGACACTTGACGCTCCAGGCCTGGGGAAGGGAGGGGGAGCCGCCGGAGCCGGGCCCCGCGGGAAAGCGCCCTCCCAGCCTGGGGTCTCCAGGTAGGCCTGCGAGGTCCCGACAGACCCGAAGAGCCAGGATTTGAAGGCGCGTCTGGAGGAAATGCAGCCACACGCAGCAGCACGGGATTCCGGCACACACACACATTCTCACTCTCTCTCCATGTCTCTCTCTCTCTCACACACACACACACACACACACACACACACACTCTCTCTCTCTCTGTCTCTGTCTCTCTCTGACACACACACACACACACACACACACACACACACACACTCCCCATATTTCATTCATTTTTTTCTCTCCCAGCTCCTTAGGGCAGACTGGGAACCCCACTATTTCCTCTTCCTGTAGGGGGTGGGGAAACTGCTTTCATGGAATTCTTAGGGTGCTTGTGTGTTGAGAACCATCTCTGGGCTGTTCAGTCCACTGTTGCTTTTCTAAAAGGCAATGTGAGGTAACCGACCCGGGTACAACTGTTGGCTGTCATCCTGTGATCTCGACTTGACTTTTGTGCTGCTTATCCATCTTTTTCTCTTGCCTGTCTCATAAATGATCAAGTACTTTGATTTTGCCAGGTGAAAATGGTAACGGATGGATGAAAGATTAAGTGTATAAAGTCTGTGTAGTCATAGAATAGAAAAACTCTTCATCCTGTCTTTTCTGAGGTAGTTAAATTATTTTCATTATGGAGTTTTAAAATGACATCATATAGAGCATGTAGCAGCTTTTAAAGTGAAAGAACAGAGAGATTACTTAAAATGAGTTTAGTGTTCAGGAGGACATGATTATGGTCAGATTCCGTAAAATCTGTTGATTGCTGACATTGTGAAAGGCAGTCCCAGAGAAAACCTGGCACCTGGTATTTATTGCCTTTTACCATCATGCAGGTCGTCTGTGGTGCAGCTTTATGGCATTTCACTCCTTTTCAGTTCAGTGACTAGGGAATTTTTTTTAAATCTCTTCTACACTCAAGAGATAGGTTTAACTTGTCCAAACTTGTGTGTATTTTGGATGGACATCATTAATATACAAGATTGGGGAAAGAATTAAGAGTTTTAAGTATTTTTGTTTTCTTTGAATTTTTGGTGGGAAGAGCCTTTTGTTAGGATTCCCTTAGACAAGCTAATTAACAATTGTGAGTTTGTCTCTGTGTGTGTGTGTGTGTGTGTGTGTGTGTGTGTGTGTGTGTGTGTGTTTGCATGGGTGGGGGTAGGTGGAGAAGTCAGAAATGTCTAAAATGAATACAATCAGGTGAGAAAGATGATATTTCCTATTGATGAGTTTACTGGACATAGTGGAGGGGTAAAAAAAGATTTCTTTCCTGAGTAATCCTAACTCTTGTTTAGATAGCATTTATAGTCATAAAGCATTTTTTACATAATTATTTCATTTGAACTGTACAACAGTTGCACTAGGTAGGGAGTGGACTTATTATATCCATTTTAGGTATAGTTTTGTAAATTGGGTAGAATGTAAGCTTAAAGAAGGCAAGGACTGATTCATTTTTGTATTTATATCCCTACCTCCTAGCACAGTGATTGGCACATAGTAATTATGTTGTATAGGATCTGAGACTCAAACATCTTTTAAGGTAGTTTCCAAGTTCATAGAGGTTTCCATTATGCCATACTTGCTAGATAATAATAATTTTTATAACACTTTAAAATTTATAAAATGCTTTAAAACATTGTCTTGTTTTATTCACATGATCTCTATTTTGCTGATGAGGAAACTGAGGTGTTTAGAAATTAAATGACTTGCCCATGGTCTCACAGCTGGTGTTGATATCGAATAGAAACTCAGGTCTTCCTGAGTCTAGGGCCATCATTTTATCCAGGTCACCAAGCAGGCCCTGATTGGTTATAAACAGATCAAATGTAGTATCTTATTGAGCATAATTGTTTGCATATTGTCTCCTCTGTTAGAATGTGAGCTTCCTGACAGTGAGGACTATTTTTTGCCTTTCTTGGTGTCCCTAGGGCTAGCCACAGTTTACTGTACATGGTAGGTGCTTCTTAAGCACTTGTTATCTTAAGGACTTCCACTAGCTATGTATTGCATTAGGATAGACAAAATTTCTTTTGCTTGTAGGTCCTAAATATTTGGGACCTTTCAGAATGTGACTTGAGCCTATTTTTCCAGTTTTCTTCACATTACTCCCTTTCCCACACCAGGTCCTAGTCTAACTGGACTATTAACTTTTCTATAAACTCAGCATTCCATCTCTTTTGTCTTTGTGCCTTCCTGTAGCAGGCGCTGTGGCTGGAATGTACTGCCTAGTTATCTCGGACCCAGGAGTCTTATCTTCCTTCTTTGTTCAGGTCAGATGTTTTCTTTGCAGTAAAATCTTCTTGGCAAATTGCTTTATATTTATTTATCAGTTGGTGTTCTATCCTCACTTGTACAATAAAATGTAGGCTCCTTGAGGACAACGACTGTTTCTATATCCCTCAAGTCCCTGGTTAAGTGCTATTTATGTTTTTAGTTGATGATTTAAAAACATTTATTGAATTCAATATGAAATCTTTAAGGAAGTTTATTTTGGCAATTGAGAAAGATGAATTCAGCGCAGAGGGGCCAAGTAAAGACAAATGCAGGGAAAATCAATCAGAGGCTAATATGAAGAAATTTGAAGAATAAAATATATGCTTTACAGAGTATTCTTTTTTTTGAAAGATTTTATTTATTTTGAATTTTACAATTTTTCACACAGTCTTGCTTTCCTCCTCTCACCCCATTGTTTCCATGGTATGCATTGATCTAAGTTGAATATGATGAGAGAGAAATCATATACTTAAAGAAGAAACAAAGTATGAGATGATAGCAGAATTACATAAGGTAATGTTTTTTTTTTTTAAATTATAGGTAATAATCTTTGGTCTTTGTTTAAACTCTACAATTCTTTCTCAGGATACAGATGGCATTCTCTCTCAAATATTCCCCCAAATTGTGTCTGATTGTTGCCCTGTTGGTATGAGCAAGTCCATTAAAGGTTGGTCATCACTCTCATGTTACTGTTAGGGTGTACAGTGTTCTTCTGGTTCTGCTTACCTTGCTCAGCATCAGTTTATGTAGAGCCTTCCAGGCTCCCCTGAATTCCCTCCTGGTTTCGAATAGAACAATAGTGTTCCATGACATACATATACCACAGTTTGCTAAGCCATTCCCCAATTGATGGACATCCCCTCAATTTCCAATTCTTCGCTACCACAAACAGGGCTGCTGTGAATATTTTTGTACAGGTGATGTTTTTGCCCTTTTTCATAATAGTATTCTTAACCTGATTTTGAACAACTGAAAACTCTTGATAGACAAATTTCAAAATATAAAAGTTGGGACAGCTAGATAGTGCAGTGGATTGGAGTCAGGAGGACACCTGAGTTCAAATCTAGACTCAGACACTTAATCCAAAAACTTTATTTCACTGCACTAGTCTTTGAAATGCAAGGTATTATGATTTGAGGCCTTCTTAAGGATCACTCACTACAAATCATTACAGAATGGTCAGACAGTAGGAAGAGTATTAGCAAAATTCATTTAAAAATATTGCTCATTTAGCTGACAAAAATGGAAAGCAAGATGATTCTGTTTCCTGTTTTTGTGGCTCAGAATTTGTTTATGAAAAATTTTCTTGAAAAAGCTAGAACTGTGTTCAGTTCAGATACTTTTATCAGAAGGCAATTGAAGCTAATTGCTCCCCCTTTTAATAGATGACATTTTGCCATTTGAATTTAGGGAAACAAAGCTTAAATAAGTTTGTTAAACCTTTTTTATTTCTTTAATAGAAATTCTAACTCTTTAGCAGATGTTTAAATTGTGATTAGTCTCACCTCATGTTTAGGGTAGATCTCAAATTTTGGAACCCCTTACAAAAAATTGATATAAAAGACTAAGTTACACATTTTTACTTAAATGAAACATGTTATCCTTGATTTAAGTATAAGAAAAAGAGAATTTTTACAAGAAGTACCTAAATTTGTCATTAATATTCATTCTTTGAAATGTGGACTACAATTAAAATCCAAAATAGGACTTTTGGAGCCCTCTATCTCTTAACTCAAAATAAAAAAAAAAATCTTTTCTGCAACATACTTGACAAAAGGTTTTGTGTGTTTTTTTCTGGAAGTCCTTTAGCAGGTCTGGAATAGGGGGAGGTGGCCCATCTCCTCTTTGGATTACTCTGAGTAAAAAGTTTTCCTTACATTAGTCCTAAATTTACCTCTTTGCAAGGCAAAACCCCCTCCCCTATTCCTAATTTTGCCCTTTAATGTAAATTATAAGACATCCTACATGACAACCCTTTAACTACTTAGATACAGCTCTTCTGAGAATCAGTGAGAGCATGGGCTCTAGAGACAGAAGATCTGTCTCTGATATTTATTACCTATGCTATCTGAGGCAAGTTGCTTAACATTCTTAAAACTTTAGATTCCTTATCTGTAAAATGAAGGGGTTATATTACTTGCCTTCCAGTTTAGTATCTGTGAGCTCATGTATTTGGAAAGATAGTATATATTCGAATCTCTGGTATAGTGGAAACAATATTAGATGTGGCATCAGGGGATCTAGCAAGGTTCCCAGTGAGACCTTGGGCAGATCACTCAATTTTACCAGACCACAATAGTAATAATAATAGCTAGTATTTATATGGGACTTTATGTTTTTTATTGACATATATTTTACCTGTTTTACAGATGAGGAAACAGGCAAAGGTTAATTGACTTTCCTATTGTTTTATTGCACAGTTAAGATTCTGAGGATGGATTTGAATTCAGGTCTTACTGACTCTGGGCTTGGCACTCTACTTGGTACCTGGGTCACAGTTTGGATAAACAGTGGTCATTGCTCTAGTGTTAACCTTTTGATAGTAGAACAGTTGGAAATATATTCAGAGCTTTACTGGACACAGGGAAGAGCTAGATTTTTCCATTGTCTATTTGAGGAGAATTAGAAAATTATAGCACTGATTAAATTATATTTTATAAATTATATCACTGTGATTTTATTCTGGTACAATAAGGAATAGAGGGTTTAGATAGCAAGGTGTTTACTGAAGCATATAAAGAGTATGCATATTGTATGATCATGATATGGAGAGGACCCTGACCAACCCTGAAAGCTTTGCTTGTGAAACCTAAGTTCTGCACCTTCTGTCATGTTGAGAATATCTCACCTATGGTCCTAGCAATAAATGGTAACTCTTTTCTGTGTATCAGTATAGCTTGGTTGATCATCAGTAAGCAGGCTGGCCTTTTTTGAACCTATGAGACAAAGAATATAAAATGTTCCCTAATTCTGTGTGACTTCTTTCTGCTTTTACAGTGTTGGGAAGAGAGAGAGAGAGAGAGAGGGTGTTAAGAATAAGATTTGTTATCTTGGGCAAGTCATAAAACCTCTCAGTGCTCTAGATAGCATCGAAAAAACATGGATAAAAAACATGGTAAACGTGGGCTAACATCACAAAAATTAAAATGATGATATTTTAATAGGAAATGACTAATTTTTGTTGTGGGAGTAATTTTTGAATCAGCCATCCATAAGATTATTATCTTAGAACAAATATCAAAATCCACACAAAATTAAAAGAAATAATAAAAATGAGATATTACACTACAGTAATAATGTTTTATAGTATGTATTGAGAATTGACCTCAGGTCCAAGAAGACATGGGTTCAAGTCCTGCCTCTGAGGTATGATAGATTTGTTATCTTGGGCAAGTCATAAAACCTCTCAGTGCTCTAGATAGCATCAAAAAAGATGAAAAGAGGGGTGGCTAGGTGGCACAGTGGATAAAGCACCGGCCCTGGAGTCAGGAGTACCTGGGTTCAAATCTGGTCTCAGACACTTAACAATTGCCTAGCTGTGTGGCCTTGGACAAGCCACTTAACCCCATTTGCCTTGCAAAAAAAAAAACCTAAAAAAAAATAAAAAAAAAGATGAAAAGGCTAAGATAGCAATAATACTAATACTTGACCTAGGTATCTCACAAGATTGTTTTGAGGAATGAACTCATATACTGTGTATATGAATATACTATAAAGTACTAAAAAATGGGTTAAGAAATAATAGATCATTGTCCAGTAACCAAATGGTATCTTCTTGGAATTATTGAATCATATTAATTAATCTCTATTTGTATGTGTTTGTATGTATGTGTATATTTATATATATGAAATTTTCCTTTAACATCTTCATTTCCCAATATTTTACCTTCTACTTGAGACTAATGCCTTACAACAAGAGAAAAAGAAAAACTCAGAACTAACTTTGTATTCATCATTTTATATCTCTTTTTTTCTTCAAGAGTAGTGGAAATTGGGGCAGCTAAGGTAGTGTAGTGGATAGAGCACCGGCCTTAGAGTCAGGGCAAGCTACTTAACCCCATTTGCCTTGCAAAAAGAACAAAACAAAAAACAAAAACAAAAAAAAAGAATAGTGGAATTTGGGGGGGCCAGGGGGCGCAGTGGATAGAGCACCAGAACTGGGGTCAGGAGTACTTGGGTTCAAATCCGGCCTCACACACTTAATAATTACCTAGCTGTGTGGCCTTGGACAAGCCATTTAACCCCATTGCCTTGTAAAAAACCTTAAAAAAAAGGTGGAAGTTGCCTTTTCATATCTCTTTTTGTCCAGAGTGGGGGTGGGGGAGTCAAACTTGGTCATTATAATTTTATACCTTTCAGTTTTTTAAAATATTTAATTATTTTGAATTTTACAGTTTTTCACCTTAATCTCACTTCCCTCCCCCCCATCCTCCACAGAAGGCAGTCTGTTAGTCTTTCCATTGTTTCCATGGTATACATTGATCTAAGTTGAATGTGATGAGAGAGAAATCATTTCCTTAAGGGAAAAAAAATAAAGTATAAGAGATAGCAAAATTACATAATAACTTTTTTTTTTCAAATTAAAGGTCTTTGTTCAAACTCCACATTTTTTTCCTCTGGATACAGATGGTATTCTCTATTGCAGATAACCTAAAATTGTGACTGATTGTTACACTGATGGAATGAGAAAGTGCATTAAGATTGATAATCATCCCCATGGTGCTGTTAGGGTGTACAGTGTTTTTCTGGTTCTGCTCATCTAGCTCAGCATCATACCTTTCAGTGTTGATTACTTATTCGATTTATTGTTTCTGTGTACATTATGGTCATTATGTATATTGTTTTTCTATTTCTCTTTATTTTGGGTCAGTGCATGTAAATCTTTCCATTCTTTTCTATTTTTTATTGAATTATTAATCTTGAGTATAGCTATTCTTGTTAGAAAGGAACCCCCCCCCAAAAAAATGTATCCAAGTGGAAAGCTGGAAAGAGGTTCTCCTCAGAGAAGCAAATAAAAAAATTGTTGAGTTCATTTTCTTGTGTATTTGTAATGAGTAACATGTTTGATGGGAAAACTTGGCTATTGCATATTTGAGCGCTCCTGCACTCAAAGAATATTAAAAAATATTAAGAATATTAAAAAATATAAAATCGCAATGAATTAATCAATTAGTATCAAGTAGTGACTGCTGGTGCTGAGGATACAGAGACAAAAAAATAAAATAGCTCCAGGACCTTTTATTCTACTGAGGTATACATGAGAATACATAGAAAGTATGTATCTATATAGAATCAATGTAAATGGGGAGAGAAGACACTAATAATTGATAGGATCGTTTTTTTTTTTTGTTTTTTTTTTGCAAGTCAGTGGGGTTAAGTGACTTGCCCAAAGTCGCATATGTAATTATTACGTGTCTGATCTGAGGTCAGATTTGAGCTCAAGTCCTCTTGACCTCAGGGCTGGTGCTCTATCCACTGGGCCATCTAGCTGCCCCTCTTGAACTGCATCTTAAAGGAAGAGAGGAGGAAGAGCATTCAGATGTGAAATAACCTAATGCATATGCAAAGGTCAGAGATGAGAGATGAAGTACTACATAAGAAGAATAGAAGGCCAGTTTGGGTCATAAGAGTATAAAAGGGCCAAGTTTATGAGGGACTTTAAAAGTTAAAGTAATTCATAATTTTTCCTAGAAGCAATAGGGAGCCACTTGAGTTTATTACATAGTGTTTGACATGGTCAAATGCAGTTAAGGAAAAAAACATTTTGGCAGCTATATGGAGAATGAATTAGAGGGATAGATGAGACAGTGATACCAATTAGGATGTCATTGCAATAATCCAGTCTAGAGATGATTAGGCCCTAAGTTAAGGTGGTGATCTCTAGAGAGAAAGAATCAGACATAAGAGATGATGTGGAGCTAGAAAGAGAAAGATCTGGCAGGTAATTGGTTATGTAGAGTGAGAGACTAGAAGTTGAGGATCATGTCAAAATTATGCATTTGGGAGAATGAAAGGATAGTGTTGTGTTTTGATAGAAATAGGGAAATTTGATAGAGGGATAAATTTTGAAGTATGGGTAATGAATAGTTTTCCACATGAAGTACTTGAGATATCTTTGGACATACAATTTGAAAGCAGGCAACTAGTGATGTAATGTGACTTGGGGCTGGGTAAGTAGATCTCTGAGTCATCTGCTTAGACATGGTAATTAAATACATTTCAGTGTTAGAATTTATTTGATGTCTCTGAGATTATGTAGAGGGAGAAAAGAAAAGGGTCCACGATAGAGGTAGAAGACATGAAATGAATGTTGAGTCAGCAAAGGAGACTGAAAAGAATGAGTCAAGCAGGTAGGATGAGATCCTGGAGAGAGTAATGTTAGGAAAAGAGATAAAAATAACTAAGAGGAGAAAGAAGGTGGTCAACATTGTCAGATGTAGCAGAGAGAATGAAGGCTGAGGAAAGAAGATAAGAGATATCTGCTAATTTTGGATAGGATAGTTTTAGTTGAGAGTGGGGAAGCAAGAGAATGCCAAGGACTGAGAAGTGATTGAGAAGAGAGGAAGAAATAAAGTGAGGAGAAAAATATAGGACGATAGCTCCAGGGAATGGTAGAGACTAGAGAAGGTTTTTTGAAGGATGTGTCAGTCTTGGTCATGTTTGAAGGCAGTAGAGGAGGAGAGATTAAAGATTAGAGATAGAGAGGGGTGATAGGCACTGGAATCAAGGACAAAAGGGAAAGGAATTTGAGATTAGGCAACCCTGTGGAACTGAATTGTGAAATTAAAATTGGGATGGGGAAAAAAGTGAAGTATCACTAATGTAATGGCCTGAGTTTACTGGAAGTTCAAGGAATTGTAAGTCACAATGAAAAGAATTGTTCCTTATTTGTCAGTATTTTTCATAGATGGAGCAAGAAGGGAAATTTTGTGAATGGCCCTGTGAGGGCCATTAGGCCCTCAAATTGATAAATATGTACTTTAATAAAAGTTGACAATACTTGTTGGTTTCAAAACAAAGTTGAGCAGAAGAGAGGATGGGGACATTGATTCAGGTATAAGTCAAGAAGAGACCAAAGGCTTAGACACTTTGTTGAATCATCATGCTTGTACATAATCAGTTCCTTGAAGGTAGAGTGAAAAACATGGTAAACATGGCTTAACATCACAAAAATTAAAATGATGATATTTTAATAGGAAATGACTAATTTTTGTTGGGAGTAATTTTTGAATTGGCCATCTGTATGTAGTCAGATTATTAACTTAGAACAAATATCAAAATCCATGCAAAATTAAAAGAAATAATAAAAATGATATGTAACTTAACCAAGACAAATTTAGCATTATCTGTTTAAATAAGTTGTTGATGCCAAAAAATAGATAAGAGACTGCACATCAACACAGACATTACCATATCCTAATGAATGATACCATATATCAATTAGCACAACTAGGAGACCCAAGATCACAGAAACTCTCAATAAGCTTATGTTCTTAATGGGGGCAAACCAATTGAAAATAATTCACAGAATCTTATGAGGAACATTGTGAGAAGTCTTGCCTCACAAAACAGGCTAAGGTATTGGGTGGGGGAAGAGTCAAATTTACAGATTCATCATCATATGGCATTCAAGACTGAAACTGAAAGGAGAACAATGAATAAATGGAGTTGTGTAGTTTGCAATCATAGATGTTTTCTCCATCATAAATACTGAAACCACCACATTTGGATTCTTAACCAGCTAGACCTTAATGTGCTACAAAATACCATATTAAAGATGCTTTTAAGTAAAAGGCTATCTTTCTAACAACCCCATGAGGCAAGTGCTCTTATCCCCATACTGGTCTGAGAGAGGTTAAAGAATTGTCAAAATGTCATGCTGCTAGTAAGTGTCTGAAGTGGAATTTGAACTCAGGTTTTTCTTGTCTTCAAATCTAAGATTAGGGCAACTGGTATCCAGCATGATAAAGTAGAAATGACACTTAAAAAAACAAAAAGATTAGGTCAACTGGTATCCAGCATGATAAAGTAGAAATGACACTTAAAAAAACAAAAAGTTTAGGGCAACTGGTATCCAGCATGATAAAGTAGAAATGATACTAAAAAAACAAAGATTGAAATTGCTGCTGGATAAAAGCAAATTATACAAGAAAATCTGTACCATAAAAGCACCAAAGGATCAATTCTCATGATAACTGAAAGAGTGAAGAAAATCTGCAAGACTTAGGGGGGAAAAAAACTCAGACCTTGTTGCTACCAAAAAAGATGACCAATAAAATATTAGTAATGACCAACCCATACACCTTATCTCATCTCTACAAAAATGTTAATGAAAAATGAAGATATTCTTGATGAAGTGTAACTTGGTAAGATGATAGACTAACACAAATGATACTTTACCTGATGAGCTTTTCTGAGTGTACTGAGCAGAACCAGAAGAACATAAGCACTTTAATAGCAACATTGTTTGATAATCAGCTATAATGGACTTAATCTCTTCTCAGCAATACAGTGATCAAAGACAGTTCTGAAAGACCTGCAAATGCCTTTCCCATCCAGAGAAAGAACTATGCAGTCTGAATACACATCATAGCATACTATTTTTGCCTTTATTAAAAGACAGATTTTATTTATTTTGAGTTTTATAATTTTTCCCCTAATCTTGCTTCCCTCCCCCCAACCCCTACAGAAGGTAGTCTGTTAGTCTTTACATTATTTTCATGGTATACGTTGATCTAAGTTGAATGTGCAGAGAGAGAAATCATATCCTTAAGGAAGAAAAATAAAGTATAAGAGATAGCAAGATCAGACAATAAGCTATCAGTTTTTTTTCCCCTAAATTAAAGTTAATAGTCCTTGGTCTTTGTTCAAACTCCACAATTCTTTCTCTGGATACAGATGGTATTCTCCATCTCATGTAGCCCCAAACTGTCCCTGATTGTTGCACTGATGGAATGAAGAGTCCGTCAAGGTTGATCATCGCCTCCATGTTGCTGTTAAGGTATACAGTGTTTTTCTGGTTCTGCTCATATCACTCAGCATCAGTTCATGTAAATCCCTTCAGGCTTCTCTGATTTCCCATCCCTCCTGGTTTCTAATAGAATAATAGTGTTCCATGACATATATATACCACAGTTTGCTAAGCCATTCCCCAATTGAAGGACATTTACACAATTTCCAATTCTTTGCTACTACAAACAGGGCTGCTATGAATATTTTTGTACAAGTGATGTTTTTACCCTTTTTTCGTCATCTCTTCAGGGTATAGACCCAGTAGTGTTAATTGATGGATCAAAGGGTATGCACATTTTTGTTGCCCTTTGGGTATAATTCCAAATTGCTGTCCAGAAAGGTTGCATGAGTTCACAGTTCAACCAACAATGTATTAGTGTCCCAGATTTCCCACATCCCTTCCACTTTTCTGGTCACATTGGCCACTCTGAGAAGTGTGAGGTGGTACCTCAGAGATGCTTTAATTTGCATTTCTCTAATTAATGATTTAGAGCATTTTTTCATATGACTATGGATTGCTTTGATTTCCTCAGCTGTAAATTGCCTTTGCATATCCTTTCACCATTTGTCAATTGGGGAATGGCTGGCTTGGTTTTTAGAAAATTTGACTTAGTTCTCTGTATATTTTAGAAATGAGTCCTTTGTCAGAAATACTGTTGTAAAAATTGTTTCCCAGTTTACTACATTTCTTTTGATCTTGGTTACATTGGTTTTGTCTGTGCAAAAGCTTTTTAATTTAATATGATCAAAATTATCTAGTTTGTTTTTAATGATGTTCTCCATCTCTTCCTTGGTCCTAAACTGCTTCCCTTTCCATAGATCTGACAGGTACACTACTTCTTAATCTTCTAGTTTGCTTATAATATTGTTTTTTATGTCTAAATCCTGTATCCCATTTTGATTTTATCTTGGTCTAGGGTGTGAGGTGTTGTTCTAATCTAAGTTTCTCCTTACTAACTTCCAATTTTTTCAACAGTTTTTATTGAAGAGTTTTTATCCCCAAGACTGGACTCTTTGGGTTTATCAAACAGCAGATTACTATAATCATTTCCTGCTTTGCACCTAGTCTATTCCACTGATCTACCACTCTATTTCTTAGCCAATTACCAGATAGTTTTGATTATTTTTGCCTCTTTAATTTTTGTTTTTGTTTTTTCTTTCTCATGGTTTTCCCCCTTTTGTTCTGATTCTTTTTTTAAAGAAAGATTTTATTTATTTTGAGTTTTACAATTTTTCCCCCCCATTCTTGCTTCCCTCCCCCCACCCCCCCACAGAAGGCATTCTGTTAATGTTTACATTGGTTCCATGTTATATATTGATCTCAGTTGAATATGATGATAGAGAAATCATATCCTTAAGGAAGAAAAATAAAGTATGAGATAGTAAAATTACATAATATAACGCTTTTTTTTTCTAATTTGATGGTAATAGTCTTTGGTCTTTGTTCTGATTCTTTAACAATGTGACTAATATGGAAATAAGTCTAATATGATTTTATGTGTATAAACCTAAATCAGATTATTTGTTATCCAAGGATGGGGGAGGGAATGGTGGGAGGAAGAAGACTTTATAAATACGAATGTTAAAAATGATGTCTACCTATAATGGGAAAAAACCCAAAAAGCTTTGTGAATGTGAGAGAAATGTGTTTATCATGTTAAAAATTTCTTATGTCTATATCAAAATCCTGAGATTCCTTGAAAAATTATATTGGCTAACTTTAGCCTTCTGATTATTAATATCAAGTGAATCATAAAACATGGAGATGTATCCTTACCAAAGGTATTTCTGTTGTCCAAAAGGATATCTCGAGCAGAGTCTATATGAAAGGGATATTGCCTTCATATGGCAAGGTACTCCAGAGGATCCTGTTCATAGACAATTGTACCTAAATGAGATTTTTTTTTAGTTTTTTTTTTTTGGTAAGGCAGTGGGGTTAAGTGACTTGCCCAAGGTCACATCAGCTAGGTAACTATTAAGTGTTGGAGTCTAGATTTGAACTCAGGTACTCCTGACTGCAGGGCTGGTGCTCTATCCTCTGTACCACCTACTAAATGAGATTTCTAATCTCTAATCACCTAAAAAACCTAGGCATACAAAAAAAGAACAAATGGAAAAATTCCTTTTATCAGGACTACAGTGTATGGTAATATAGACAATCTTTAAAGCTGGTCCATAAGTACATAGAACCGGGATAGGCCCTGGTATAGAGGGTGAACTGATCTCAGAATTGAGCTATAAGAGAAGTTTTGGATTTCTTTTCTTTTTTTTTCAAAAGCCTTTATATAAAGGTTTGCTTTTTCAATATTAGTTTTTAATCCAGTAATATCTTATGACCTTTGAGGAGTTAAAATTTGAGGAGACCCAAAGAGCAGTGAGCAGGGTGGTCCATTTATATCTATGTGATCCATTAGAATTTTTTTTTAGGTTTTTTTTTTTTTTGCAAGGCAAATGGGGTTAAGTGGCTTGCTAAGAACAAAAGATTGCATATAAAATTGTAAACTTCCTTAAATTATATTTTATTTTTTAAAATGTGTCTTATCCTTAAAATGTAATATATAATTATCCTGTTTGTTTTCATGTCTCTTTTTAAACTTAATTTTATCTTTCATTTATCTATTTATCTATTTACTTATTTACTAATTAATTAATTAATTAGAATTTTTGCAAGGCAATGGGGTTAAGTGGCTTGCCCAAGGCCACACAGCTTATTATTAAGTGTCTGAGGCCAGATTTGAACTCAGCTGACTCCAGGGCCTCCTGTGTTCTATCCACTGTGCCACCTTGCTGCCCGTCTTTTATTTTTTAATTTATAGTTGTAGTTAGTAGGTATCATTATTTATTTCTGCTTTCTTCATTCTGAATTATTTCACAAGTCTGTGTTTTCTTATTGTTTATTGTTCCATATTGTTATCCTATTACATTTTAGCTGCTTAATAAAGACTTGACATATTATACAGTTATTCATATTTTATACTTTTGCTGGCTCTCCTTCACTCATTTGGACATGTGGAATGTTTCTAGCCTTTTGATGTCACAGATGCTAGAAATATTTTTTTAAAATATTTAATATTTATTCTCATTTTGTAGAAATGTTTTTTATACATTAATAAAATATTCTTGTTTGAGAGTAAAGAAAATACCCCCCCCCCAAAAAAAGATATAGACTCACTTGAGCGATAAAGTTAAGGGTAGAGAAAAAAAATTAAAATAAAAAAAATAATAGTAATAATTGTAGGTATGGCCAGGTGGCACAGTGGATGGAGCACCAGCCCTGGAGTCTTGAGCACCCAAGCCCACATCTGGCTCTGTACACCCGACAATCACCCAGCCGTGTGGCATGCAAGCCACCTGATCCCCACTGCCCTGCAAAAACCAAAAAAAAAAGGGAAAAAACCCCCAAAATAAAATAAAGTAGTAATAATAGTAGGGGTGGCTAGGTGGCAGACAGAGCATTGGCCCTTGAGCCAGGAGCACCAGGGTCCAAATCCGGCCTCAGACACCCAATGATGACCCTGCTATGTGGCCCCAGGTGGGCCACCCAGCCCCATTTGCCCTGGACCCCCCCCAAAAAAATAATAAAATATGTGCTTCAGTCTTTGTTCAAACACCAACAACTCTGTTGCAAGTGGGTCACATTCTTTATGATAAGTCCATGGTAAAAGTTACTTCCGTATTTTTCCACTGTTGCCATTGCTAATTGCAACTCCTTCCTTTCGTATTTTTCCATTACCATGTACTATATTTTTCTCTCTCTTTTCACTCTGACTCTGCTGTAGGGTCGCTGAGTGGTGCAGCAGATAGATCCCTGGCTCTGGTGCCAAGAGGCCCTGAGCCCCCACACCACCCCTTAGGCCCAGCATCCACCTGGCCCCATGGTCCTGGACAGGCCTTTCAATCCCAGCCCCTTGCAAGAAGTAGAGAAAGAAAATGTGTTATATCTGACCACTTCCCCCCCCCCCCCCCGCCATGGTCCATCCTCTCCTCCATCCCTCCCATCACCCCCCCTTTCCCCTGTCCCCCCCCCTCCTTCTTACTCCAGATGTCTATACCCCATTGAGTATGTATGTTGTTTACTCTCCTAGCCACCTCTGATGAGAGCAAAGATTCCCTCGTTCCCTCTTGCCTTCCCCCCTTCCCTATCATTGCAGTAGCTCGTTGTAATAAAGAAAAATCTTATTATATGAAATATCTTGGCCTATTCCCCCTCTCCTTTTTCTTTCTCCCATTCCATTTCCCTTTTTTCTATTGACTCCATTTTATTCCATATTTTATCTTCGAATTCAGCTTTCTCCTGTGCTTCAACTATAAAAGCTCCCTCTACCTGCTCTATTAACTGAGAATGTTTACATGAGTATTATCAGTGTCATTTTTCTATGCAGGAATACATGCAGTTCATCATCATTAAGTTCCTCATATTTTCCCCTTCTCCAATCTCTATGCTTCACCTGAGTCCTGTATCTGAAGATCAAACCTTCTGTTCAGCTCTGGCCATTCCAAAAGGAACATTTGAAATTCCCCCAGTTCATTGAAAGTCCATCTTTTTCCCTGGAAGAGGACATTCATTTTTGCAGGGTAGTTGATTCTCAGTTGCATTCTAAGCTCTTTTGCCTTCCGGTATATTATATTCCAAGCCCCACGAGCTTCCAATGTAGCTGCTGCTAAGTCCTATGTGATCCTGAATGCAGCTCCATGACATTTGAACTGTGTCCTTCTGGCTGCTTGTAATATTTTCTCTTTGACTTGGGAGTTCTGGAACTTGGCTATAATATTCCTAGGGGTTGGTTTTTTGGGATCTCTTTCTCGGGGGGATCAGTGGATTCTCTCCATTTCTATTTTGCCCTCTGCTTCTAGAATATCAGGGCAATTTTCCTGTAGTAATTCTTTGAAAATGATGTCAAGGCTCTTTTCCTGATCATGACTTTCAGGTATTCCAATAATTTTCAAATTATCTTTCCTAAGTCTGTTTTCCATATCAGTTGTTTTTTCAATGAGATATTTCACATTTTCTTCTAATTTTTCATTTTTTTTGGTTTTGAAGTATTGATTCCTGATTTCTGGTAAATTCATCAATCTCCCTGAATTCTATTCTTTGTCTGAAGGATTTCTTCTCCTCAGAGAGTTTTCTTATCTCTTTTTCCATCTGACCAATTTTGCTTTTTTAAAGCATTCTTCTGCTCCATAACTTTGAACTGTTTTATCCATTTGATCTAAGCTGGTTTTTAGCATTCTATTTTCTTCAACATTATTTTGGATTTCCTTGACTGAGCTGCTGACTTCATTTTCATGTTTTTCCTGCATCTCCTTTCTTTTCCCAGTTTTTCTTCTAACTCCCTTATTTGATTTTTTCAAAGTCTTTTTTGAGCTCTGTCATAGCCTGAGCCCAATTTCTATTTTTCTTGGAGTCTTTAGATGCAGGAGCTTGTGTTTCCTCATCTTCAGACTGAGTGTTTTGATCCTTCTTGGGTTCATCGATAATGTATTTCTCAATGGTGTTTCTCTTGTTTCTCTGCTTGCTCATTTTCCCAGTCTAAGCCCATTTTTGGGGTCATTCCTGAGCTTTTGGGACATTCCCACAAGGGTCTCAGTGTGTGAGGCTCTGTCCTCCCTCCTGGTCTGTGAATGACTACAAGCTCCACCCCCTCTGCCACGGGCCTCAAGTGTGGGGTGGCCTTGCTGTTCTATGGGGGGGCCTAGACTGTGATCAGGATCTGAATGTGGTCAGAGCCTCAGACTCCTGTTCCAGGGGCAGAGAGGACAGAGCTCTGCAGTCTCTCTTCACTCTCCTCCCTAGGTTCAATGGGCTCATGCTCTGGGGGCTCCTGTTTACCAGCTTTGCCTACTTCTATTTCCTGAATCTGGAATGCAGTGGCCATGCTGCTAGCTGTGTGTCCTGAGGGCTGGGCTTCACGTGCTCACTCTGGCAGAGGCACCCCGGCTGTTTCCCCAATTTGTGCCAGTGCTCCCTGAGGCATAGGTCAGGAAACTGCCCCTGCTGCTGTGAGTTGCGGCTCCCAGCGCCCTGGGGCTGCCTCCAGGAGGCTGAAGTTCTTTCGCTCTGGTGGGCCACCCCTCTGGCAGCCGCCCCTCCAACCCCGGGGAGCAGAGCCTTTCTGCCCTTTTCCAGGTTACCTTGAGTAGGAGAACTGCCTCATTGGGTCCCTCTGTGGGTTCTGTCTCTAGAAAGTTTAGTTAGAGTCCTTAGTTTCAAAGATTTATGAGAGAGCACCTAGGACAAGATCCACTCTTGTCATCATCTTGGCTCCGCCCCCTCGATGCTAGAAATATTTTTGTATGATTTTTGTACCACCCCTCTTTCTGATATTGAACCATTTGATGGTGCTAAGAACTTTGGTAGAAAGAACTTTCTTTTTCGGGTTTTAAGTAGCTGTGGCTGTAGTATCTGCCAGAGCAGTTGTCAGGCTACATCTCCATAAATTTGGTTACTTACTAGGTAGGATAATGGCTGAGAATATTGGATGCATTACTTTTCCCATGGCTTTTGGGCCTAGGGTGCTGGGCTATGCTGCATTGGTGTCTGAGGGGTGACTGTGCAGGGGTATGACTTACTTGGACCTTTTTCCTCCTTTGTCTCCCTCAGGACTACTTTAGGTAGTCCTTGCCTGTCCTCATCCTATGAGTGCCATATAGTGAATAAAACAATAATTGGACAACTGAATATTTACATTTAAAGGTTATAGACTTGACCAGAAGAGTTACTGTTTGAATTACTCACTTGCTTAGGGAACTTTAGTAGCTCCCCAGATAAAAATACACATTCTGTATATTTAAAATTCTTCACAATCTGCCACCTCTACAGACGAAACTACCATGACTCCTTTTCTCCATTCTACATGCCAACCAAACTCCATTACTTACCATCCCCATCTTTCCCTCCATTGTGCCTTTGCTTGATTGTCCCTCAGTCCTTCCTTCCTCCCCAGAGTGTCTTTTACTTCTCCACACTTGTGTGATGTGCCGGAAGTCCATCCCTCATTAGTTGTTTGGGGTCATTCCTTTTTTTAAATGACTGTGCAGTTATTTGACTGTGTGTATATATTCTATCCCCCAGTAAAATATCAGCTTTAGAAGAACAAGGGCTGTTTTTCTTTTTTCCTTTGGATTCTCAGTGGAATGGGCAGAGTTGAATTAATTTTGTACTCTCTTGAGTTTAAAAAAGAAAAACTAGAAATAAACTTCATCAGAGTTGATTTAAATATTTTAATTTTCTCTTTTTTTTTTAATAGTTCTGTCTGGAGGTGGATATCTTCTTACATTGTAAGAATTTTAAGAAGTAAGTATCATTGTAATGTTTGGAATGTCATAAAATTGATATACTAAAATGTTAATTAAAAAAAATTATCCTTCTATTTGGAAATGGAAAAACTGATGTTATGCTACTCCAAGAGCAAGGAACTCTTGGCAGAAACAGTATATAGAGAAATTCATTATTTTCCCTCTCTTCTCCCAACTAATCTCTAGACCTGAATGCCATTCTTTGAGTAGGTAACTAGAATCAACCAAAACAGAATAGGGCATGGAATTGCTTTTGAATTATGTGAATATCAGTTCAATGGCTTTCCTTTTTTTTCTCCCTAGTAATAATTTTGGTTCATTTTCAAATTTACTTAATATTTAAAATAAGATTAAAGTATTTATACTCTTAGATTTCTCTCTCTCTCTCTCTCTCTCTCTCTCTCTCTCTCTCTCTCTCTCTCAAGGTTTTTGCAAGGCAAATGGGGTTAAGTGTCTTGCCCAAGGCCACACTGCTAGGTAATTATTAAGTGTCTTAGGCTGGATTTGAACTGAGGTACTCCTGACTCCAGGGCTGGTGCTCTATCCACTGAGCCACCTAGCTGCCCCTCAGATTTCTTTAAAATCTTTTATCCTATGACCATTCTCCTCTAGAATTGTCTGTCTAATTTACCTTCACTGGAATAACTGTAGCTTGGCTGACTTGGGGATAGTTTTGACTAACATTTTTCAGAATTAAAAAAAAGATCTAGTTTTTTAATTAAATGATGATTATTTAGTACTTGAAGAGCAACATGGCTTAACCAACTGAAATATCTGCCTGTGTGGCCAAACTCTGAGACATGTTTTGGTCTCCTTACTTTATTTAAGTACCATATGTTTCATGATACTGCTAAAAGCAAAGCTGGGAACCTCCATCAGTGATAGAATCTTAACTCTCATAATTCTGCACATTGAATACTTGACATAGTTAAGAATAGTTTGGTCAGTTAAATCTATCATTATTTTAATTTTTCAGCAGCTTAGTACTTGATCTTAAACTCTTCATTTAAGTATGAGTTAATACTTGGCTAAACACCTTTAAGTGGTTTTAGAATTACTGCTCCAAATTCATGTTTTTTTAATAGATAAGGATTATAATTATTTTTTTAAAAAGCCATTTCCATGGATTTCCTTTTTCCCTTTTTAAACCTTTTTCTTTTAAAAACTTTTATTTTCAGTTTCAAATTCACTCTTTTTTCCTCCCCTTTCCCTTCCCCCCCACCTTTTGAGAAGGCAAGAAATACAATACCCATTATGCATAGGAAGTCATGTATAACATTTTCACATTAGCCATCACATGTATTTTTTGACCCACTTGATTCTCAAGTGGATTTCTTATCATTTGGCCCACTTTTGGAAAAAAAAAGAAACCCATTCTCTACTTTTTGGCACACCAAATGAAGATTGGTGGCCAAATTGTTGTACCATCACTCCCCCAAATCCCCCAAAAAGGGAACACTGGCCTGGTAGTACAGGCTCCAAAGAGCCTGGTTTAATGTCCCCATGGTCAGATTTTCTTTTTCTTCTAAACAACTCTACTGTGTCTGTCTTGGCTAATTTTTAGATGTTCATCTTTTATCTTTTTTTAAATTATATTTATTTTTATTTTGTATAAATTATTTTTTTATACATTAGTAAACTATTCTTGTTTAGGAGCAAACATAATACCCCGTCTGCCCAAAAAATCTAGACCCTCATGAACAATAAAGGAAAGAGAAAAAAATGATAATAATTGAGGCAGCTAGGTGGAGCAGTGGACAGAGCATTGACCCTGGGGTCAGGAGCACCTGAGTTCATTTCCGACCCCAGACACCCTACAATCACCCAGCTGTGTGACTCTGGGCTAGCCAACCCAACCCCATTGCCCTACAAAAACCAATAATGAAATATAATAATAATAATAACAAAACAACAACAACAATAATAATAATAATAATGATGATAATGATAATGTGCTTCAGTCTGTGTTCCTACACTACCAACTCTGTCGGGAATGGATCAAATTATGATCTTTATTCTTTAAGCTGCTTCCATATTTTTCCGGTGTTGCCACTGCTGATTGCAACTCCCTCCATTTGTACTTCCCCACTACCATATACTATATTTTCTCTCTCCTTTCACTCTGTCCCTCTTAAATGTTCTGTAGGGTAGCTGAGTGGTGCAGCAGACTGATCACCAGCCCTGGGGCCAAGAGGCCTGGAGCTCACATACCACCCTTAAGGCCCAGCAACCACCTATCCCTGTGGTCCTGGACAGGCCATCCAATCCCAGCCCCTTGCAAGAAGTAAAAAAAGAAAATGTGTTATATTAGATGTTCATCTTTTTTGTGTCTTTAAGACTGTATAAATTACAGAGAACATGCCAGCTGACATCTGAAGGAGTTTCCTTTGCACCTGTGAAATCACCTTATCCTTGTCCAGCTTTATTGACTGTGGAAGTGTAACTATGTATCCCAGATGAAATGCTCTATATTTCAATTCTGACCTTAACCAACATTGCTAGACTCTCCTCCTGAATGTTTCATCTATCACCTGGGTACCTTTTGTAAAAGAGCAGCTATCCTTTTCCTCCTTTCTTTTGGACATAACCTTTTATTGGGTAATTTGGGTGATTTTTTTTTTTCAGACTATGCTGTTCTGGGCTTCCTAATGTGGAAATTGTTTAGTTTCCTCTTGTCTAATTTACCCACTGGTTTTTATTCTGGGTGATTCTTTCCAGCTTTTTTTTTAAACAAGATAAATCCCTCAAACCTACTGGCTTTCCTTAAACTTCTGGAAAAATGTATATAAAAAAGAAAAACTAAAGTTCCACTTACACATAAAGGACTTCTTTATATATCTGTGTGTGTGTGTGTATGTATGACTGTCTAATGAACACATATTTCTATAGCTATTGTTGAACTTTTCATACTTTGTTGTAGTTTTAGGAGTAAAATTCTTAATCTCTATTTTCTCTTTTAGGAGATGTTTACATGTTTGTTTCAGTTCCTGATAAATGCAGTCATTTCTGTAGCATCTAGCTTTTTTTTTTTCTTAATGGACAGCTAGGTGGTTCAGTGGATAGAGTACCAACCCTGGAGTCAGGAGGACCCAAGTTCAAATGTCATTACAGACAATTGATACTTACAAGACCTTGGAAAAATCACTTAACTGATTGCCTTGCATCTTGGGCCATCTCCAGTCATGTGGGTTCATATTTTGACCACTGACTCTGGAGGAGAAAGTGATTCAGCACAGCAACCCCTCACTCAAATCCAATTCATATGCCTGCCTGTCATGGTATGATGTCATGGTCTTCTTTGAGAAGAAGGACAAGTATCTAGCTTTTATGAAAGCTGCTTTTCCCCTTTTAAGAGAACCTGTATTCATTTATAGGTCTTAAAAATCTTGCCAAAATAATAGTGCTTAAGCAGTTTTTTACATGTTTACTATAAAGAGGAAAGAAATAACTTTCCCCCCTAATTTTGGTGTTCTATTGTTTGACTTAACAATACTCTTCATTCTTCATACTCTACCCCCTGAAAAAATCATTTGTAGTATTTAGTTGTTTTTTGAATGAAAATGATTCTTTATATGTAATTTTAATTTTTTCAATTCCATGTAAATGAAAAATTTGAACATTCTTTTAAAATAAATTTTGAATTCCATTTTCTTTCCTTTCTTCCCTTCTCTCCCTTCCTTACCTTGAGAAAGCATGCAATTTGATATAGATTATACTTGTGAAGACATGTAAAACATTTCCAGTTAGCCATATTGCAAAAGAAAATACAGGCCAAACAATTTCCAAGAATAATAAAGAAAGGTTTGAAAAATATTCCTGAATCTGCATTCAGATTCTATCAGTTCTTTCTCTGGAGAGGGATAGCATTTTTTATCATAAATTCTTTGGAATTATCTTGGATCATTGTATTGCTGAGAATAAGTCATTCACAGTTGATCATTGTACAACACTGCTGTTATTGTGTACAGTGATTTCTTGGTTCTGCCTATTTTACTTTGCATCAGTCCATGTAATCCTTCCTAGGCTTTTTAAAAGCTTCTTTCTTAATAGTGGAATGCAAATAATCCTCATGAGATAGATGTGTTGAAATGTGATAGGATTAGTGTTAGGATTCACTTAAATAGGGCAAAATTACTGCAAGTTGTTTGATACTGCATTAAATATAGTGTTTTTGAAGCTTTCTTATATTACAGATTGATTGAATTCTATTTGATAGAATGATTATTGTTTCCCATAATTGTTTTATTATATGCTTCTTAGAAATACTTTTTTTTCTCTATAATAACTTGTTATAACTGCTTGGCATTATCTGTTTAGGCCCAATAAGATACTCTTTCAAAAAATGTTGGACTTATTTTAGGTACCATCTTCATGGCTGTTGATATTTGATGATAGATTCATTGCTTTCTCATATTAAAGCCAATGTCAAGAGCATATGATTTTTTTTATTGGAAATTTCTGCACATATAATTCAATACACAGTGAAATAAAAGTCAATAAAATAGGATCTTTTTTGAAAAAAAAACAAAACTTTTTTTGGAGTTTGTTCCAAAATGATATCTTTTTCTCTTTCCCCATACATGTGTCTACATATAAATATAAATACGTATTCATTCAACAATCTTTTTAGTGAATGTTAGTATAATGTACCATGTTAGACACTGGAGATATATCTACATGTGTGTAAATATACACACACCTATCAATATTTCATGTACTTATTTTTTCATTAGTTTAGAAATTCTTTCCATTAATGAAGAACATAACAGTCTTTAACTTAAACTCTTTTGGATTTGCCTGTGTTAGAAGTGTGATTTTAAAAGAATTCTATTTCATGATATATTTATAGTGGCTAGAGTATTGGACCCAGCATCAGGAAGACCTTAGTTTCCTCACGTGTTGTACTATGTGACCTCAAAGTTCCCTGGTTCTAGTTCTTATCTATGTCTTCACATGATCACATAACTAAAAATACTAGAGATTTGAACTCAGGTCTTTCTGACATATCTTTTTAGAAAATGTATTTTCCCAGTCCTACATTATTTCTCCTGCTTGATTATTCATCCATTTGGTTTTGCTCTATAACATTTATTTTTTCCCTCTCAGCACTAAGAGCCTACTTTGACAACATAATGGATGAACGTTCTTCCTTGGCCAAGCCTCTGGACTTGAACCAGCATTCTCGATTCATAATTGGTTCTGTGTCTGAAGATAACTCTGAGGATGAGATCAGCAACTTGGTGAAACTGGATCTGCTGGAAGAGAAAGAAGGATCTTTGTCACCAGCTTCTGTCAGCTCAGATACTCTCTCTGATTTGGGACTCCCTAGCCTACAAGATGGCTTGGCCTTACACATGAGGTATGAAAAAGTTTACTTATTGAGTAATTATTCTAATTGCTTGAGAATCATGCTACATGAATGAAAAGACAAATTATGATAGGAATGAGAAAACTGGAATGCATATTTAGAAAGATATTTCTCTCTTTCTGCCTCCCTTACCTATATCTTCCTTAAATACCAGGGTTTGGGAAGTAATTGTTAGAGCTTAGGAATTTGGTGCATTGCTTCTTTGTACAACATTGTTGAAATTGTATCAGTGAATAAATAGGCACTACATGTAAGCAAAAATTTTTTTTTTCTTGGGAAGATTGCCTTTATTTATTTAATTATTAGTTTGATTTTTTAAATCTTTTTATTTAATATTTATTCTCATTTTGTACAAATTTTTTTACATTAATAAAATATTCTTGTTTAAGAGTAAATGAAATACCCCCTCCCCCCCATAAATATAGATTTCTTTGAGCGATAAAGTAAAGGGGAGAGAAAAAAATTAAAATTAAAAAAAATAATAGTAATAATTGTAGGTATGGCCAGGTGGTGCAATGGACGGAGCACCAGCCCTGGAGCCACGGGACTTAGGTAAATATAAGCTGGGTTTCTGTTGAAGCAACTGCTCTTATTATCTAGGAACTTCTATATTTAATAGTCATACAATAATTCAATTGCCCCTCTCCAGAACAATTTTAATCCAGTGTAAGTAAAGTCCCCTGAGAATGACCAGCCTGTTCTTTAAGGCAGTGAATGTCCACTCCTTTTTTTAAGGTAGTAATTTGAAAGGTAGAGGGAAAGAAGAAGCACCTCCTATATAACTTCATGTCAAACCTGGGCAATAGTCATTCCTTATTCTCTTGTTTTTTTCCTGTGTGGATACTATTAGCAGTCTTTTAGTGGTTGTATTTCTCTGGAGTGTTTAGGTTTCTTTGTACTTCGTATAATGTCATCCACTTAGGAACAAGATTCTTGGGTCAATAATAGTAACAACTCATATTCTTCTAGCACTTTAAAGTTTACAGTTTAACCCAATAGGGTTAAATGACTTGCCCAAGGTCACACAATTATGCAATTATTAAGTGTCTGAGGCCAGATTTGAACTCACGTTCAGGTCCTCCTGACTCCAGGGCCTGTGCTCTGTCCACTGTACAAAAGCATTTTACGTTCAAAATTAATTTTAAAAAAAGCCTGTCATTAAGATTATAGGGCACTACATATATTTATTTTATATTTTATTTTTCCCAATTCTGTGTAAAAATTCTTTTAACATTCACTTTTACAAATTTTGAATTCCAAATTCTCTCTTTGCATCTCCCTTCCTCAAGAAGGTAAGCAATTTGATATAGGGTTTTATAAATAGGCAGCCATACAAACATATTTCTATATTAGTTATGTTTTGGGGGGGAAAGATTCAAACCCCCAACCCCCAAGAAGGATAAAGTTAAAAAAAAAGTATATTTCCATCTGCATTCAGACCTCATCAATTCTTTCTCTGGAGTGTCTAGCATTTTTAATCACAAGTCCTTCAGAATTGTCTCGGATCTTTGAATTGCTGAGAATAGCTAAATTATTCACAGTTAATCATTGTACAATATTGCTGTTACTGTATATAGTATTCTTCTAATTCTCCTCATTTCACTTTGCATCAATTCATGTAAGTCTTTCTAGGTTTTTCTGCTCAGTCTTTAGTAAATAATGACAAATATTCCACAGCTTGTTCAAGCTATTCTTCATTTGATGGGCATTCCCTCAAATTCCAATTCTTTGCTTCCACATAAAGAGCCGCTGGAAATATTTCTGTCCTTTTCAAAAATAAATTTTTTTTAAATCTCTTTGTGATACAGATCTAGTAGTGGTATATTCCTGCGTCAAGGGGTTTACATAGTTTGATAGTCCTTTGGACATAATTCCAAATTCCCTTCAGAATGTTTGGATCAGTTCACAACTCCACCAAAAGTGTATTAGTGTTCCATTTTTCCCATATCCCTTCCAATATTTGTCATTTTCCTTTTCTGTCATATTAGCTAATGTGTAGAATCCCTTTACCTGACATCATATGTTGAGTCCCTTTCCTGGACTCCCTCAATCTTCCCCAGGTGAATGTTGAGGGATAGGAGACAAGTAAGAAAGACAAGCAAGACAAGCACTCCTTCAAGATCTCCATGCTGTACAAAAATATTCATAGCAGCCCTGTTTGTGGTGGCAAAGAATTGGAAATCAAGTAAATGTCCTTCATTTGGGGAATGGTTTAGCAAACTGTGGTGTATATATATATATATATATATATATATATATATATATATATATGTATATGTCATGGAACACTATTGTTCTATTGGAAACCAGGAGGGATGAGAATTCAGGGAAGCCTGGAGGGATTTGTATGAACTGATGCTGAGTGAGATGAGCAGAACCAGAAAAACACTGTACATCCTAACAGCAACATGGGAGTGATGATCAACCTTGATGGACTTGCTCATTCCATCAGTGCAACAATCAGGGACAATTAATGGGCTGTCTGCAATGGAGAATACCACCTGTATCCAGAGAAAGAACTGTGGAGTTTGAATAAAGACCAAGGACCATTATCTTAAATTTAGAAAGAAAAATTGATATCTTATTGTCTGATCTTGCTATCTCTTATACTTTATGCTTCTTCCTTAAGGATATGATTTCTCTCTCATCACTTTCAATTTGGATCAGTGTATACTATGGAAACAATGTAAAGACTGACAAATTGCCTGTGTAGGGGTTGGGGGGAGGGAAGTAAGATTGGGGAAAAATTGTAAAACTCAATAAAAGCTTAAAAAAAAGAAAGAAGAAAGGCAAATTTATTAC
Source organism: Macrotis lagotis (assembly GCF_037893015.1). NCBI lineage: Eukaryota > Metazoa > Chordata > Mammalia > Peramelemorphia > Peramelidae > Macrotis > Macrotis lagotis. The sequence continues at coordinate 168,110,003 of NC_133659.1, forward strand.
AACTTATATTGCATTAAAAATAAAAAGATCTCCAAGTGCTCCATTTATTCACCAGAATGCAAGTACTTAAATATCCTTCCCAGACCCTAATCTTCTTCCACTCTCGTTGCACTTAGTAAGATAAGACTCTGGTGTTCAAGGACACCAGGTGAAGATAATTTATAGTGCTCACACGCAACAGTCCCTAACACATGTGGAATGGTACCATATAGTTCAGTTTTTTTTTGGTTTGTTTTTGTAAGGCAGTGGGGTTCAGTGGCTTTCCCAAGGCCACACACCTAGGTAATTATTAAGTGTCTGAGGCCGAATTTGAACTCAGGTACTCCTGACTCCAGGGCCGGTGCTCTGTCCACTGTGCTACCTAGCCTCCTCCTGCCACATAATTGTTTTAATGTGCATTTTTTGAATCAGTGGATTTAAAGCATTTTTTTCATATGACCATAGAAAATTTTATCTACTTTGTCTGAAAACTCCTCTTTACATCCGTTTAACCTTATATCAATTGGAGAATGACTCTTATTTTTAAAAATTTAGCTTATTTCTCTATATATTTGAGAAATGAAGCCTTAAGTAACTTGCTGTAAAATTTTTTTTGACAGAATTATTAACTATTTCCCTTCATCCCATTTCTCCCTGTTTATCTCACTCTCTCTGTCCTTCCACCCTATCTGTTTTTGTTTTAGGCTTTTTTTCAAGGCAATGGGGTTAAGTGGCTTGCCCAAGTCCACACAGCTAGGTAATTATTAAGTGTCTTAGGCTGGATTTGAACTCAGGTACTCCTGACTCCAAGTCTGGTGCTGTATCCAATGTGCCACCTAGCTGCCCCATCCTATCCATTCTTAAAAAGTGTTTATCTTCTGACAAGTGCCTCCAGAAGTCTTTCCTTTCTTCTATCAGTTCCCCTTCTTCCCTCCTTTCACACCCCCCCCCATCTACTTTGAGCCATTTCTGATAAAAGTAAGGTTCAAGAGTTTCCCACCACCATTTCCTCTCTCTTTCCTTCCACTTTTATGTGAGATTATTTACCCATTCTTCCTTTTCCTTTCCCTTTCTAGAGGATTCCTCTTTCTCACCCCTTAATTTTATTTTCTTAGATCCCAGTATATTAAGTTCAACTGAATTGGGAGTGAGAGGAAAGGAACAGAAAGAATTGAAGTCAACTTCAGGGATGCACATCTGGTTGCTTGGAGGACAAGTAGTTTCATTCAAGTAGGAAAATTTGGAAGATGGAGAGTTTGGAAAGTGAAAATAATGAGTTTTATTTTAGATATGATTCATAAAAGATACCTGTAGGATGCCAAAATGTAAATGTCCAGCAGGCAGCTGTAAAAGACTAAAAAGACTAAAACCCTTGCTAGAGTCTTGATTGAGTTTGATTTCTATCTGTACCAAATTGTTATTATTTTGTGTGTGCTCTTTCTTTGTCCTTTTTTAGAGAGAATGAGCTTCATCTGAGCCCCATTCTCTATACCCCATTTTCCGGATTTGTCCTTTCTTATGTATTCTAGTTATGAGAAAAAAGCCTTTATCACCCCCTTCTTCCTACTTTCTATATTAGGTTATTTCTCCTTTTACCTCCTCCTTTCTTTCCTTTTTTTAATACTTTGAGCATAGAACCAATGCAGTAGTAGTACCTACTTTTTTTCCTTAATGCTCATAGTGCTCTTTGGAAAGATTAAGGTTCTCAAAGTATAGTTTCTTTCCCCCTTGTTAGAATGTAAGCACTAGATACTCTTTTAACCTCCTTGAAGTGCTTGACTAAGTTCATTTTTCTAGTTCTCTGGACTCTTGTGTTTGCAATTCAAAGCTCCTAGGAAGGAAGCAAACATTTATAAGGGTCTACTATGTGTTAGATGCTACTAACTGCTTTCCAAATATTACCTCTGGGAAATGGTTGTGATTTCCCATTTTACAGTTGGAGAAATTGAGAGATACAAAGGCCTCATGACTTTTCTAGGTTTGTATAGCTAGTGTCTGAGACTAGATTTGACTTGAGTCTTCACATCTTCAGACTAGATCATCTTCCAAAAGATTTCCTGAAAACATCTCTTTTGGCTTCTCTGGGGAAAAGACCTTTTCATTAGAAATTCTTTCTAGTCCTCTGTTCTATTAAAAGGCCATTCCCCTCTCTTCTACCTCCCCTTTCCCCCAGCTTTATGGGGTAATTTTTGGTTAATAGCCCTTATCTTTTGCTTTTTAGAATTTCATCTTTTAGTAGAAGTTGCTGGGTTGCATGTAATACTGACTATAGTTCTGTGGTAGCTGAAATGCTTCTTTCTGGATACTTTTACAATTTTTTGGTTGACTTGGGACCTCTAGTAGATTTTAATTGTTTTCCAGAAAGTTTTTCTTATGAGATTCCTTTCAAGAGGTGTTTGTGGATTCTTCCTGACTTCATTCTGCCCTCTGATTCTGATATAGCTGGGCAGTTTCTATTTTTGATTCCTTGAAACATGGTTTCTAGGTCTTTTTGGGTGGTGGGGTGGATAGGAATCATGGCTTTTAGGGAATCCAAGTTATCTTACCTTCTCTTGTTTTCTATATCAATTCTGATTTCTTATTTTTTCCAGTCTTTTGATTTTGTTCTAATAGTCTTTCTTAAAATAAATTTTTATTTTTTTTTACACCATCGTAGTTTTCTCTAGTATATCTTTCCCCTTCCCAGGTAACTATCCAATATACAAATAATATTTTATAAAGACAAAAATAATTAATACATTGAAAAAATCTAAAAACATATAATGGGCAACATTCTGTACTTCCTACTGTGTTCTCTCATATCTCTTCTATTAAACCATTCTAGTGCTCTTTTTGTAAAAAAATTTTTTATTAACATTTTATTTGTTTTCCAATCATATACAATAGTAGTATCTACCTATCATTTTTTGTAAGGCTTTGAATTTTACAATTCCCCCCCCCCAAAGGCTGTCTGATAGTCTTTACATTGTTTCCATGCTATACATTGATCGAAATTGAATGTGTTATAAGAGTAAACATAAAAACATAACCCGCTCCCCCCCCCAAGAAGATGAGAAACCTCAAGAATAGAGAGAGTGAGAAGGAAAAAAAGTACTTCAGTCTGTGTTCAGAATCCATGGCTCTGTCTCTGGGGTGTGTTGCTTTCTTTATTATAAGTCCACCAAAGAAGTTATAGTTGCTATTACTAGCTGAAGCTCCACTCTATTCCTCCCCACTCTCATTTATTCTATTCTTTCTCTCTCTCCTTTCATCCTGGTCCTGTGCAAAAGTGTGTTGTATCTAAGTACCCTCTCCCTCAATCTTCCCTCTCTTCTAGCACCTATTCCCCCCCTTCCCTACCCCCATTCCCCCTTATCCCATCCCTTTCTTCTCATTTTTCTCTAGGGTAAGATAGGTCTCTTTTTTTTTTTCTTTCTTTATTTTCTTTTATTTTTTTTTAATTCTCATTTTGTACAATTTTTTTTGTATGTTAATAAAATATTTTTGTTTAAGAGTAAACAAAATACCCCCTCCCCCCATGAATATAGACTTTCTTGAGTGATAAAGTAAAGGGGAGAGAAAAAAAATTAAAATTAAAAAAAAATAGTAATAATTGTAGGTATAGCCAGGTGGAGCAATGGACAAAGCACCAGCCCTGGAGCCACGAGCATCCGAGCCCACATCCAGCCCCATAGACCCAACAATTACCCAGCCATGTGACATGCAAGCCACCCTATCCCCACTGCCCTGCAAAAACCAAAAAGAAGAAAAAAAAGACCCAAATAAAATAAAATAGTAATAATAATAGGGGTGGCTGGGTGGCGGACAGAGCATTGGCCCTTGAGCCAGGAGCACCCAGGTCCAAATCTGGTCTCAGACACCCAAAGATCACCCTGCTATGTGGCCCCAGGCAGGCCACCCAGCCCCATTTGCCCTGCACCCTCCCCCAAATAATAATAATAAAAAATGTGCTTCAGTCTTTGTTCCAACACCAACAACTCTGTCATGGGTGGATCAACATTCTTTATGGTAAGCCCATCGCAAAAGTTACTTCCATATTTTTCCACCATTGCCATTGCTGATCGCAACTCCCTCCTTTCGTACTTCTCCACTACCATGTACTATATTTTCTCTCTCCTTTCACTCTGACTCTGCTGTAGGGTAGCTGAGTGGTGCAGCAGACAGATCCCTGGTCCTGGGGCCAAGAAGCCCTGAGCCCCCATACCACCCCTTAGGCCCAGAATCCACCTGGCCCTATGGTCCTGGACAGGCCTTCCAATCCTAGCCCCTTGCAAAAAGTACAAAAGAAAATGTGTTATATCTGACCAGTCTCCCACCATGGTCCATCCTCTCCTCCTTTATTCACATCCCCACCCCTTCCCCCTGCTCCCCCCTCCTTCTTACTCCAGATGTCTATACCCCATTGAGTATATATGCTGTTTCTTCTCCTAGCCATCTCTGATGAGAGCAAAGGTTCCCTCATTCCCCCTTGCCTCTCCCCTTCCATATCATTGCAATAGCTCATTGTAATAAAGAAAAATCTTATTATATGAAATATCTTGACCTATTCCCCCTCTCCTTTTTCTTCCATTCCATTTCCCTTTTTTTCTATTGACTCCACTTTTATACCATATTTTATCTTCGAATTCAGTTTTCTCCTGTGCTTCAACTATAAAAGCTCCCTCTACCTGCTCTATTAACTGAGAAGGTTTATATGAGTATTATCAGTGTCATTTTTCTATGCAGGAATATATGTAGTTCATCATTAAGTCCCTCATATTTTCCCCCTCTCCTCCAATCTCCATGCTTCACCTGAGTCCTGTATCTGAAGATCAAACCTTGTGTTCAGCTCTGGCCATTCCAAAAGGAACATTTGAAATTCCCTTGGTTCATTGAAAGTCTATCTTTTTCCCTGGAAGAGGACATTCAGCCTTGCTGGGTAGTTGATTCTTGGCTGCATTCTAAGCTCTTTTTGCCTTCCAGTATATTATATTCCAATACCTACAAGCTTCCAATGTAGTTGCTGCTAAGTCCTGTGTGATCCTGACTGCAGCTCCAACGATATTTGAACTGTGTCCTTCTGGCTGCTTGTAATATTTTCTCTTTGACTTGGGAGTTCTGGAACTTGGCTATAATATTCCTAGGGGTTGGTTTTTTGAGATATCTTTCTTGCAGGGTTCGGTGGATTCTCTCCATTTCTATTTTGCCCTCTGCTTCTAGAGTATCAGGGCAATTTTCCTGTAGTAATTCTTTGAAAATGATGTCAAGGCTCTTTTCCTGATCATGACTTTCAGGTATTCCAATAATTTTTAAATTATCTTTCCTAAGTCTGTTTTCCATATCAGTTGTTTTTTCAGTGAGATATTTCACATTTTCTTGTAATTTTTTCATTGTTTTGGTTTTGAAGTATTGATTCCTGATTTCTGGTAAATTCATCAATCTCCCTGAATTCTATTCTTTGTCTGAAGGATTTCTTCTCCTCAGAATGTTTTCTTATCTCTTTTTCCATCTGGCCAATTTTGATTTTTAAAGCATTCTTCTCCATAACTTTTTGAACTGTTTTATGCATTTGACCTAAGCTGGTTTTTAGCATGCTATTTTCTTCAGCATTTTTTTGGACTTCTTTGAGTAAGCTGCTGACTTCATTTTCATGTTTTTCCTGCGTCTCTCTCATTTCTTTTCCCAGTTTTTCTTCTAACTCCCTCATTTGATTTTTCAAAGTCTTTTTTGAGCTCTGTCATAGCCTGAGCCCAATTTCTGTTTTTCTTGGAGTCTTTAGATGCAGGAGCTTGTGCTTCCTCATTTTCAGACTGAGTATTTTGATCCTTCTTGGGCTCATTTGCAAAATATTTCTCAATGGTCTTCCTCTTATTTCTCTGCTTGCTCATTTTTCCAGCCTGGGCCTGGTTTTGGGACACTCCTACAAGGGCCTCAGTGTGTGAGGCTCTGTCTTCCCTCCTGGTCTGTGAATGACCATAAGCGCCCCCCTCTGCCACAGGGCTGAGGTGCGGGTGCCCCTGCTGTTCTATGGGGGGGTCTAGACTGCGATCAGGATCTGAATGTGGTCAGAGCCCCAGAATCCTGTTCCAGAGGCAGAGGACAGAGCTCTGCAGTCTCTCTTTTCACTCCCCTCCCTCAGCTCAATGGGCTCATGTCCTGGGGGTTCCTGTTTACCGGCTCCGCCTGCTTCTGTTCCTGGATCTGGGCTACCAAAAGACCAAGCTGCTGGCTGTGTGCCCTGAGGGCTGGGCTCCACGTGCTCGCTCTGGCAGAGGTCCCCCGCTGTTCCCTCACTTTGTGCCTGGTGCTCCCCGTAGTGTAGCTCAGGAGACTCCCCCGCTGCTGTGAGCTGGGGCTCCCAGCACCCTGGGGCTGCCTCCTGGAGGCTGAAGTTCTCATAAGATAGGTTTCTATGCTCTATTAAGTGTACTTTATATTATATTTATATATAATATGAAGTATGCTCTATTAAGTGTATGTTATTTCCTCTCTGAGCCATTTCTGTTGAGAATGAAGCCTCATGTATTTTCCTTGCCTTCCCCCTTTCCACTCCATTGAAAAAGCTTTTTCTTGACTCTTATGTGAAATTTCTTAACTTCTTCATCTACTTTCCCTTCTTCCCAGTACTTTCCTTTATCACCCATTGACTCCATCTTTTTACTATATTGTACCATTATATCCTGCTCCTTCCTATGTCCTGCCTATATATGCTCCTTCTAACAGTTCTTATAAATGAGATAGTTCATATGAGTTATCAATATCTTCTTCCCATGAAGGAATACAAACAGTTCAGTATCATTAAGTTCCTTATGGTTAGTCCTTCTCTTCTACCCCCTCTATGGTTCACCAGAGTCCTGTACTTGGAGATCAAACTTTCTGTTCATTTCTGCTTGTTTCAATAGGAAAGTTTGAAAGTCCCGTTTCCCTGAAAGTCCATCTTTTCCCCTGAAAGAGGATGTTCAGTTTTGCTGGGTAGTTGATTCTCAGTTGTAAACCAAGATCTTTTGCCTCCAGAATATAATATTCCAATCCCTATGAGCCCTTAATGTAGATGCTGCCAGATCCTGTGTAATCCTGACTATGGAGCCTTGGTAGTTGAATTGTTTGTTTCTGGCAGCTTTTAGAATTTTCTCTTTGATTTGGGAGTTTTGGAATTTGGCTGTAATATTGCTGAAATTTTTTTGGGGGGGTCTCTTTCAGGAAGTGACCACTGAATTCCCTTAATTTCTATTTTGCCCTCTTCTTCTAGGATCTCAAGGCAATTTGGCTGTATTTTTTTTTTTTTAGGTTTTTTTGTAAAGCAAATGGGGTTAAGTGGCTTTCCCAAGGCCACACAGCTAGGTCATTATTAAGCGTCTGAGACCGGATTTGAACCAAGGTACTCCTGACTCCAGGGCTGGTGCTTTATCCACTGCGCCACCTAGCTGCCCCTTTATATCTATATCTATATCTATATCTATATCTATATCTATATCTATATCTATATCTACATCTATATATCTATATCTATATCTACATCTATATATCTGTATCTATATATCTATATCTATATCTACATCTATATATCTGTATCTATGTCTATATCTATATCTATATCTATATCTATATACTTATACCTATATCTATATCATCTATATCTATATTTATCTATCTATATATATATATATTTTTTTTTAATGTAGTAGTTCTTGAGAAGTGAAGAGTATTGGTGGTCTTGGTGGCGGCAGTGGTTAGAGCATTGTCCCTGGTGTCAGGAGTACTTGAGTTCAAATCCGGACTCAGACGCTTAATAATGACCTAGCTGTGTGGTCTTGGGCAAGCCACTTAACCCCATTTGCTTTGCCAAAAACAAAACCCCTAAAAAAAAAAGGTCAGTTGTTTTTTCAATGAGACATTTCACATTTTCTTCTATTTTTTGCCTTTTTGAAACAGTTATATGTCTTCCTGATTTCTTGCAAAGTCATCAGCTTCCTTTAGTTCCATTCTGCATTTGAAGGAGTTTTTTCAGAGAGCTTTTTTATCTCCTTTTTCAGTTGGCCAATTCTTTTTTTTTTTTTTTTTTACGTTTTTTGCAAGGCAAATGGGGGGTTAAGTGGCTTGCCCAAGACCACACAGCTAGGTCATTATTAAGTGTGTGAGACTGGATTTGAACCCAGGTACTCCTGACTCCAAGGCCAGTGCTTTATCCACTACGCCACCTAGCTTCCCCAATTCTTCTTTTTAAGGTATTCTTCTCCTCATTTATTTGTCTTTTGTTTTTCCATTTCCATTTGGCCTAAACTGGTTTTTAACATATTATTTTCTACAGTATTTTCTTTTTGTATTTCTTTCACCAAGCTATTGATTTGGTTTTCATGATTTTTCTACATTGCTCTCATTTCTTCTCCCAGTTTTTCCTCCACCTTCCTTAATTGCTTTTCAAAGTTTTTTTTTTTTTTTTTTTTGAGCTCATCCATAGTCTGAGCCTATTTCCTATTTCTCTTAGAGGTTTTGGATAAAGAATCTTCAATTTTGTCGTCATTTGAGTATGTGTTTTGATCTTCCTTGGGACTAAAGTAATTCTCTATGGTCAAATTCTTCTTTTTCTGTTGTTTATTCATTTCCTCAGCCCAAGATTAATTTACAGCACTTCCAAGGCTTTGGGGTTTTTTTGGGGGAGGGGTACACCCCACTGGGGCCTTTATTCCTCCAAGGTCTTATGTTCTCTTGCCTGTGCTTTGATATGTAAATTATCACCTTATTTCCCTCTGCCCTTGAGCTGTAAGCAGGGGTCCTGCTTGGTCATCTTAATATGGAAGCCCAAACTGCAAACTGGATCTGAGTGTATGCAAACAGCAGAGTCCTAACCTGAAGGAGAGCAGGTAAATTTCTGCAGTTTTCCCAGACCCCTTACTGTCTGTGGACTTTGCCCTGGTGGTGCAGGCTGCTTTCTCCAGATTCTCTCTGTACCTGTGACTGGTGCTCCCTGACTCCCTCATTCTTGTGTAGCAGAATTCTTTCCCAGCCCCTTCAAGCTGTTGCTGGTGATCTCTCTGGACTGGGTTTGGCTGGGCTGGCCTGCGCTTATTAGCAATGCGGCTTTTTTCCCAACCACTGGTCCTGGTGAAACACACCTTTCTCACAGAACTTTTAAGTTATCTTGGAATGGGAAAATGTATTCCTCAGTCTTTCTGTGGGTTCTGCCCCTCTAAATTTTGGCTAGAGTCATAATTTGTTGGCTTTTGGAGTTTTAGGGGGAAAACGTGCCTGGGGAAATGCTGCCTTTATGCCACCATTTTGGCCATGCCCCCTCCAATTCTAATTCAATGGAATTATTTTCTTCTGAGAGGTATTGTACCTCTTTTTCAATTTGGCCAGTTCTACTTTTTAACATTTTTTTCTTTCAGTCAGTTTTTTAAGGCATTATTTTATTTACTCTTTTACCAAGATGTTAATTTTCTTACTTTTCTTCTACCAATCTTGTTTGTTTTCTCAGTTTTTCCTGTACCTCTCTTAACCTCTTTTAATTCTTTGAGTAATTTTTGTTGGCTTGGTTCAAATTTATTATTTTTCTTTGAGACTTTTTTTTTAGTATCTATTTTTACTTTCTTGTCTTCTTCTTTGTGTCTTAGTTGGTCTTCCTTGCTATGTGATAGCTTTTTAGAGTCGATTCTTTTTTGTTATTGTTATTTGTGTATTTTCCCAGCCTACATCTTGGTTTTGAACTTTATGTTAAAGTTTGGCTTTGTACAACAAGCCCAAACTTCAGACCTTTTTGTGCTTCTGTTTTCAGAGCATGTTCTTAGAGGGGTTGGGGGGAGTCCTTCAAGTTTTTGGGGCTTCCAAGGTGGTATGATCCTGGGAGAGATGTGGTCATTGCTTTTTAAGTCTGCACTCTGCTTTTTACCAAGGATGGGAAGCTGCTCCCTTGCAGCTGCATGCTGATGTTCCTTTCTTGCCTTAGTACTGTGATCAGGGCCCCTGCTGCCCAGTGATCAACTATCAGTGCTCCTCTTCACTCTGGAACTGCAATCTGGAACTATGTATGGACAATGGAATTGCCAGTCAACACCAACTGTACCCATTGCCAGCAAGGGGTCTACTGTAATCTCTTTTTGAGCAGTTGGATAATCTTCACATTGTTTAGATTTGCCCATTATCTATGTAAAATATATGCTGCAGGATAACTTTTGGGAAGGTGCTAACATCTGGGAATGGGAAACCAGAATCAGGAAACAATTTCTTGTTGGAGGAAGCATTTGAGCTGAACTTAGAAAGAATTTGGGATTCTAGAAGAGCAAAGGAGATTGAGAAGGAGTGTTAACATAAAATCAGAACTGGGAAAGAACAGTTATTAACATTGGCTTTTTGGCATTATATATATATATATATAATATATATATATATATATATATATATATATATATAATGTGCCACTGTGACTGGAATCAGGAAGATTTGAGTTCAAATCCAACCTCAGATAGTTATGAACTATGTGAAACTACTCAAGTCATGTAACCTCTTTGTCTTGTTTCTTCTTCTTTATAATGGGGACAGTAGCAGGATCAATGATATAGAAATTATAAATGCTTAGCACAGATCCGGCAAATATTGATTATTATTGGCAGGACTACAAAAATGTAAGGACAACAGTGTATGTAGGAAAAGTAGGTGGTCAGCCATGTCAAGTGCTGTAGAGGGGTCATGTCTGAGAAAGGGTGATGAGAAAAAGTTTTATATTGATTAATTAAGAGAGAGCAATGACTTTGGAGAGCAGTTTAGTTGAGTGGTATCAAGTCGTTGAGAAGTGAGTGGGAGAGGACAGAGTGGAGGAGACATTGAGTAAAGATGGTTTTTTTAAGAGTTTGGTTGTGAAAAGAAAGGAGAGATGTAGGATGATAGTTGGCGAGGCAGGCTAATAGGGTTAAGTGAAGATGTGGGTCTATTTGTAGATAGCACAAAAGGAATCATTCACTAAAGCTAGGTTAAAAATTCCAAGAGAGAAAGAAAATGAGATAAAATAAGAAATTTTGAAAAGAGCAGGCTACTGAGTTGGACAAGAACTGATGGCCAAATTGGGAGGGACCATGACAGGAACCATGATATCTGAGCCCTGGTCCCAGAGCAGGCCTTGAACTGCATGTTATGATATTGAAATTCTATGTTTGATTGCTTCTGGAATATGATATTAATCCTTAAAGGTACTTCAAACAGATCTTCAGACTTTGGTCACACTATGTCTATTTAACATCTGATTGGTTCGTAATGCTACCCTACTCCCCAATTTGCTCACATTAAATAATATTCATTTTACCTTTGATTTGCATAAACTCTCATCCCCTTCAGTGCCTTTGAATACCACTGAATCTAAACTCAAAATGCAATTTTAATTTCTACAAAAGACTATAGTCTCTCATCATCATCCCTCTTTTTCTCCCTTCCCAATAAATTAAAATCTCATGATAGTTGCAAAACTCTTAGTCTGAAAGAATTCAAATGTTTTATTGTATTTTTAGTAGTTAATATATAACAACCCAAAGGAATATAGATTTGTTATTTTCAAATGGGTTAAATTCAAATATCAAGCAGTGGAACAATGATCTATAATAATTGGATGTCTGACAGGAAATAATCTTCATTTCATTGTTTGTATATAAGATTCTTACTTTTGAGTCTTTGAACAAGTGTTACATCCCTTGAAAGGTTGATAATACACTGTATTCTGTATGGGAGATGAGGACCAGATCTTGTATTGACTCTGGGTTTTGGTCCAATTTGTTTCAGGTTATTTTTATACCCATCTTTCTCCCACTGAAATTCTGTGGATTTAAGGGAGCCATTGCGCAAAGTACATATTGAGTTGTTTCCTTCCTGCTTGTAAAAGGTCTAATGTATATGTGTGTATGTATGTATGTATGTATGTATGTATGTATGCTGCAGTATATCTCAGACTGCATTGCAACCAAACCAGCTAATGCATCACTGTCTTTGGGATAAACTGCTACGTCATCCTTGGTGCTTGGCATGTTACAATGCTGGGATCAGTGTGGGCTCCTAACTGGGATTTGTATCAGGTATGTGTTTGCCCATCTGTCCATTGTGCAAGAGGATGGGTTACCTGGGAACTTGGAGGCTCGACTATGGGGCTGTTTTTCCTTTTTCCTGTCATAATAGAGAAAACTCTAGAGAGCAATGGAAAATTAAGAGAGACCTCGGCTCTGTGTTTGGGGATTTTGGGAGATTGGGCTGTTATTTTAAAAGGAAGGGGGCAACAGGAATCCTGTGTGTGTGTGTGTGTGTGTGTGTATGTGTATTCATGAGTGGATTTCCTGATATGCAAAATGAACTGCTTTTATTCTGTCACTGATCTTTCATTGTCTTCTAGGATGTTGGATTCATTTTAACAAAGATAGGAAATGATGTTATTTTAAAAGATATTGTTTACTCTGGGGGAGACACATGTTTGTGTGTGTGTGTGTGTGTGTGTGTGTATGTGTGTTGCTATATTTTGTCATATGTGTGAGAAAGAGAGAGAGAGAGAGTGAAAGAGGAAGACAAGGAGGGAGAGAAAGAAGGAGAAGGAGGAGAGGGAAAGAAAGTGTGTTTTCTGGGTCTCTGATCACAAACTGTTTTTAACAAAAGCCCTAGCACTGTATTCTTGGCAGCCTGAGCAGTGCTGTAGAGATCCATGAGGTGGAGTAGGGAGGGAGAGCACTAGATGGTTTGGAGGCAGATTTCTTTTACTTGTTAAACTGGTCCTTCTCAGATATATGTAGGGAGGAAGGAAATTTGATTGACAGATCATACTTATCAGGCATTGTGACATGCTTTCTTTGAATGAATGTGGAAAAGTGGCTATTAGATAAAACATGAGAAAACAGGGACTTCTCTCTTTGCATGTGAATGATGATCAGAGGGGGTGATGAAGGCTAGGTTTTTTGAGTATTTGGTAATCAAATTTATTCATTCCTGATCTCATTTGTACCTCATGTCTTACAGTCTTATAGCACAGAGTATTGGTATTTGATCAGCAAGAAATTGTATTTTTAATTGTTCTTGTTGGATGATTTTATCCACCCAGGGAATGGATGGATTGGCGAAGTTGCCTCCGGTGAATTGGCTAGTGATAGTTCATAGGAAATTATGGTATAGCCATGGGTGGATATTTTCCAAGTTATTGGTTGTTCAGGTCTTTTGGGCCCTTTGTGTTTCTTTTCCAGCACAAGATGCTGCTGCCTCTTTCAAGGTTCTGTTTGTCACATTTGACAGAGAAATTATTTCTTTTTAGGGCATGGTTTCTTCCTTTTCCACTTATCTATAGATTTATGCTTTGTCTGCTTCCTGAAACAAACCTGTCAGAGAATGCTCACTTGACTTTATATACATGCAAGCCTATTCCAGCTACATCTCCTTATGCCTATTCCAAACAAGGTTGTTTTTCCCTGTTTAAACTAGTTTGGATCTATTCCTCTAAAATATGTCCCCAGGGATTTATTTTCCTTATCTGAATTGCTCCCACAGCACCATCTATTGCCAACTGCTTCATGTCTCATTTTTACTGGCTTTAGTTGTGTTTCTGCCTACAGGGTCTTAGCTTATATTGGTTGTTTTAAAAATTCTCCTAAGGGTGTTTGTCCCCTTATATCAGACTGGAATCTGCATTGATTTAGCAGTGTTTGTCTTGTTCAAAATTATGTAGCCTTTGAATGGGCTTTTATTATTGCTGACCTAGTGTTCTAGCTATCTGTGAACTTTGAGATTCTTTTTTTTCTTTCTAATATTACCTGCTTAGTGTGTGCTGACTCTGCTGTGGGTTTCTGGATGCTCTTATTTGCTCTGGCTGGTTCTTGCCCTTTTCAACTTTGCCTTCCTTGTTTCTCTCCCTGGATCCATGCCTGTCATGTGTTTCTGGCAGCCTGGGAGGCTGTGGAGGTTTGCTTTTGTGGCTGTTAGGAGAGAGTGACCACTGCTGAGACATGTCTATTGCAGCTAGAACGAGCTGTCAGTCCTGCTTTCTAGTTACATAATCTTTTATGTTTTCTCCCCTCCCCTATTAGCCCCTGGGGAAATCGACTAGCTCTTGTGTTAGTCAGATATTTGGGGGAATAGGCTAAGGGGAAAGAAGTGGGGAAATACCAGAATAAGGGACAAAGCCATATGTTGTTTAAAGCATTCTACAAGTATTGTTACTTTCTGGCCAGCAGAGGACCAGGAGAAAGGCAGGACATGCATGATCTCTGTCCTGCTGGGTTTTAATCAGCTCTAACAGGAGAAAGGAGGAGCTGTAGCTTGTGTTTACAAGGCAGAAATCTGAAGAAAAATCTGCAAGCCCTTTTCTAGACTGATATGGAGGATTCTACAGAGGAAAATAAAGAGATGAGGTATCACATGCTCCAAAGGTAAGATGTCAGCTGCCTTTTCTTTTCTTTTTTTTTTGTGAAAGCAGCAGAGTTGTTTTTTTTTTTTTGACTAATGATGATTTGGTTTCTGAATGGGGTGGATTTAATTAGTCTTTGAATCCAGAATTAAGAATCCTATTTATGATAAAATAAAGCTTAAAAAATAAATATGTTCAGAAAAATCTACTCTTGATGTTCTAGTTTTTCCCTAGAAAATGTACGAATTTGAAAGAAGGACCTATTAGCATGTTTAGCATTGTAGCATGAGTTGGTTTTGTGGCATAAAGTTGTGTTGAGTTCGGTTATTTTTTCAGGAGACAAGGCTTCTTTTGCATGTGTCTGTTAAGTAGTCTTTTGATGAGGAAGAAACATTAGTGGCCTACAATTGTATGTGGTACTTTTATAGTGATAGCTTTGTACAGTTGCTACTGCTTTCTATGCTGTGTGTCTGGAGCTTTGGAAAGAGGCTATAACAGTTGGTAGTGACATATGACGGGGCTATCTGTGCCTGAACTCCTATTCTTTGGAGATTTCTTTATTTCTGCTATTGGAACTAAGGCTGGTATCATTAGGTACAGGACCTAGAATTTGACATAGCCTAAGCTGCCTACTGAAGAAATCTAGATTTTGTCCCCTCTACCAACAGATAAGGATCATTACTCCCACCTCTAAAACTTGCTTTTAGATCACCTGTCTCATTCAACTGAGAGACATTGTGATATATACTTGGTATGGGGAGATATATGGCTCTTAATTGTTTCTAGACACTTGAGACTCAAAATATTATCATCATTATTATTCTTATTGTTTTCTGGTTGTGGGCAAGCCATGCATATCAGTACTATAACTTTCATGTACATCAATATTCTTATCTATAAAATAGTAATAATTTTGTCTATCATACTTTTTTCAAAATTGTCAGATTCAAATGAGATAATGTATGTAAAACACAATGAGTTGAAAAATGCTATGGAAACGTCAAATATTGTTGCTACTGAGAGACAATTGAGCCATATTGAATAGAGAAGGAGGGAAGTTTAGAAAGGTAAATTGGGATTACATTGTGTATGCTCAGTCAGTTTGTAAACACTTTAGGAAGTTCTACTAGATCCTAGGTGTTGTACTAAGTCCTAGGGATAGAAAGAAAGACTAGAGCCTACTTGCCTCACAGTCTAATAGGAAGGGGCAGCTAGGTGGTGCAGTGGATAGAGCACTGGCCCTGGAGTCAGGAGTCCTTGAGTTCAAATCCGGCCTCAGACACTTAATAATTACATAGCTGTGTGGCCTTGGGCAAGCCACTTAACCCCATTGCCTTGCAAAAACTAAAAAACAAAACGTAACAGTCTAATAGGAAGACAATATGCCAACAACTGTGTACAAATAAGCCATATATAGGATAAATTGGAGATAATTATCCAAAGGAAAGCATTTGCATTATGAGGATTTTATAGTAGCAACCCATATGCAAAAGATTCCTAGAAGGTGGGATTTTAACTTAGATTTGAAAGAAGTCAGGAGGCAGTAATAACTGTTTGCAAGTTGTCTTCCCCATTAAAGAGATCTGAGAATTTTGCTTTTCTTTGTTCCCCTAATGCTTTAGCAGAGTCGCTTACACACAATAGGTGTTTTATAAATGCTTATTGATTTGGTTGAAAAGCATGGGGATAGGTAGTGAAAATGCCCAGAGCAGAGTAAGATGGACAGTGTCACTGGTTCACTTTTGGGGAGAGACTGGGATTACTATGTAAGGGGACTGACTGGAAAAGGGGAGTTGGTTGATTATTAACTTGGTCAGATCTGGGTTTTGGGAAGACACCTTGACAGCTGAGTGGAGGGTGAACTGGAGGGGGATCTTGAATGTAATATTGAGGAGTAATGAGAACTACTGAAGAATTTGGAGCAGAGAGTGACATGGAACTAGAAACATTGTAGGGGAGAACTGAAGGAATAATCCAGGCAAAGGAAGTTTTGTGGAATCTGTGTCTAATTACTGAGATGAAGGAGGAGGCACCTGTCTCACAGGGTTGTTTTGAGGGTCAAAGTGGATATCTGTAAAATGCTCAATACAGTGTCTGGTATCCTGGTAGTTCTGAATAGATAGATGCTTCTTTCTTCCCTCTCCCCTTCTCTCCCTCCCTTGTTGTCTTCTTTGTTGGGTGTCCTGGTGAATTTTTTTTGTGACTCTCACATGTCCCAATTGAGAAAATGGTGGCATGGTTTGCGCTATTGATTAATTACACATGGCTTAGGATACAGTTTTGTCTGTTTTTCTATCTTTGACTGACCATTACACTCATCTAGAAGTTGGAACTATTTATACAAAGGAAATTGAAAAAAATTACGGTGATACTTTGTACAGTACTGGCCATTTCTGTCATCATTGGAAAAGTGCTAGGCATACAGTAGGTCCACGGATAAATACCTTTCCTGTTTCATAGGATCCAGAACAGAAAGGAACTAAAGAGATCATGTGGATCAACCCCATAAATGAAAGTGGGTTTTCGAAGTCAATATATGCGTATATGTGCTCAAGTGCCATATATTTGTACATGTACACATGCAATATGTGTGTATGTATGTATATACACACACATATATACATAGTGATGCATGAGGGTAAGCATGCACACACATGTACACACAGAGACACAAGTAGCCAGGCTAGGATTTGAATGGACATATAATTATAAATCCAGGGCTCTTGCCAATCTTCCTCCCTAGGAATATTATTAGATATTTATTAAACATGTGAAACTACTTCTAAATATTGTGCGACTCTTGTCATCTTAAGGCTCCAACCACTTTGTATTTTGTATTTGCCCTTTTTTTTTAACCAAGTTTCTGAAAACAAAAAATCTTTTGGTAACTGGTAGAGTGGAAAGAACTAGGAGACAGCTGGATTTGAATTCTTCCACTCAGGCTTACAAGCTTGTATGTCCTACTTTTTCAGTGCCTCAGTTTCCTGATCTCTAAAATAAGAATAATAATACTTGTCTTACCTTCCAAATAGGGTGGTGATGAGAATCAAATAAAATTTTATATAAATTTTCATACCAGTTCCATTCGTTATTTAAGATTATTTAATTTTTGACACCCATTCCTCTAGAGCCATGAAGGCATAAGTAAATAGTCGCTAGTGTGGCAAAACTAATTTTGGAGTTGATGTGATTTGCAGAGTAATGAAAGTGGCATAAAGAACTTTGTTCTAGCTGCCTGCAGGAAGCTGGTATCCACTATTTATAAGGATGCATATGGACATATAGTGGACATATAGATTTTGAGTTGTATGTATATAAAGAACCCCTTCATCAGGAAGAAGAGAATCTGTCTGGTTTTGAATAGTTGTTTTTGAGAATATTTTCATTGCAGGAGGTAATTTCTTTCCTTTTCATTCCTCTTGATGAGAGAGCTTGCCTTCCTTGATCAGGGAGAAAGCTGTGCCTTAGGGGAGCTTCTAGGCTGCTTTTGTGATGGTGCTGCCTCTCCCTTTCTGAGAGGGCTGGTTATCCAGCAAGCTGTTAGCCAGGTATCAGTGAGTGTCCTGGGGAATCTCAATTTTCATATTATTTTATGGGATTTAAAGCTGACAGAGAACTTAGAGAACTCTTAGTATTAGCCCTTCATTTTACACCCAGGGAAGCAGCATCCTGAATGGGTGAAGTCTCCTAGGCTATAAGTGGAGCAGAGCAGTGTAGCTTTGTCTCATGTCAAGCCCAGACCAGCAGCTGTGCATGTGATCTGTATGCTGTGGCATTTAGAGAGTTAGAGCTGAGGACTTCAGAAGTCACCTGGTCCTTGCTTATTTCATAGAAGAGGAAAATTAGGCTCAGAGGGGCTACGTGTCTTGTTCTAAGTCATCTGGGAATTATGACAACCTAACAAGTTTTAGGCATGTTAGTGTGCTGTACTAAACTACTTCTTCAAATCAGAAATTTACAACCTCTCATTAATTTATATCTGAGGCCCTACATCAGTTTGTTAAAATAGAAAGGCTTCTTTTTTTCATAAGTTTTTATATCCTACCCTCTAGTCCCATAGACTTGTGTAATCACCTGTGTTACTAGATAACCGACAATACAAACAAAAATAACTATATCTTGTCTTAGATGTTATAATCTACATTAACCATGATGATACAGGTCACTTATGGATCTTTGTGTTTCTGAAAAGGTCTGATATTATGGAAGTAGGAGGAAAAGTTAGAATTTGATTTGTGCTGGCTCTCAGATGCTGTGATTCACAAAGTGTGGATTCAGAATATGTTTCCTTTTGAGTCAATGCCAGAATGTTGGACCAAGCATTGAATGCTGCTAAAGAAATGATTACCTGTTGCCATACTCATGGACCTTGATTTCTTAGTGATGAGCCCTTCCCACCTTTTTTTCTTCATACAATCTCTCTCCAGAGCACTGGGCCTTTTTGTTTTCAAATGAACTTTGGATTCATAGAGTAAGTAGCATTGATAGTTTCTTGCCAATTACATGAACTGGAACCAACCTATAGACCCAAGACATGAAACCAAAAGAAAAATAAATTAGGTTGTATGGAAGTAGTTCCTCCCTCTTAGATTAGAAATTATGCATCCCTGGTTCTATCCTTCAGTATAGAAAGAACACTGAACTTGGACATTGGAGTCAGAAGACATGGGTTTGAGTCTTGATTCTACTACTACTTGTTAACTGTATGTTACTTTGGACAAATCGCTTCCTCTCTGGGATTTTCTCTGTAAAATGGAAATGTTAATTATAACACTTGACAAAATGGTGGCATTGTTTTGGTTGTTGTGGTGAATAAATGAGTTCACCGAACTAGATTCTGAAGACAAAAAGATGAAAAATGAAAGAGACCCTGGTTTCAAAGAGTTTATTGTCATTTGAAGGGGAAAATTAATTTATATGTTAAAAAGTTTAATATAAAGTATGATGGGACAAAAGAGAGATTTAGATAAAGTACTTTGGGGAAATTTAAGGGAAAGGTCAAAATTTCTCTGGACCAAGGTCAAGATGTCAGCTCAAGGGTCACTTGAACCTTTGAGCTAGGAGTGCATTAAAAACTGAAGTTGGTGGGGGAGGGGTAACCTCTCTGAATGAATGGCAATGGAAGATAATATTTTGGGATAAAGGAATAGCTAGACCTCTATTTTTGGTCTGAACATAAGTGTATGAAGGGAGGTAGAGTAGTATTGTGAGTTTACATTAATTGTTAAGTTAAGGAGTTTGTCTCTTTTTAATTAGAAGGTTCTTTTTTGAATCTTTTGATTTTGTCTCTCTCATATCTTATTTCCCTTACCTCTTCCAGAGATTCATCTATTTTAATAAAGAAGAAAAATGAAGTAAAAAAAGCTTAGCATAGCGAATCAAAATATCACAAAAGACCTGATGTTAAATGCAATCATGTTCATGTCTGTGGTCTCCAGTCTTAGTAAAAAAAGCAGGGGGACGTGTCTTATATCTCATCTTTGGTATCAAAACTTGATCTGTTACAGTTTTGTGACATTCATTTTTAATTATTGTTATTTTCATTTCCATTATTATAGTTTTGTTCTGCTTATTTCTTTCACTTTGTATCAGCTCTCCAAAGTCTTCCATGCCTATCTGTATATGTCCTATTTGTCAATTCTTATTGCCCAATATTATTACATTACATTCATGCATCAGTTTGTTTAGTCATTCCCTAGTTGGTGGGTATCTGCTTTTCTTTTTTTTAGTTCTTTGCCATCATAAAAAGGACTTCTGTAACTATTTTCATATGTATAGGGCCTTTCTTTTTGTTATTGACCTCCTTGGAGACTGGACATAGCAATTTGATCAGGGAAGTGATAGAAGATGAAAAAGGGAGGGTTTGGGAGAGAAGTTAGAGAGAGAAGAGGGAAGAGATAGGACATGACTGGTAGAGATGAAAGAGAAGCAGAGAAATATGAAAAGAGAAAATGGGAAATGGAACTTCTTGGTAGAGCCCTCTAGAGGCAAAGAAAGTATGCATCCTTTCTCAGCTCTTTAGTGTTTTATATGGGTCCATTACTACCTCCAAGTTCTTTTTATTCTCTGACCCAAATCTGTCCTGTTGCTGCAGATGCTTATTCACTTGTGAGCCTACAACGTTTTTTGTGAATAGTAAGATATTACATAAGTATAAGCTATTAATTGCCATTGGAGAGTCAGGATGATCTAATAAGAGAACTTGGATTGAGAGAAAAACCAGACTCTAGTCATCCTGTTCTTCTGGGCTTTCATTTCTTTATTTACAAAATGAATGGGGGCTGGGGAATACTAGACTTAGAAATGTCAATCTACATGTATTGTATGTTAATCAGCATGTATAGCCATTCCTGGGCAGGTTTTCAGGCTTAGTGGGTTGACCAGACATTGATATCAGGTTAACAGTAGCTTTTCATTGGTGAATGTTAATCCTTGAATTTTTAAGATTTTGCTCAGATTAAGAAATCAAGAGGAAATTATTGGGGCAATTAATTCCTTGATAGGAGGAATGTTCTTTTTTTTTTTTAGTGTCATCTAGAAAATAATCTCAGTGACTGAACTAGCTCAATGCAGACCCTTGGAGAGAAATGTAGAGAACATCCATTCTGTTTATAGTTTATAAATATTTAACATAGAGAGGTACTGTAGTGTAATGGAAAGAAAGATCTCTCTGATAGACGTCAGAAGACCTGGGTTCTGGTTTAAGTCTCCCATTATGTAGCTCTGTGAATATTTTCTCCCCCCTGTTTGGGCCTCATTTTTCTTCTTTATAAAATGAAAGGTTTGGAATATATGCTCTCTAAGATATGTATTCAGAGTAGGAAAAATAATTAATTATTTTATGATTATTTGTGATTATACCCAAAAAAGGCTACATTCAAGGAAAGGACTTCTATTCCAAAAGGGATGTGATAATACAGAAACAAATCTGAAACCAGAACTGGGAGCAAGAAACAATTTTATTAAAGAACTGGCAGCAAAAAACCCCACAAGTTATCCAGATGCTTTATGGGGTTTAGAAACATTCTTTTGTTTTTTGGAAGAAACTTGGCATTGAAGTTGGTGACAGAATAGAAAGCTGCTTGATTTCAAATTTGTTTTTTTTCTCCCCCTCCTTTCAGTTATTGAATTTATAGGCTTGTAGATTTAGAGCTGGGAGAGTGTCAGAGATCATTTAGTATAACTTTCAATTTACAGATGACACAACTGAGAGTCAGAGTAAGGTTAAGTGATGTGCCTAAGGTCACACAAGTAATAAATGATGGAATCTGGATTTTTGAAAACATGTCCTCCCATTTCAAACTAGTACTCTTTCCAAGCTACCACACTTTCTGTATTTTAAAGTCATATAATGTTAGAGCTGAAAAGGATGATAGAAATTTTCTAGTTGAATTTTCTTCTATGGTGTCATATTCAGATTTTACTGTTAGGCATCCATTGACATAACTTGTTGATTGAGTTATTTTCTTTTTAATTTGTAATTATATATACTTTTGTTTCAAAAAGCAATCATTTTTCCTCCCTCCCACTGAAAAGTAGAAAAGTAAAACTCCCTTACTAAATATTCAAAATTAAGCAAAACAAATTCACATATGGGTTTTGCCCCCAAATGTGTCTCATTCTGCATTATTAATCTATTATGTTTTCTGCTGAAGGGATAGGTAGGAAACCTAACTGATGAACTGATATTTAATTAACTTTTGGAGTTACAAAGTATTTTCTCTAGGGTTGCAGATTAGAATGAATGCAGGATGAGAGACTTCCATGAGGGTACAGCACTAGGCTTAGGGAAGCAGCTTTCTCTCCTATTGACCTTCATCACCATGTGGTTTTTATAATTTGGTCATATTCATAATGAACTATATTTTGATTTTCCAAGAATCTTAGATTTGAAAGGGACTTTAAAGGCCATTTAGTCTTAAGTAAAACAAACAAACAAATAAATAAATAAATAAATAAATTCCTATCTTCTCCCTGAAGAAGAAACTAAACGATTGTCCAGTTTTTGCTTGAAGACCTCTAGTGAGGAGGAAAAATTTGTTATCTTTCCAGGTAACCATTTTCCCTTTTGGACAGCTCTAGTTTAAGTTGATGAGTTTTTCCGCCTGTCAAGATTATATGTGTTAATTTGCAGCTTGAACCCATAGATCTTGGCTTTGCCTTTGAGGATCAAGAACAAGTCAGTTTCTTCTTCCATATTACAGACCTTCAACTACTTGAAGATAGCTATTGTGCCCCTTCTTATGCCTTTTTTTCTTGAGGCTAAACATAATCCCTTTCTTCAACCAGTACACATATGGCATTGATTGAGATGCCACAAATCTCCTTGCTTTTGTTTAGGTCCCAATCTGTCATGTGAGCTGTGTTGAAGAATGTCACTTTTCAATTTTATTAATTTCTCCTTTAATTTTCAGAATTTCTAATTTGGTATTGAATTGGAGATTTTTGATTTTTAATTTGTTCTTTCTCTATTTTTTTAGTTGCATGTTTTGTTCATTGATTTCCTCTTTCTCTAATTTGTTCATGTAAGCATTTAAAGCTATGTATAATATATATCCCTGACAGCCACTTTGAGTGAATCTCATAGGTTTTGGTATGTTATTTCATTATTGTCATTATCTAGGATAAAATGATTAATTCTTTCTGTAATTTGCTTTTTGGGTCATTCATTCTTTAAAATGAGGTTATTCAGTTTCCAATTGGTTCTGGGTCTCTGTCTCCTTGGCCCAATATTGCACATGACTTTCATTGCATTGTGATCTGAGAAAGATGCATTCATTAATTCTGCCTTTCTGTAGTTGATCATTAGGTTTTTATGTCCTAGTACTTGGTCAGTTTTTGTATAAGTGCCATGTACTGCAGAGAAAAAGGTATATTCCTTGCTATCCCCATTCAATTTCCTCCATAAGTCTACCATATCTGGTTTTTCTAACAATCTATTTACCTCCTTAACTAAGAATGTCACTTTTGAAAGCTAGATGGAGTTCTCTCTTTACTACCCCCCTCCTTTGGAGCCTCAATACTTTTCTGTTTCTGTTGTATAATTTCTCAGGTATCTATGTAAATTTCATACTCTCCTTCCTCAAGTTCATCTTTGATGCCTTCTGTACAGATTTCCTTGCTCTTCTTCTCACATTCAAACTTAATGCTAATCTCAAGTCCCTATCTCTTTCAAAAACCAAGAAACTGGAAATTTGCCCTAGTTCTGAGACCCTCAATCAAGAAGTAGTTGTGTAGTATTAGGAAAAACTGGTTATTAGGAAGCCTCAATTTTAACTCTTTGACTAATTTAGATGCTTGACTTTCAGATGCAATTCACTTAAATTTCTTATAGCTTCATTTATCTTATCTATAAAATAAGAAAGTTGGACTAGAAGATTTCTAACATCTTTTTTAGTTCTTAACTATAATCGGTTATATATTTTTTTCTTCTCCATTTGATTCCTACCCACAGATTTATCCATTTTCTTACAATAATATTGTTTCTCTATAGAACCTCTATTTGAGAGGAAGTTTTCTTGTTTCCAAGAGGTGCCAGACGGAACTGTCAATTTACAATGTGTCTGATGAGGGGAAAAACAGGTATTCCAGGGAAATAGTCTTGGTGATAAAATCCTTTCTATAGATTATTATGATTTCTCTCCCCTAATAGGTCCAGCATGTCCGGCCTACACCTGGTAAAGCACGGTCGAGATAGAAAGAAAATTGACTCCCAGAGAGATTTCACTGTTGCTTCTCCAGCAGAGTTTGTTACTCGTTTTGGTGGAAATAAAGTGATTGAGAAGGTAAGGTCTAAGACTGATGGGAATACAATAAGATCAGGGGTGAAACAATGGTACCCTTTATCATCACTATTCAATATTGTATTAGAAATGTTAGCTTCAGCAATTAGAAAAGAAAAAGAAATTGAAGGAATTAGAATTGGGAAGGAAG
Source organism: Macrotis lagotis (assembly GCF_037893015.1). Taxonomy (NCBI): domain Eukaryota; kingdom Metazoa; phylum Chordata; class Mammalia; order Peramelemorphia; family Peramelidae; genus Macrotis; species Macrotis lagotis. The sequence continues at coordinate 168,134,250 of NC_133659.1, forward strand.
AGACAAAACTCTCACTCTTTGCAGATGACATGATGGTCTACCTAGAGAATCCCAAGAAATCATCCAAAAAACTACTGGAAACAATTAGCAATTTTAGCAAAGTTGCAGGTTATAAAATAAACGTTCATAAATTCTCAACTTTTCTATGTATGTCTAGCAAGTTACAGCAGGAAGAGCTAGAAAGAGAAATCCCATTCAAAGTAACTTCAGACAGTATAAAATACCTGGGAGTCTATTTGCCTAGACAGACTCAGAAACTTTTTGAAAACAATTATAAAACACTTCTCACACAAATTAAATCAGATTTAAATAACTGGGCAAATATTAACTGCTCATGGATAGGTAGAGCTAATATAATGAAAATGACAGCTCTACCAAAACTAAACTACCTGTTTAGGCCTACCAATCAAAATTCCAAAAAGATTACTGTAATGAGTTAGAAAAAATTGTAAGTATGGAGAAATAAAAAGTGAAGAATTTCTAGAAATTTAATGAAAAAAGGGCAAAAGAAGGGGACTTAGCCCCCACTTGATCTAAAATTATATTATAAAGCATCAGTCATCAGAACTGTTTGGTATTGGCTAAGAAATAGAGTGGTGGACTAGTGGAATAGATTAGGTGCAATAGCAGGAAATGATTATAGTAATCTGCTGTTTGATAAACCCAAAGAGTCCAGCTATTGGGATAAAAACTCTCTTTGATAAACACTGCTGGGAAAATTAGAAGTTATTATGGAGGGGAGGCTAGGTGGCATAGTGCACAAAGCACCGGCCTTGGAGTCAGGAGTACCTGGGTTCAAATCCGGTCGCATACACTTAATAATTACCTAGCTGTGTGGCCTTGGGCAAGCCGTTTAACTCCATTCGCCTTGCAAAAACCTTAAAAAAAAAAAGTTAGTATGGAAGAAACTTAGATTACTTAGATTAGACCAACACCTTACACCCTTTACCAAGAAAAGATCCAAATGGTTACAGGATTTAGACATAAAAAACAATACTATAAGCAAATTAGAAGATCAAGGACTAGTTTACCTGTCAGATCTATGGGAAGGGGAACAGTTTATGACAAGGAAGAGATGTAGAACATTATCAAAAACAAACTAGATGATTTCTATTACATTAAATTAAAAAGCTTTTGCACAGATAAAACCACTGTAACCAAGATCAAAAGAAATATAGTAAATTGGGAAAGAATCTTTACAACTAATGATTCTGACAAAGGATTCATTTCTAAAATATACAGAGAACTGAGTCATATTTAAAAAAAAAGCCATTCCCCAATTGACAAATGGTCAAAGGATATGCAAAGGCAATTTACAGATGAGGAGATCAAAGCAATCCATAGCCATATGAAAAATTGTTCTAAATCATGAATTATTAGAGAAATGCCAATTAAAGTATCTCTGAGGTACCACCTCACACCTCTCAGACTGGCCAATATGACCAAAAAGGACAATAATCATTCTTGGAAGGGTTGTGGGAAATCTGGGACACTATCACACTGTTGGTGGAACTGTGAACTCATCCAGCCTTTCTGGAGAACAATTAGGAACTATGCCCAAAGGGCAACAAAAAATGAGCATACCCTTTGATCCAGCAATACCACTACTGGGTCTATACCCTGAAGAGATGATGAAAAAGGGTAAAAACATCACTTGTACAAAAATATTCATAGCAGCCCTGTTTGTGGTGGCAAAGAATTGGAAATTGTATAAATGTCCTTCAATTGGGGAATGGCTTAGCAAACTGTGGTATATGTATGTCATGGAACATTATTATTCTATTGGAAACCAGGAGGGATGGGAATTCAGTTGGAGGGATTTGTATGAACTGATGCTGAGTGAGATGAGCAGGAGCAGAACAACACTGTACACCCTAACAGCAACATGGGAGTGTTGTTCAACCTTGATGGACTTGCTCATTCCATCAGTGCAACAATCCGGAACAATTTTGGGCTGTCTACAATGGAGAATACCATCTGTATCCAGAGAAAGAGCCATGGAGTTTGAACAAAGTTCAAGGACTATTCCCTTTAATTTAGAAAAAAAAATCTGGTATCTTATTGTCTGATCTTGTTATCTCATACTTTTTGTTTCTTCCTTAAGGATATGATTTCTCTCTCATCACACTCAGTTTGGATCAATGTACAACATGGAAACAAAGTAAAGACTGACAGATTGCTTTCTGTGGGGGTGGGGGGGGAGGGAAGTAAGATTGGGAGAAAATTGTAACATTCAAATAAAATCTTCGATAAAGAAAAAAGACTCATGGTTATACCAGGGCCTGGTAGATTCTGTAAATACCTGTAAATGTCAGGATTTTCTGAGCTCTGATGTATCTTTCTATAGGATTTATACATCTTTACCATATTATTTCCTAATTACTCATTTTAGGAATGAATCTCTACCTTTGAATACTTTATTTCAGTTGTTTTTTTTCTTTTGGAAAGATCATAGGGTTTTACAGGGATGGGCATGATCAAATGTCTGAAGGATAACCTGAACAGGGCTGTGGCGCATGGGTATTCTCCATTGCTGTATAGTTTGAGTGTGGAGCTAAGAGTTTTCCAGATTCTCTCTTTTTTTTTTTAAATATTTTTATTTTTAGGTTTTTGCAAGGCAATGGGGTTAAGTGGCTTGCCCAAGGCCACACAACTAGGTAATTATTAAGTGTCTATGTCTGGATTTGAATTCAGGTACTCCTGCCTCCAGGGCCAGTGCTCTATCCATTGTGCCACCCAGCTGCACCTCTTTTTTTTAAAGAAAGATTTTATTTATTTTGAGTTTTACAATTTTCCCCCTAATCTTGCTTCCCTTCCCCCACCCCCACAGAATGCAGTCTGTTAGTCTTTACATTGTTTCCATGATATACAATGATCTAAGTTGAATGTGATGAGACAGAAATCATACCCTTAAGGAAAAAAAATACCACATAAGAGATAGCAAAATTACGTAATAAGATAATGGTTTTTAAAAATTAAAGTCTTTGGTCTTTGTTTAAGACTCCACAGTTCTTTCTCTGGATACAGTTGGTAATTCTCCATCATAGATATCCCAGAATTGTCCCTGATTGTTGCACTGATGGAATGAGCCCGTCCATTAAGGTTGATCATCACCCCCATGTTGCTGTTAGGGTGTGTACAGTGTTTTTCTGGTTCTGCTCATATTACTCAGCATCAGCTCATGCAAATCCTTCCAGGCTTTCCTGAATTCCCGTCCCTCCTGGTTTCTAATAGAACAATAGTGTTCCATGACATACATATACCACAGTTTATTGGCCATTCCCCAATTGAAAGACATTCACTTAATTTCCATTTCTTTGGCAACAGAAACAGGGCTGCTGTGAATATTTTTGTATAGGTGATGTTTTTAACCCTTTTTTGTCATCTCTTTAGGGTATAGTCCCATTAGTGGTATTGCTGGATCAAAGGGTATGCACATTTTTGTTGCCCTTTGGGTGAAATTCCAAATTGTTCTCCAGAAAGTTTGTATGAGTTCACAGCTCCACCAACAATGTATCAGTGTCCCAGATTTCCCACATCCCTTTCAACATTGCAGATTCTCTCTTTTAAAAAGTAGAAAACACAGATGGTTTGAGTCTTCTGTGATGTATAAGCCTCCCCCAGATAATTAGGTTTCTCAAATATCCTATATGTGATAAAGGCATTTCATGCATATTTCAGAAATGTAGTAAGAATAATTTATTTTCATCTTTATCTAGGCCACATCAGAGAAAACTTGAAGAATGACTCAGATGACATAACTTATAGACAAGAGAAATAGCTTACAGGTGCTCAAAGGAGTAAAACAGAATTCTGTAACACAGTCTTCTACTTACCTTTCTAAAAGCCATTACTTCTGTTTTCCTGCTGTTATTCTCTTAATAGGACTTGATTATAGGGGAGAAGTTAGGAGGTAAAAGACAAGAAATGCCTGTCTCTTCACGGTGTAAATTTCATTACTGTGTTCCTGGTGCTCCTTTCTGCTGAGTCACCCCTAGATTCCAGGGTGCTGAATTCACTATTTTTGAGAGTTGCTGGTTGTTGGTAGAGTATTTGGAAAACTATGCATTTGTCTTCAGAAACAACATGTAATACTTCTTTGAGATTATCTCTAATTTCTCCTGTGTGTATTTCTTTCTTGTCTGCATATAGTTTGCATGATAGTTTCCTATTGTAAGACTGTGAGCTTCTTGAGGGCAGGGATTGTTTTTGCCTTACTTTGTATCTTCAAAACTTAGCACAATGTCTGACACATAGTAGGGGACTTTATAAATGCTTGAACCTCAATTCTTATGTAACAATATTAAACCTCTATAAAGTTAGTGCTTTTCTCTTTAGAAAAGTCATTGTTAGAAGAACTAATACCACCTCTATAATTATGACTTAACCCTCCAGGAATTTAAGGGAGGGAGATTTAGTTTTTCCTGGGAAATATTACAATACGTGTTTCACTAACATTTTAAAGTAACACTTGCCTGGCCACTAAATTGACTTCTTAGCTGACTGACTGACCCATAATAATTCTTCTTATAATCTTGGTCCCTTCAGGGGACAAGATGTTGGTGGGTTTTTTGCTTATCTTTTTTCCTATCATTGACTTTCTTTTTTTTTCTTTTTTCCTCCACTGTCATCCCTTCACTTTTCTCAGGTTCTCATTGCCAACAATGGGATTGCTGCAGTGAAATGCATGAGATCTATCCGTAGATGGTCTTACGAGATGTTCAGAAATGAACGAGCAATACGATTTGTGGTCATGGTGACACCTGAAGATCTTAAAGCGAATGCTGGTGAGTTATGTAAACGTCATTTAAACTAGTACCACTCTAGACTATGCATTGTTTGCTAAATTTTGGCTACAGGTAGGTGACAGACTAGTTTCCAAACCCAATGAGTTTCCCTTAAAACTATTGGTAATAGGGGCAGCTAGGTGGCACAGTAGATAGAGCACTGGCCCTGGAGTCAGGAATACCTGAGTTCAAATGTGGCCTCAGACACTTAATAATTACCTAGCTGTATGGCCTTGGGCAAGCCACTTAACCCCATTGCCTTGCAACCCCCCCCCAAAAAAAAAAAACTATTGAGAGTACTGATTTTTATCCCTCCTTTCTTTTTTGTTCCTATGATTTTATCAGTATTGGATGATTTTGAGTGTAGAAATTTCTACAGTGATGCTTTTTACATAGCCAGTGTGTATGTTTCACAGGCAAGAGTTGAACCTAGATATTTACTCTCAGGCTGGCCCTCCATCATTATGTAATGTTGCCTTTCTTTTTTCCTTTAAAAACTGGAATCAGAAATCTGGGAGGGGTTGTACTTCAAAATAAGATATTGTTCGCTCCTTTGATTTTAAACATTAACCTATTTGTCCTACTTCAGATTTCTGTGTTTGAAGTATAAGTAGATCGAAGTTTACCCAAAGATTTAATTTGGGCTTTAAGCTTTTTTCCCATTTAAGTGATAAGTATTTACTTTGTAGCTCACTTAGTTTCTGCTTTTAGTCCCTCACCTAGTGGCAGGTAGCAAATTCAGATGCACAATTCTGGGGCTCTTTGGGAGGAAAGTGCTGCCTAAGGTGTCTGAAAGTCCATGCTGAAGCTCTGTTAGATATCTTTCAGAAATTGGGGATTGAAATTCCCTTTAGTTGTCATAAACATTTTCCATCACCAGCTGTCTTTGGGTCCTGAGGGAATCCAACATTGGGATATTTTTGTTTACCTCTGAGGGAATCCAACATTGGGATATTTTTGTTTACCTCTGTTTCCAGCTGATTTTCTAAAATGATTTATCTTTTCTTTTTTGAATACACATCACAGCATTTGTGAGTCATAGGATCATAGATTTCAAAGTACCCTAGAGATCATTCCCTCATTTTATAGGTGAAATGAAGACTTTTGCTATAGTTGAGATATATGACCCAGTCTTTAACTTTCTTCCATTTAATACTTTGTATCTCTTCAAGTTTGTTAAGGTAGGGTACATGGAGACAAGTTTGACTTGAATATCTAACCCATCCAGCATGCTTTGTTCTATACTATTATTATTCTATTTAAATAGGGTAGAAGTCAAGGATTTTCCTAAGGAATGGCAGGGAGAGAACTTTTGACTGTGTTCTTGTGTGGGAAGAGGAAAAAGACCTTTAGATTAGAAGGTAGTTTCATTAATAGGCCCATTGTTTCCCTTAGACTTGACTATTTTTTTGTATCTATCTTCCATGCATCATGATAACCAACAAAACAGTTGGGGGTATAGCAATAGTAGAGTCTTTGCTGTGCCCCTGAGACATTTCTTGCACTAATGATAAAAGACATCTATTCTGGAAAAAGAGATGAAAGAATTCAACATTTCCTTCAAGAATGATCTGATTATTTACTTATTCTCTTTGGAGGGAAGTTTGCGCATTTTTAGAGATATTTATGAGAAATTTACTAATGCTTCTTGAGGGAAGTGTGTGAGTCCTCTTTAGGGTAGTTTTTAGTTTTTAGGGTGCCATTGGGTATAACTTTTTTTTTAAAGATTTTATTTATTTTGAATTTTACAATTTTTCCCCTGATCTTACTTCCCTCCCCCACCCCCCCACAGAAGGCAATTTGCCAATCTTCACATTGTTTCCATGGTACACATTGGTAAGAGAGAAATCATATCCTTAAGGAAGAAACAGAAAGTATAAGAGATAGCAAGATCAGACAATAAGATATCAGTTTTTTTTTTCCTAAATTAAAGTTAACAGTCCTTGGTCTTTGTTCAAACTCCACAGTTCTTTTCCTGAATACAGATGGTATTCTCCATTGCAGACAGCCCCAAATTGTCCCTGATTGTTGGCACTGATGGAATGAGCAAGTCCATCAAGGTTGAGCATCGCCCCCATGTTGCTGTTAGGATGTACAGTATTTTTCTGGTTCTCCTCATCTCACTCAGCATCAGTTCATGCAAATCCTTCCAGGCTTCCCTGAATTCCCATCCCTCCTGGTTTCTAATAGACCAATAGTGTTCCATGACATACATATACCACAGTTTGCTAAGCCATTCCCCAGTTGAATTACATTTACTTGATTTCCAATTCTTTGGCACCAGAAACAGGGCTGCTATGAATATTTTTGTACAAGTGATGTTTTTTGGGTATAACTTCTAAGGGAGTTATAAGGACAGAGACTAAATTAGAATGGTAAGAGATCAGTAGTGGGACATCAGTTTTGTCTGCCTTGAAGCCCTGATCTCCCTTCTCCCTCTTAAGGTCAACTGCAGCCTTAGTAGGGGAGTAACTCAAATTGTAAAGTCCCAGATGTCATTTGGTAGTGGAGGTATCAGTAATACATGCTAGATGAACTCCAGGCTTTAGGTATGCATATAGAAATGATACAAGTTATCTTCTATTAATCAACTGGGCACTTTTTTACACATACACAGTATACACACATGTACATTTGTATATATGTATATACACATGTATATGGAGAGAAAGAAATTCATTTATGTGTTTATATGTATAAACCTATTTCTTTTCCAAATTTTGCTATTTTGTTATTTTTGCTGAGAGCATCACCATCCTTTCAGTCACCTGGGTTCACATAATCAGAATCATCCTTAATTCTTCTCTATTCCTCACATCTAGCCATTTACCAAATTGTGATTACTGTGCCTCCACAATATATCTCACATTCATCTCCTTTCCATTCACACAGCTACCATTCTTAGTCTAGCTTTGAGCACTGGAGTACATGAAGCCTTCCTCTTGAAGAATTTTTTTTTTCCTTTAAGATGCCATTGAGGGGCAGCTAGATGGTGTAGTGGATAAAGCACTGGCCTTGGGGTCAGGAGTACCTGGGTTCAAATGTGGTCTCAGACACTTAATAATTACCTAGCTGTGTGGCCTTGGGTAAGCCATTTTACCCCATTTGCCTTGAAAAAACATAAAAAAAAAGGATGCCGTTGAAGCACTCTTTGTATATATTTATATTTATTAATTTTACATATATGTTGTATATATTTTTAAATATGTGTTTCCTCCATTAGGAGACAAGTTCATTACAGGTAAAGTTATTTTCATGCTTTGTACTTATATCTCCATTTCCTAGCACAGTGCCTGACATATAGTTAAATGCTTTGTTTTTTCCCCCCACTTTTTTTTAATTTTTTTTTTGTAAGGCAATGGGGTTAAGTGGCTTGCCCAAGGCCACACAGCTAGGTAATTATTAAGTGTCTGAGGCTGGTTTTGAACTCAGGTACTCCTGACTCCAGGGCTGGTTTTCTATCTATCTCACATAGTTAATGCTTAATAACTACTCATTGATTGATTAATGGAAAAGCCTCCAACTTGGAATCCTAACTTCTAATCTCTTTTTTCCAAAACTTCTTCCACATAATTAAGAAGAACCTATATTTTTCTTCTCCTCACTGCCCCCCACTGAAAAAGAGAAAGAAAAATCTTATAATAAATATGTATAATCAAAGAAAACATTTCCATATTGTCCATGCTGAAAAAACACATGTTTCATCTACATCTTGTGTCCATCAGCACTCTGACAGCAGGGAGGGTAGATAGCATGCTTCATTATGAGTCCTTTGGTGTCATGGTTGATTATTATATTAATCAAAATAGTTAATTAAGTCTTCAAAGTAGTTGGTACTTACAGTGTTGTGATTGTATAGAATTGTTATTCTGTTTCTTCACATCTCTTTGTCAATATATCCAAGTCTTTCCAAGTTTCTTTGAAATCATTCCTTTGTTTCTTTAAACCCAACAATTATTCTATCACATTCATATGCTACCATTTGTTTGGTCATTCCCATGTTATATCTGCCAAAACACTCTCCTAAAACAGAAGCTTGGCTGTGTTACTCTCCTGCTGAAGGTAGAATAAAATGAAATCCTCACAGTCTACTCCTAGATTACCTGTTAGAGTCTAATCATACTACCTAATTTATCATTCCTTGAATCTGACATCCCATTTTATCCAGGATGCCTCCTCACATTGAGGATGCATCCTCCTTGGCTTCTCCTTTAAGCATTCCTCCTGTGCCATTATCTCCCATTTGAAACCTTTCCTGATCCTCTTAAATGTCAGAAAGCAATTTTATTTAATTTATCATTAAATTAAACCATTTTTATCTTTAGATATAGATTAGACTGATTGAAAGCAGAGGCTTTTTTTTTTTTGCCTTTATAAGCCTCAGCACTTTGTGTAGTATTTGGCACATAGTAGGTGCTTAGTAAATGATTGGTGATTGATTAACTTGGGGTGGAGAGAGAGAATGTCCAAACTATACTTCTAATTTGATTCTTAAGACAATTTCAAGTTATATTTATAGGAATATTAAATAAAGATATTTTGAAACATAGCCTGTGTTTGATTCAATCAATTTAATTTAAATTAAGTATGAAAAAATCTTAGTTAATGATTATGGATAAGAATTAAATTGAGGGGTGGCTAGGTTGCGCAGTGGATAGAACACCAGCCCTGGAGTCAGGAGTACCTGAGTTCAAATCTGACCTCAGACACTTAATAATTAATAATTATGTAGCTGTGTGGCCTTGGGCAAGCCACTTAACCCCATTTGCTTTGCAAAAACCTTAAAAAAAATTGACCTCACATTTGATTTTTTAAAAGAAATATATAAAATTTAGGTGTTTTTTATTTTAAGAGAATGTTCACATACTTTTATTTTATTTATTATTTATCATTAACTTTTTTAACTTTTTTGTACTTAAAGATTTTATTTTGAGTTTTACAATTTCCCCCCACTAATCTTACTTCCCTCCCCCATCCCCCACAGAAGGCAATTTGCCAGTCTTTACATTGTTTCCATGGTATACATTGATCCAAATTGAATGTGATGAGAGAGAAATCATATCCTTAAGGAAGAAACATAAGGTATAAGAGATAGCAAGATCAGACAATAAGATATAGTGTTTTTTTTCTAAATTAAAGTTAATAGTCCTTGGTCTTTGTTCAAGCTCCACAGTTCTTTATCTGGATACAGATGGTATTCTCCATTGCAGAGAGCCCCAAATTGTCCCTGGTTGTTGCACTGATGGAATGAACAAGTCCATCAAAGGTTGATCGTCACGCCTGTGTTGCTGTTAGGGTGTACAATGTTTTTCTGGTTCTGTTCATCTCACTCAGCATCAGTTCATGCAAATCCCTCCAGGCTTCCCTGAATTCCTGTCCCTCCTGGTTTCTAATAGAATAATAATGTTCCATGACATACATATACCACCGTTTGCTAAGCCATTCCCCAATTGAAGGACATTTACTTGATTTCCAATTCTTTGCCACCACGAACAGGGCTGCTATGAATATTTTTGTACAAGTGATGTTTTTACCCTTTTTCATCATCTCTTCAGGTTATAGACCCCCTAGTGGCATTGCTGGATCAAAGGGTATGCACATTTTTGTTGCCCTTTGGGCATATTTCCAGACTGATCTCCAGACAGCTCCACCAACAATGTATTAGTGTCCCAGATTTCCCACAACCCTTCCAAGAATGATTATTGTCCTTTCTGTTCATATTGGCCAGTCTGAGAGGTATGAGGTGGTACCTCAGAGATGCTTTAATTTGCATTTCTCCAATAAGTAATGATTTAGAGTATTTTTGTGGATCACATTCTTTATTATAAGTCCAACATAGAAGTTACTGTCATATTTTTCCTCAGTTGCTGTTGCTGATTGTAATTCCCTCCATCTATTCCTCCCCATTACCATTTATTATATTTTCTCTCTCCTTTCACTCTGTCCCTCTTAAAACATGTGATATGAGACAGCTGAGTGGTGCAGTGGACAGAGCACTGGTCCTGTGACCAAGAGGCCCCAAGCCCACCTCCCATCCCAGAGACCCAGCAACCACCCAGCCCTTTGGTCCTGGATAGGCTACACAATCCCAGCACTTTGCAAAAAAAAGTTAAAAAAGGAAACGTGTTATATCTGACTATCCTCTCCTATAATCTACCCTCTCCTCTATCACCCCCATCCACTCCCTTCTCCCTCTCTCCCTTCTTCCTTTTTCCTCCTATACCCTTTTGAGTGTGTATGCTGTTTCCTCTATGAGTCATTTCTGATGAGAATGAAGGTTCCCTCATTCCCCTTCGCCTTCTCCCCTTCTATACCATTGCAAAAGGTTCATGAAATAACTTTTATATGAACTATCTTAGCCTATTCCACCTCTCCTTTCTCTTAGTGCCAGTATATTTCCCTTTCACCCATTTCAATCCATTTTTACAACATATTAAATCTTCAAATTCAGCTCTCTTCTGTGCTTTATCTGTAAAAGCTCCTTCTACCTGCTCTATTAAATGAGAAGGTTCAAATGAGTGTTATCAGTATCATCTTTTCATGTAGGAATACATGCAGTTCATCATCATTAAGTCCTTCATAATTTACCCTTCTCCACTCTTTGTGCTTCACCTGAGCCCTGTACTTGAAGGTCAAACTTTCTGTTCAGCTCTAGTCATTTCAACAAAAACATTTTAATTTCCTGTGTTTCATTGAAAGTCCATCTTTTCCCCTGGAAGAGGATGTTCAGTTTCCTGGATAGTTGATTCTCGATTGCATTCCAAGCTCTTTTGACTTATGGAATATTATATTCCAAGCCCTATAAGCCCTTAATGTACTTGCTGCTAAGTCCTGTGTGATCCTGACTGCAGCTCCATATTTGAATTGTGTCCTTCTGGCTGCTTGTAATATTTTCTGTTGGAGTTGGGAGTTCTGGAACTTGGCTATAGTATTCCTGGGAATTTTTTTTTGGGGGGGGGGTCTCTTTCTGGGGGAGATTGGTGAATTCCCTCAATTTCTATTTTACTCTCTGCTTCTAGGATATCAGGGCAATTTTCTGAATATCAGGGCAATTTTCCTGTGGGAATTCTTTAAACATGAGATCAAGGCTCTTTTCCTGATCATGACTTTCAGGTATCCCAGTTATTTTTAAATTTTCTTTTTTGAATCTGTTTTCCAGATGAGTTGTTTTTTCAATGAAATATTTCACATTTTCTTCTAATTTTTCATTCTTTTGTTGTTGAACTATTGTTTCTTGACCTTGCAAAGTCATCAGCTTCTTTTAGCTACATTTTATATCTGAAGGATTTGTTTTTCTCAGAGAGCTTTCTTATTTCCTTTTCTATCTGGCCAATTCTGCTTTTTTAAAGCATTCTTTTCCTTAATAATTTTCTGAATGGTTTTATCTATTTGACCTAAGCTGGTTTTTAACATGTTAGTGTCTTCAACATTTTTTAGGATATTCTTGTGTAAGCTGCTGACTTTTTCATATTTTTCCTGCATCTCTCTCATTTCTTTTTCTCAATTTTTCTTCTAGCTTCCTTACTTGGTTTTCAAAATCTTTTTTGAGCTGTCATAGCCTGAGCTCAACTTCTGTGATTCTTGGAGTCTTTTTATGTAGAAACTTGGACTTTCTCATCTTTAGATTGAGTATTTTGTTCCTCCCTGGGACCACAGTAATTGTCTATGGTCAGGTTCCTTTTTTCTTTTTTCCTGTGTACTCATTTCCTCAGTCTGTGTCTGGTTTGGGGGTGCTTCCTGAGCTTTTGAATATTATTGGGACACCCCCACAAGGACCTCAGTTTGTGAGGCTCTGACTGCTCTCCTGGTCTGTGAATGACCACCAGCTCACCCCTCTGCCATGGGGCTGTGAGGTGGTGGTGGTGTGTTCCTCCTTTACGGGGGGCCTAGACTGTGACCAGGGTCTGAATGTGGTCAGAGCCTCAGAGTCCTGTTCCAGGAACAGAGGACAGACCTTGGCAGTCTCCCTCCATTCCCTTACCTTTGGTGGGCACAGTTGCCTGCAGGCTCCTGTTTGCCAGCTCCATGGGCCTGCTTCTGTTCCCTGGATCTGCGCTGCCCCTACTGCACTGAATGCTATGACTTCACTGAGGGCCTGGGCTTTTTACTCCTCTGGCAGAGGTCTACCAAGTTGTGTTTGGTGCTCCCTGGGGGCAGGTCAGGAAACTGCTTCTGCTGCTGGGAGCTGTGGATCCCAGGCACCCTGGGGCTGTTCCCCAGGAGGCTAAAGTTCCTTCCATTTGGTGTGGTCATCCCTCCAACCCTGTGGAACAGAGTTTTTCCACTATTTTCCAGGTAAACTTGGGCTGGAGAATTGCCTCACTGGATCTTTCTGTGGGTTCTGACTCTTGAAAATACAGTCAAAGTCATAATTTTCAGGGTTTTGAATTATTTTGGAGAGAGCACCTAAGAAAGACTTTTCTTCTGCTGCCATCTTGGCTCTGCCCCCCTCCTTTGAATTATTTCATAAAATCTTTTAAAATTTATTTATATTCCTTATGCATCATTTTTAATGTTGGTATGGTTTTTATGGCTTTATCTGTGATATCATTGATGTAGTTCTCCTGTAAGCCTATAACAAAATTATCTTCAGCCATCAACCCACTGTTGAATGTTTAGATTTGTTTACAATTGTTTGTAATTGAAAATTATGCTGCTATAAATACTTTTGAGCAGCTAATTTTTTTTTCAAAATTTGTACTCTTAGGGTTTATTCTCAAAAATGGGCTTATTAGTTTAAGGAGCATGGTTATTTTTATGGCTTTTTTTTTGGTTTATTAACAGATCCCCCAAATATTCCAGCAATCCACATATATACTCCTATAATGTATCTGGCTACAATCCTGCTAGTGTTCACTTTTGTCCTTTCTAATTTTATCAACTTGATATGTGTGAAATACTTGCCTTCTTTTGAAGGAATAAGCAAACAATTTTAAGAAATATCTAACTCCTTAATTCCAAATTATGGCTACTTATGGTAGAAACACGGAAGGAAAGTGAAGAAGGGAGATTAAGAAGCGGGGAGGAAGATAAAGGCAAATCAAGAAGATTTGGAAAGAATGCAGCCCTCCACATGACTTGGCCTTCTTTTTTTCAGACCTTTGTATGCTCTTGTTCTTCTATTCTTTTTTTTTTTTTGCAAGGCAATGGCATTAAGTGGCTTGCCCAAGGCCACACAGCTAGGTAATTATTAAGTGTCTGAGGCTGGATTTGAATTCAGGTACTCCTGACTCCAGGGCAGGTGCTGTATCCACTGTGTTACCTAGCTGCTCCGCTCTTCTATCCTTCATAGTAATTACCCTAAAATTGTACCCAGTCCAGGCTCTGTGAATCTTTTCTTTTTTTCCCCTTTCCTTTTCCTTTCCTTTCCTTTCCTTTCCTTTCCTTTCCTTTCCTTTCCTTTCCTTTCCTTTCCTTTCCTTTCCTTTCCTTTCCTTTCCTTTCCTTTCCTTTCCTTTCCTTTCCTTTTCCTTTTCCTTTCCTTTTCCTTTTCCTTTTCCTTTTCCTTTTCCTTTTCCTTTTCCTTTTCCTTTTCCTTTTCCTTTTCCTTTCCTTTCCTTTTCCTTTCCTTTCCTTTTTTTCTGTGATCCTTTTCCTAGAAACTTGCATTCCCCATATTTTTGACACTAATAAACACTTAGTGCTTATTCAGCTACTGTTTGCTAATAATCCTTACTTATCCCCCTCTAAAGAACTTGCTATTTCAGAGTTTAGTTTTCCCTATTCTTTTTTTTTTTTAAGGCTTTTGCAAGGCAAATGGAATTAAGTGGCTTGCCCAAGGCCACACAGATAGGTAATTATTAAATGTCTGAGGCTGGATTTGAACTCAGGTACTCCTGACTCCAGGGCTGGTGCTGTATCCACTGTGCCACCTAGCTGCCCCAGTTTTCCCTATTCTTCAAGAGTCTTGTTCTGATTTAGATTCTAATGTGAATTTCTAAGGTGCTGAGATCTGTGCTTATACTAATTCTGGAACTCTCAGGTATAGATGTAATTATATTTGCTGGTTGGTCACTATAAAGCTAACTGACACAATTCCGTTCTTATTGTTGAGTCATGTTGAATTCTTTGTGACCATGAGCCATGCATCCATGTGCTATGGCGCACAGATCCTGAGGTGGTTTTCCATTTCCTTCTCCAATGAATTTAAGCAGAGGTTAAATGACTCATCCAGGGTCACACAACTAGTTAGTGAGACTGAATATGAACTAAGGTCTTCCTGACTCTAGGCCCAGTCTTCTACACACTGAACCATCTACCTGCCCATTCAGATAAAAAAATCATAGGTAGTTGAATAGGGATATCATAAGGGAATACTTTTGTGATTTTCATTAACAAAGGGAGTTTCCTCATAAGGAAACAACTTGTAATAATATAATAGGTCAGTATCTCTTCTCCAGTTTATGTGAGAGGTTAAGGTATTTGCCCAGCATCATATAGGCAGTATTGGTCAGAGGCAGGGTTTAGAAGCAGAACTTTCAATGTCAGCTCTATTTGCCCTACCATGCTAAGAATTGTCAGAGGTTACACAATTAAAATGTTTTGAGAGTCATTGCTCTTGTGCATCCTAAATTGTGAAGAAAATAAGTGAGAGAAGGTTGAACTTCAATTAAAAAGCACTGCAGTGGTGTTCTCTGTTCTTTACTTTGTTTTTTAAGTATTTTTATACTCCTCAGTTAAAGCAAATGCATTATCTATCATATTCTGCTTGTGTTCTCAGAATACATTAAGATGGCAGATCACTATGTTCCAGTGCCTGGAGGACCAAACAACAACAACTATGCAAATGTGGAACTAATTCTTGATATTGCCAAAAGGATCCCAGTACAAGTAAGAGATGTTAATGTCTTTTTGAATCTGAATTAATCCACTTGGTCTTTCTCATTGGAGGATAGATATCAGACCTGAGAGTCACCAGGGAAGAGCAAAAGCAGGAAACAATTTTATTGATTGTTATCAAAAGGATCTTGGGTAATAAGAGGCCCTGAGTTGGTCAAAATGAGATCAGCATGCAAAGAAACATAAAGAATTTTTAAAGGATTTTGACAGTCTCTGTTATCTGTCCTTTGCCTTTAGGTAGTACCAAACTAATATCCCAGGCAAGTGAGTAAACTTTTTAAAAGGAAGTTTTTAAGAGTCCTAATACCTTTGAGCAAGGAACAGTTTGAGGGATTGTCTAGTTTAAAGACTGCCAAGTATGCTGCTTGTTTTCTGTTGAAGAGGACCAAAATTGCATCACTGTTTTGGGGCAAGGGTGAATCAGTTGTTTATAAACCATGTTATTCTATGTATAGCACCCCCAATAATAATAACAGTAGCCATTATTCATAGTGTGCTTTTACAGTTTGCTCTATACCACGGCCTTGTGAGGCAGGTATCAGTTTCCCCATTTTACAGAGGAGGACATTGAAGCTCAAAGTGGTTATTATATCATTTGTTCCTGGTCACATTGCTAGTAAATATCAGAGCCTGGTTTGGAACTCTGGTCTTTCTTTCTCCAGTTTCAACATTCTGTCTACTTTACTCCGAGTCTCTAATAATACTTAAAGCAATCTTTTAAATGGTACCTGAATTAACTCCTGAGGAGTGGGCAAAATGGTAAAGTGTTGAGACGCAGTCTTGGAGTCTAGGTGTGTGTTTATGCTTTAGGGCCTGCTCCTGGGCACTTCACTTCTTTTCCCCTGGAAGCACTTCAAGAAAAATGGTACAGTCGGCTTCCATCTGTGTGGGTAGGGGAAGGTCTGACTTGGAGTTTTTTAACAGTGGAATCATAGGCCAGACAGATAAAAGTGGGATTAAATGGGTACAGTGATTGAGTCTGTAAAAGACATTTTTTTTTTTTTTTTTAGGTTTTTTTGCTAGGCAATGGGGTTAAGTGGTTTGCCCAAAGCCACACAGCTAGGTAATTAGTAAGTGTCTGAGACTGGATTTGAACTCAGGTACTCCTGATTCCAGGGTTGGTGCTTTATCCAGTGCTCTATCCACTGCGCCACCTAGCTGCCCCAAAAGACATTTCTTGAAAGATCTTATATAGGATCTAACTGAAAGAGTAGGAAGTAAATTCTCTTCAAAATAGCAATGGTAAATGGAATTTTTAATACTCAGTATACTATGGTAATCTCTTCCAAGATTTTGCTATGATGAACTGCTTATATCTTTTTTTTTTCTGGAAGATTGTGGTGAGTCAAACATAGAGATTCAATTCAGCATTTGGTTATGTCCAATTGCTGCTGTGGTTTGTTTTTTTTCCTTAGCCTTTGGGCCAGCCTCTATAGTGAGCAAGATAGTGAGCAAAATTTTAGGGTTTCTGTAAAGAATGAATTCTATTTTGTTTTTCTGTAGGCAGTGTGGGCCGGATGGGGCCATGCTTCTGAAAATCCCAAGCTTCCTGAACTCCTCTTAAAAAATGGCATTGCCTTTATGGGTAAGTGTACTTTTGTCCTACCTTGCTTTCTCTTTCATCTCTTCAAGTTTCCCCAGGGAGTGTCCCATAGATGTAATTTTTTTCCACCTTCACTCTCTCTTGTGTCTTATCTCTGGGATTTTTCTAAAGGATTATTTTTATTTGATAATGCATATCTCGTCTCAGTCTTTCTTTTGATACTCTAGATGTCTTTGGTTGAATATGGGAAGTTTTGGTTAGATAGAATCAATGCTGACCCTACATCTCATGTTATGGGTTCATTGGCTCCGCTGCTCATCTTGGAAAAACTGTGAGATGAGGCTTTTTAAATTGGAGGTAGTAGTAAAACATCCAGTTTATCCTAGAGATCTAATAGTCAGTGAAAAAGAAGAAAGTTCCTTCCTTTTTTAAAAGTATTATCTTGCTCTTCTAGAATATAATCTCATTGAGGACAGAAACTCTTTCTTTCTTTTTATTTATTTATTTAAGGTAATGGGGTTAAGAGTGACTTGCCCAAGGTCAGACAGCTAGGTAATTATTATTGAGTGTCTGAGTCTGGATTTGAACTCAGGTCCTCCTGACTACAAGGGCTGGTGCTCTATCCCCTATACTACCTAGCTGCCCCCGAGGACAAAAACTCTTACTCTCTTCTCCCAAATTCCCCTGCCCCCTCCCAATTTTATTTAATATAAAACATATCTCTATGGTTTTTATTGAGAATGTTGACCATGTCCACCACCAAATACACCTTTAAATTGGAGGCTTCAGCCTTCTTGTCAGCATCGGGGGGAGTAGCACTTCTTCTGTATGTGCCTCACAGTGAGTAAGTTGCGCATATTGATTACCCTTCAGACCTTTATGGCTTGGTCTTCTTGTCTCTAGTCTACTTCAGTGAAATGTGACAGGCACAATCTTGGGGTAAATGAAGGTAATCCTGGAGGTACTGAATGCCCTCTATGTTGAGATACCAGTAGAAATGCCTCCATGTAAACTGCTCTTTAACAACAGTAGCCACAAGACTTTAGAAACTGCATAATCTCCATGATATGGAGATCGGGCATATTCTTCTTGTCTGCCAGCTCAGGATGTTTTGGCATGTGGTCATCTTTCTTGGCTACCATTATTCCCCTCCTTAAAAGTTCATAGATAGCAATTCAGTTCTTGGGCATCAACATCTTGGTAGTGGAGACGGGTGCTGCTCTACATGAAACCCAGGATAGAAAAAAAAGTTGTTCTCTAGGGGTTCAGCATAGTACCTGGCACATAAAAAATTCTTAATAAATACTTTTTCATTCATTTTTTTTTATTTGGGTTGTCCTAGTAGAAAATAATTATCTCCTTTCTGCTTTTCTTCTTTCTTAGAGAGAGGATTTAATATTGTGTGCCTCAGAAACAATCTACATTTGTATAGCACTTTAAGATTAACAAAGCAATTTCCTCATAACTCAGAAGTAGCAAGGCATACCTCATTGCCATTTACAGATGAGGTTATTGAGATACAGAGAAGTTAAGTTGGTGTTAGAGCTAGGACTGGAGCTCGGGACTTTTTGCTTTAAGATTTACAGTGTTCTTTCCACTATACCACACTGCTGAAGAAGACCGTTCCCACTGTTGTATTGTTGTAACTTTCCATATTGAACCTTCTTAAAGAGAGTGATGATCCTTGATTATGGCTGGTTTAAAAGTCAGTATTTTAGATTCCACTGAAAACTTTAGCATTGGTTCTAAAATACTCAGAGCAGTCTTATAGACTTGCTCATTTGAGCCTGGAAACATATAATAAGATATCTTTAAGCAAGTCAAATTTAATTTCTCCTTTATTCCTTTTTCTTTAGGCCCTCCAAGCCAAGCCATGTGGGCTCTGGGGGATAAGATAGCTTCTTCTATAGTAGCTCAAACTGCAGGTATCCCAACTCTTCCCTGGAGTGGCAGTGGTAAGATATAGTTATTTCTTTGTATCTTGGTGTTCAGGGTGGTTCATGGGAGTGCTTGGTGGCTAAGGAACTTCAAACTCTGCTTTATATCTATTGGTTTTGTCTGACCTTAAGATGGTGGCATGTTTTAGCAACTGATTCTTGACTAATTTTGTGATTAGTATGCCTGGATATTCCTTTGTAAACTGGAATAGCCTTAGGGCATTTCCACTCTGCATGATGCTGGGGAAAATGGGTTGGTTCTAGATTTTTCATACATATTTTAAAGTGAATTGAATTGACACGAGAAGGTTGGGGAATGTTAGACTTTGGAACCTGCCTCAAGGGATATGAACCTCTCAGTAACCCGTAGACCAATTTAGTAGGATAGAATATATTTACCCAGTTGTTTACCTCACTGTGCTTTCTTTCATATCATTTCACAATTTATTGGAGATTTGCTCTTCCTGCTTTTAGCCACTTCATCCTTTAACTGTCCTTTATATAAAAAAGGATCAATATGTTTTAAAAAATGGTTTTTTTCTTTAAAAATCCCTTACAAAGTGGCATATAAATTGTTATCATTGATAACAGTATAAACTTTCCCTTTAGCTTGGTGTTCAGACAGATTCTGAATTTGCTTATCCAGGCTCTCTTGAGAGACCGTTATATCCTCCCCAGGCCTGCTGGGTCAAATAGCCAAAGTTTAAAAGAAAAGGTTGAATTTGTTCTTGTTTGAATTGAGAGCCTGTAGTGTTCCCTGTGTGGCTGTCGAGTACAAGAATGTTCAGGGAGCATGGAATCATAGCTCTGTTGAGGCCAATAAAATTGCCATTTCCATTTCCAAGGGCCCATAAAGATTGAATTATTCCCCAGAACTCTGCCCCAAGAACAGGCCTGAACTCACAAAGAGAAGGTATTTGCCTGCTGAGTTGCTTTTGTTTTGTATGTTCTTGTATTTTTAAAGGTAACTTCCTATCTAAAGATAACTTGGGCTTTTTATTAACTAGGAAGCCAAATTGTCATGTTAGAGACTTTGGTGGAATTGTACTTTAGGTTGGCCTGTGTTCTTCAACAGTATCTACTATGATTAACGATTGTTTATCCCAAGGACAGAACATGGTTTTAATTTCTTATAAGCTGGAACCCCCTATTGTTTTTCTTTGTACAGTAGAGAATTCTAGAGAATTTCTGACAGAAAGTTGTACAAGACTCATTTGTTAAATATGATATGCTTTTGCAGTGACCCTAGGGTTAATTTTTTTATATTACAGGTCTTCGTGTGGACTGGCAAGAGAATGATTTTTCAAAACGTATTTTGAATGTTCCCCAGGATTTGTATGAGAAAGGTTATGTGAAGGATGTAGATGCTGGGTTGCAGGTAGGTTGCAGACTTGACAAAGAGATACATTTCAGCTGTCTGAGAAGCAACTCTAGGAGGGTTGAAGTTGCAGTTATGAGGCACAAATTGGTACTACATCAGACTGCTTTCTTGTAGCTGGCTGGGTAAATTTTCATCATATTACATTATAGAGAAGTGGTTTGTAAGGGGTAGAGTATAAAAATAGCTGTTGTATACGTGAACAATTAAAATTATTTTTGAAATGAACTATTTTTCTATATGTAACATTTTCTAAATGAATAATTCTGTATTGGGGCAAGGGACTATTATTGGGTTACTACTACTTCATACTTTTCTTAGAGTTATTTCCCTTCTGTGCTTAGCTAATTGAAGTTGCTGTCCCTGAGCTGCTAATTTGGAGTAGTATATCTTTTCTCTAAATGACATAGACTCATTTAATTTATATGGTATTATATATAAGTAGAAAATTGGATGCTTAAACCATTATCCTATTTTGTTTTCACATTAGCCAAGCTGCTGCTTAATAAAAGGAATTAACATTCTCAAGTCAATTAGAAATACTATATATACTGCATTGTCTTTCTTTGCTGGCAAAAAAAGAGTTTGATTTTTCTTCTTCACATTTGGGACTTTTATTTTTTGAAAGGATTACTCACTGATTCCCAGTTAAGTCAACCAGGAGATATACAGATCAACTTCCACCTCAATCTGGCTATGTTAGCAGCTGCAGCAGCAGTAGCAGCAGGAGCTCAATAATAATTGTCTGTTTTTCCTTTTCCTGTCTCCCATTTACCTGTGATCTACTTTCATGCTTTGACTAGTCTTTATCCTCATAATACAAAGGGATTTCTGGTGATAGTTTATGTTGGATTTAGCATAGCAAAGTATTTTGTAAATATTTTATAAATTATAGTATAACTGAGTATTAATCAGAAACACTTTCTTAATTTCAATCCTTGCTGAGATTTTTTTGAAACTCCATAACGTGAAAGAATTGCTCTTTCGCAAATGACAACCAAAAAAAAAAAAAAAAAAAGAACTATAGTATGGTAGTTCCACTTCAATTTCAAATTTTAATTCTGTTTATCAAAGAAAGTATTACAGTCACATTTTAGATGAAATTTAAATAATGAAGAGTAGGTAGAACATCTAGTTCTCTACTTGAACCCATTAACTTTTAGTTTAAATATAGGTATAAAGCTTTGCTAAAATGAATTTACTTTCATGTCTTCTTAAATGTAATGCAAGGTTGAGTCCCTTTTCATAATTCAGTTCTTGAAGTAACTAGAAGTTACACTGAATACCTGGAATCAGGAAGGCCTGCGTCAAATTCTGCCTCACATACTTCCTAGCTTGGTAACTAGTTAAGCCAAGTCACTTAATCTCTTCCTGCTTCAATTTTCTCCTCTGTAAAATGAAAATAACAGGGTTATTGTGGTACTCTTAAGAGACAGCATGTATAAAGTGCTATATAAACCTGAAAGTGCTATGTAAATGCCAGCTATTGTTTTGCTGTAAGGTGATCATGGTTACGGTAAAGTAGGAGCTATGTAGGAGTTTGGATTAAATATTATTGACCCTGGGAAATTCAATAAAGCTAGTCTTTGAGTAAATTCTTGATTTGACCTTGTTTTAGTATCTTTCTGCAATTGATCATAGTTGAATGTAGAAGAAATTCTGACTATAAGAGAATTGAGGTAAATTTAGTTCATACCTATCTTTGTTATATTAGGATGCTGAGATAGTAACTAGTAGCTTTTTCTCTTTGAACAGTTTGTGTTCTTGTGAATAATTTTCCCTTAGGCTTTCTTATATTTCCCACTTCATTAGCCTCCCTTTTTTCTCTTTTTTTTCCTTCTTGTAGGCGGCTGAGGACGTTGGTTATCCTGTTATGATCAAGGCCTCAGAAGGAGGAGGAGGGAAAGGCATCAGAAAAGTGAATAATGCTGATGACTTCCCTAACCTCTTCAGACAGGTACAGTTCACTGAGTTTTCTGCTTGGGCTAGTAGTAGGTTTCAAAGATATTTGAAAGATATTAAAGGCTTATGTCATTTAAATGTAACATTAGAAATAATGTAAGGATCCGTGTAAAAGATTTTGTAAAAATATAAAGTGCTTTACCAGGGCAGCTGATATTGGTAATAATATGAAAGAGACCCACATTTAACATATGGGGACCGGGACCTTGACTTTATTCTAGGAGGCTGCAGGAATTTATGTTGCTATGGGACTTGGCTCATTTTCCACTTTGTATTGTTCACTTTCTCCTTACAGTTTTCAAAAAGGTTTGTCTATTTCTTTTGTTTTATTGAATAATCTAGTTGGGAATACAGTCTATTAAAAATGGATTTTTTTTTTAAGGATTTTGCAAGGCAAATGGGGTTAAGTGGCTTGCCCAAGGCCACATAGCTAGGGAATTATCAAGTGTCCAAGACTGTATTTGAACCCAGGTACTCTTGAGTCCAGGGCCAGTGCTTTATCCACTGTGCCACCTAGCTGCCCCAAAAATGGATTTGAAGAAGAATTTAATCATGGTAGCAAAAATGTTTTTACTGAAGAGGCAGTATGGAGAGAGAACTGACTTGGAAGCTGAAAAAACCTGAGTTCCAATCTTGCCTTTGACACAGGAATATGTGATTCTGGGCAAGTCATTTAACTTCTTAGAGCTCTGGACACTCTCCTAAGAACATAAATTGCAATGCTGATGTACATTGGTTGAGGTAATTTCCTCATGTAGCAGTTTCATGTCAATGAAATCCCAGGAGAGATGTTCATTTCCTTCTCTGTTGCAGGTTCAAGCAGAAGTCCCTGGCTCCCCTATTTTTGTGATGAGACTAGCCAAACAGTCTCGTCACTTGGAGGTGCAGATCTTAGCAGATCAGTATGGCAATGCCATCTCCTTGTTTGGTCGTGACTGTTCTGTGCAGCGAAGACACCAGAAAATCATTGAAGAGGCTCCTGCCACTATTGCAACTCCAGTGGTATTTGAGCATATGGAACAGGTGAGTATGTTCACATGTGTGAGTGTATGTGAGAGTCAGTATACATGTGTGTCCAGGGAAGTAGGAATCTATTAATTATCCCTGTAGG
The DNA here is from genome assembly GCF_037893015.1 of Macrotis lagotis. Lineage (NCBI taxonomy): Eukaryota > Metazoa > Chordata > Mammalia > Peramelemorphia > Peramelidae > Macrotis > Macrotis lagotis. The sequence continues at coordinate 168,157,807 of NC_133659.1, forward strand.
TAAATGTGCAGAGAATATCAGAAATGCATTCCATGGATCTAGAGGTGCTTTTTCCTGTATTTTCTTCTTTGAGAAGTAAAAAAATAGAATATTAGAACTTTATTATTCTTTTTTCTTTTTTTTATATTTGTTTTGCAAGGCAATGGGGTTAAGTGGCTTGCCCAAGGCCACACAGCTAGGTAATTATTAAGTGTCTGAGGTCAGATTTGAACTCAGGTCCTCCTGGCTCCAGGGCCAGTGCTCTATCCACTGCACCACCTAGCCGCCCCTAGAACTTTATTATTCTTGATATAATTTCACCATCAAACAAATTTGTCCTAAAATATACTAATACTTCATAATACTGTGTTCCTTATATTGGGGGAAGGTAGATAAAAAGGGAGAAAACTATAGCAAAATTATTGTTGTTCCTTATATTTTTCAAGATATATTAATTATATTCGAATCTGATAGCAGATTGTGTCTCTTCAGTTTTTCAAAGACAAGCTTAACAGAGCATGGGATACTTATGTCCGTAGCGAGTCATGACATTTTGAGAGGTTCTGATTTCCTTTTGTGTAGGAAATGGCCCCTCTAAAAGCACACATCTGTCTGTGGATCATGCTAGAATATTCTAGGCAGCTCTGTTTTGCAGAATAACTACTTGAACTGGGACCTGACAGATTAAAGTGAGTTGTAGATTTGTTTCTTAACATGAATCTACTTCTGTTCATGTGAATCTGCTTTCATTCTCATGAATGAAAATTGGAAAACATTCATTAGTGCATAATAGGGTTTAATTCAGTGATCCCCTTCTTCATCAGTTTTCTAAGTGTGTTTAAGATGCATAGTTTCTATTTTTAAAAAAAAATCAGGAGAACTTTGTCTCAGAAGTCCATGGAAAGCAAAATACCACAGATTGGGAAGTTTAGAAAATCTGATATAGTGAATCAGAACTTATTTTCTTTTAGTAGATTAGTATTGTTTTCCTTTTCTCTGGATTCCAAACAGGCCAGATAAATATTGATTTGATGGGTTTATTTATACTGTTGGTTATGCTTTGCCCTTTTGTAAGAATGTGTGGGGTGTGTCAGTTTTCTGTTGCAAAAGTGTGAACAAGATAAATCATCTCTCTGCTCTCCTTTAGCTTTAGCTTGTGGGTTTTTGTCATAGTGGAGTAAAAAATCTACTATAGCTAGTAGTCTTTGAGCCCTTGCATGACTGGAAGTATTGAGATTTTGAGCTAGTGAAAAGCAACAGACAAGGACTGAAATTTGGATATAATAGGGTTCTTGAACTTGCTCATCATGACTTTGTCCTTTAGTGTGCTGTGAAGCTTGCCAAGATGGTAGGTTATGTCAGTGCTGGGACTGTGGAGTACCTCTACAGCCAGGATGGCAGCTTCTACTTCTTGGAGCTGAATCCACGGCTGCAGGTGGAGCACCCTTGTACGGAGATGGTGGCTGATGTCAACCTTCCAGCGGCACAACTCCAGGTGAGTCCCAGTGCTCCTGGGCTTGATGAGTCCTCTGGGGAGGCTGGGAATGTCACCAATAATTGAGGAACTGGCTTTACCAGTTTGTGTTAGGAAGGAAGCTTCTCTTAATCAGAATCTCTTGTGGTGTTCATTTCTGTTGTGCAATTTTATGATTCATGACTTGTGTTCTTTGTATATAATACATAGGTAACTTGTTTTCTCTGATAAGACAAGAAACACAGGAAAGTTTTGAAATGCCAGAGCTAGCCACCTAAGATTTAGGGTTGTATTTCTTAGAGGTCACTCCATAAGTCAGATTCACAGTATGAGAAGGCTTGAAGACAAAACTATTTAAATTTATTGAGGAATATATAGAAAACTCATGTAGAAAGAAAGTTCCTTATTTTTGAGACCAGTGACCCTCTTGAGTATTCCCTCGTTGATCTGCTGCCTTGATTGCAAATGAGATTGCTGAGGTAGCCTGAGTGTTTTTCTGGCAAGGATGACACATGTAGAGCACCTCTATAATTCTATGACTTGGAGAATGACTCCTGGAAAATATTTTTTAATTTAAATATTTTTTATGAACTTAATAATCAACTAACTGAATCATTTCAGTGTTCACAAGGAAGAAAAAAAGAATTGCATATGAAACTGAACTTCAGTTATGCAGTTTGTTTGAAAGGGAAATGCCTATTAAATTGAATTTGGTGGTATTGAAATTGTCCAGTTTGTGCCTCTTGAATTTATTTTCTTCTATGTATTTAAATGCTTTATTTATGTGCTTTTTGTTGTTGCATTTGTTATCATTACTCTCTAACTCTCCATCACATACTCTCAGCCATCCCTAGTAATAAAAGTATAGTCTAGCAAACTGTTGATATGCCCAATTGTGTCTCATTCTGCATCTCTGGTTGGTTACCTTTTTGACACTGTGGATGGCAGGTTTCAGTACCAGTTTTCCAAACCAACAATAGTTTGTTATTGCCTTTATCTGAATACTTTTGTCTTTCTAAATTATTTTCCTTTGCATTTTTGGCTGTTATTTTGTAGTTTTCTCCTGATTCTATTCTATTTGTAACAGTGTTGTCTCTTAATTACTTTCCTGTGCTAAGGAAAGCTGCAACAACAAACTAAGGACCTAGGTGCTACTTACAACAAACCATAGCAATAGCTTACATTTTCAAATAATTTCCAGAGTACTCTCCTCCCACAGTACTCTTGAGAGAAAAGTAGCAGGAGTAATATTTTCATTTTGCATTTGAGAAAATGGAGGCTCAGGGAGTTGAGATGACATAACCATAGTTATCTTAGCTAGGAGGAAGCTGATTATATTTTCTCACTTTTATATTTTCTTACTCCTTGTTCAGTATTCACTTCATTATACCTTCCTGTCCTTTAAAATGCGCTCTGTGGATCTAAAGTTCTGGTTGTTGATAAAGGAGTTAACTTTTATCTCCTTCACTGTGGTTTGGAAAAGTGATGTGTAGTTAATAGTTATACATCTGATGGATTTACCTGGTCATGCTGGGAGTATTGCATGGTCACCTGCATTTACTTTTGTTATGTTTTTCCTCATTTCTTTTTACACTTAACTCATTTTATAACCAAATGTAGTTTGGTTATTTATATATCTTTTTTTGTTTACTGAACCTTTTTTTTTTTTACCATTGTAATAATCTTTGTATTCAGTACTCTTGTTCTCAGCATTGTGATATGTCGGTGGAAATTTAGGGTACTGTAACATACTGAGAGTATGTTATACAATAAGATTGAATACTAATTATAATTTCTTTCTGTCATAAACCAGAATAAAACAGGGGCAATTATTAAAGGTAGTGATGCCAAGTCTACTTTGAGTAATTATTGATGTTCAATATTTGTAGAATTTAAGCCCACAAAAAGTGTAGAGTTTTATAGGAATGCTTCTAAGATGGAAGAGTTGTGTGAATAATGTGATAACAAAAAGCAATCATGAATGATCTTACACTTGTGTGGTTTGTTCTTCTTTAGATTGCCATGGGTATTCCTTTGTACAGAATCAAGGATATCCGAATGATGTATGGAGTTTCACCCTGGGGAGATGTCCCCATTGATTTTGAAAACTCCGCTCATGTCCCCTGCCCAAGAGGTCATGTCATTGCTGCTCGGATCACTAGTGAGAATCCTGATGAGGTAACTTAGCTTATGAGTAAACATAGCTTACTGAAGCCCAGTGTTCAGATATATGCATTTCACTCTGGTGGGAAAGATGTAGAAAGATTTAAACCACTATAAGGGAGTCTCATCTGGTCATACTTAACATGAAGACCTGCTTCCTGACCCTGAGACCAGCTGCACAGATATTCCTCCAGGGCTGCTCCTTGAGACATGGAACTGTAAGAAAATTTCTTCCTGGAAATGTACTAAAATTTCTTTTATATTCACCATCTTCTAACAGGGTTTTAAGCCCAGCTCAGGAACAGTCCAGGAATTGAATTTCCGCAGCAATAAGAATGTCTGGGGCTATTTTAGTGTTGCTGCTGCAGGTGGACTTCATGAGTTTGCAGATTCTCAATTTGGTCACTGCTTCTCCTGGGGAGAAAACCGGGAGGAAGCCATTTCGTAAGTATTCAGGTGCTTAACTGTATTAATGAAATAAAGCATCCCTCAAATCTTAACTTGAGAACTTGCAGTCTCACAAAAATACAAGTTTGAATAGCCTAATTGAAGCATATGTAGGCTGTCCCTAAAGTGTTAATGTATTCTTAAGTTTCAATAACTTCAGAACTATAAATGATAAAACCTTGGGGGAAGGGGACATATCAGAACCATTGTATATGCATCAAAACCTTGTTCTTTAGGGGATCTTAAGGCTACGTTTATCAGTGTCATTCTTTTGTAGTTACTGAACAGAAAGAGAGGAAGATAAAGTTTGAAAATCAAGTAGAGTACTGCATAGTATGACAATGCTTTTGTAGAATTTTAATATAAAACATCAATATTTAAAAAAATTTAAATAACCTTTAATATTTTTGGAGTAAGTTTTGTAGCATTTATACTTCTGAAGTTATTAAAGCGTAACACTTCACTAATTGCAAAGCTGTGGTGAATACACAATGATGTTCTGTTAGTTTACCAGAAAAGCAGTTAACTTATATCCAAACATAACCTGAATGATTCTTTTCAGTAAAGGGTATTATGTATACGCTATAAGACATGAGTCTCAGCAGGGCTCTGATTTACCGGTAATGAGTAAAACATCATAAAAAAGGGAGCTTAGATGCCCATCGATGGTATTCAGTATTGTCTTGGATGATCCTATCTGGGCACAAGCTTAAATGGAATGGAATTTGTTAGTCAGTTGCTCATTGATATATTTATTTGTTGTTGATACTGTATGTAAATTATTGTTCAAAAGAGGTGGACCTAGCAGTGCACTGAGTAAAAGCAGAAAGGATGAAGAACGCATATTTTCTAGATTATATAGCAAGTAGTTGATTCAATGTGTAGTTCATTGTGCTGGGTTGTGCAGTGGATAGAGCACTGCGCCTGAAGTCAGAAAAACTCCTCTTCCTGAGTTCAAATTTGACTTTAGACATATCCTGGCTGTGTGGCCTTAGTTAAATCACTTAACCTTGTTTGTCTACGTTTTTTCATCTGTAAAATGAGCTGGAGAAGGGAATGGTAAACTACTCCAGGATTTTTGTTAAGAAAACCTCAAATGGGGGGCAGTAAGGTGATGTAGTGGATAGAGCACTGGCCCTGGAGTCAGGAATTAAAATCTGGTCTCAGACACTTAATAATTACCTAACTGTGTGACCATGGGCAAGTTGCTTAACCCTATTGCCTTGCCAAAAAAAAAAAAAAGGAAAGGAAAACCTCATATGGAGTTACAAAGACTTGGATGTAGCTGAAATGCCTGAACAACAGCAACAACAGCAACAAACATTTGTGAACTACAGCTTAAGAATATTGGGTCAGCTATGCAGTTTACCTAATAAAGGCTGATAGGAGTGTATTTGTTGGAGTCTCAGATACCTACTAAAATGAGTTGGTAGAACTGAATTAGTATAGTTAGAACAAGCCTGGGAAGTAAATGGTTATTATTATCCCTATTTTAGAGTTGATGCAGTTGAGGCAAATAGAAACTAAGTGACTTGTCCAAAGTTTGACAACTAGTAAGTGTCTGATGCTGGATTTGAATTCAAATTCTTTTTGACACCTGGCCCAAGGCTCTATCCATTGTGTCACCAACTACAAAAAAAGTCAAGTATATGAGTATAATGGAATATCCCTATGCATTCTGGAATTCAGAGAAACATGTGAGAAATTGCATGATTTAATAGAGCATGAAATAATTTGAATCCAAAGAAGAATGTACTTAATGATATCACTACAACAATGTTAATAAAAAGCTTACTTAAAGGAAACCAAACTTGAGAAATTTCAAAACTAGTATTTCCAGAAAACAGATTATATAACATATCTCTTTCCTCATGACAAGAAGGCAAATTACTACTAGGGCAGAATGCTTCATCCTTGTGCTCATCATGCCAGGTGGTTTTCCTTTATTGTTTTTCTTGGTTAAAAGAGAGTTCTGAGTAGATAGTGTTAATGGAGCACTCATGTTCTAGAAATAAGTGTGATATAAATATGAAAGACATTAGTAAAATTATTTTTTAAATACTTGTGTGAAAGGGTTTAACACTGGAAGGGAAAAAGCAAGATGAAAGTGCTTGGATAGGGGCAGCTAGGTGGTGCAGTGGATAGAGCACCAGCCCTGGAGTCAGCAGTACCCAAGTTTAAATCTGGCCTCAGACACTTAATTACCTAGCTGTGTGGCCTTGGGCAATCCACTTAACCCCCATTGCCTTGCAAAAAACCCCTAAAAATAAAAAAAGGAAGTGTGTTTGTGTGTGTGTGTGTGTGTGTGTGTGTGTGTATACATACATACATATATATATATATGTAAATATATGTCATAGATATATTTGTATCAGGCTAAATATAGAATTATGACAGTAGAAACCTCTAGAAATGCATAGGAGATAAAATTAAAAAAAAAGCAACCAGCAGTAAGCCCAACAGTTCACGATATATCCTGTACAATGTACAATTCTTCTCAAAGAGTAAATTTGATATCATGGGAATTCTTGTGACTTTTAGGACATACACCTGGAATTGGGAACTGGATCAGGATACTTTATTCATTAGTTAGGGAGGAAACTGGATGTGGGGAAAGGGGATTGAATGACATCAAATATTAAGTAGGTATCTTCTGTTATGAAATTCTGAGCCAACTGTGGAGGCTTGGTGGAGAACATTACCTGAAGATCTCTGGTGACCCAAATAAAAATGATATTATCGTTAGAGTATACTCTAGATTACCTGGACCAAAGGAGGCCAAAACAAAGGAACTCAGTAAGCATTATACATCTGATCTGTCATGCTGATATGTGCTGTGGTCAGAATGGTGATTTTATTTGTCTGGACATCTTGAGAGAGTATCTTTTTCCCCAAAGCACAGAAGCTAGAAATTTTTTGGTTTGATTTGATGATTTAATTTTTTAAAAGTTGAATAAATTATTAATGACAGGTACAGTTTAGAAAGTACAAAGAGTATAGAGAGATCTTGGTTCAAATTCTGACTGATGTATACTACCTTTATAATCTTGGGCAAATCATATTTAATTTCTCTGGGTCAATTTTTCCTCAATTGTAAGTTACAGTAGTTAGATTATGACCTCTTAAAGTCCTTTCTATGACCCTGTTATGAACCTGATTCTCATTGGTTTTGGGGGTGGGAATGATGAGGAACTTGACTAAAAGTGACCACTTCATTTTAGCATGTATGACAGTGAAAGAAAAGAGAGCTAGACTAGCACCCTGGATTTCAGAGGGTTCAACAGAAGAACAGGCAAAATCCCATGTTGAAGTCAGCTCATAGAATGAGAGAATTTTGTTTTTTATAGGGGTTTTTTTTTTTTTGCAAGACTTAAGGGTTAAGTGGTTTGCCCAAGGCCACACAACTAGGTAATTATTAAGTGTCTGAGGCCAGATTTGAACTCAGGTACTCCAAGGCTGGTACTCTATCCACTGTGCCACCTAGCTGCCCCTTGAATGAGAGAATTTTGAAGAGTGAAATCCTTAGGATGCAAAGAGAAATCATCAGGTAATAGCTAAAAATTGAAATTGCCAGAAAGACAAAGATGTGGATGCACGGAAACTCAACGATCAACTTAGATTCATAAAAAAATTAATCTATAGCAGATGGAAGCAAGAGCAGGTAACAAAATGCATAAAGTGGGATTGTTTTGCAAGATGAAACTGATAGAGGAAGTCAAGGACAGTCAGAAAGGTTTTAAAAAATTATCAGTGTACTAGGAAATGATGAAAGGGATGCTTTCATAGAAAAGAGAAGCCTGGACAGATGTGTATGTACTGTTAAATAATGTGGTGAACAAAACCAGTTAAATAATTTTTAAAATAAAACAGATTGTAAGGAAATGTACCTTTGAAAGACTTTGGAACTCTGATCCGTTCAGTGATCTACCATGATTCCAGAGGAGCAGTAACGAACTATCCACTTCTGACAGAGAAATGATGGAGTTAAGATAGAGAGTGAAACACAGTTTTTGGACATTGCTAATACAATTTATTTTTTTTTGATTATGCGTACTTTATTGCTAGATTTTTCTCCCCCCGCCCCCATTTAGTAGTGAGGAGATATGAAGAAAAGAAATAATAATTTTCAAAGGAAAAATAGAACTTACACTAAAAAAAATAAACTTCTTTTGGGATAGGGAAATGGGGGAAAGAAATAGGATCACTACTCATGGTGAATGGTATAGTTTGAATATATGATGATGGTAAGAAGGTTAGAGGTACTCAACTTCTTTGCTCTAAGGACAAAGTGTTTAATTAGCGAGTGTGTGTGTGTGTGTGTGTGTGTGTGTGTGTCCCCGTGTCCATGTGTGTCCTCATCTTTCTTGACCTCTTTGCTGACTTTGCCTTTGTCACTGTGGACTACTTCTAAATTTTCTCTCCTCCCTTAGGTTTTCATGGTTCTCATTACAATCACTTTTGACTGTTTCTTCTCAGTCTTCTGCACCTGGTTCATCATACTCTCTGTCTTGTCTCCCCTTTTTCTCTATTCACTTTTTTGGTGACCTTATTTGTTCTCATATGTTTAATTATCAATTTCATTAAATAACTCATAGATCTTTATCTAGCCCTAGTACCTCCCCTGAGCTTCAGTTCCACATTATCAACTGCATATTTGGTCATTGTTAACTGACTCTCCTACAGACATCTTGAACCAGATGTCCACAGCAAACTTTATTCTGCTAGCCTCTCTAAGCCACCACCTCTCTTCTGAATTTTCCTTATTTCTATTGGAAGTACTGCCATTGTTTGATTTTCCCAGGTTCATAACTTTTTTTAATGAGAGTGATATTTTAATGAGGATCTTTTATTCAGAATATTTTTAATCAAATTTAATTTTTGTCAATTAACAAGCATTTATTTTCCTTCCCTCTAAACTGCCCCATCTCACATTTGGTGGGGGGGGGAGAGGGAAAAACCTCAAAGCAAATATTACCCCAGGCATTACAGTAAAGCAAAATAAATTCCCAAATTGACCATGTCCAAAAATGTATGCCTTATTCTGAATTTCAAGTCTACCACTTGTCTGATGGGTGGTAAATATCATGCTTAATCTTCAGTATATTGCACTGGTCACAATTCTGAAGTATTTAACACCTTTAGAACCAAGTTAGACTTTTTAAAAAATCAAAGGAATACATTTTTTTCTATTTTACAAGCAATTAGAAACTTTAAGAAAAGAACTTCAAATAAATGTAAACATTTATAGCACAATCTAAATTTGTGTCAAGCAGTTGTAATCTCTTCTATGGTTCTCTCAGAAATCATGAATTCTTACCCTTTTTTCTGTTAAGAGGAATACAAGATCCCTTTGGCAGTCTGGTAAAGTCTATAAAATTCTCAGAATAATGTTTTTTAAATGCATAAAATGCATAGAATTACAAAAGAAACCAATTATTGAAATATAGTAATCAAAAACATTTTAATAAGTTTATGATCCCCAGGTTATGCACCCCTGATCTAGATCAGCCTCAAAATATGCTATATGAGATTGATTGAGAGCACATTTGACAACTTCTACATCCCCTCCCCCATTTGAACCTTTCTGAAAACGAATGTGAATTTCATCTCCTATACTTTCTTCATCTTCTTGATTGATATTTTTAAGTCCCAACAGAAGGACAGTTCTCTTAGAAATTCCTGAAAATACCTATAATTTTTCTATATGTTTTTCCACATGTGGGGAAACAGCAACTTGATAGCAGCTGGTATTTGTATAAAGAGGATATTCCTTGGATTTGAGAATATTATCAGCAACTCCCTTCTCAAGGAATGTAATAATAGCTGTTTGGAAATTTCTGTCATATTCTACATCTTCAACTTCTCCACCCCCATACTGAAATTTACTGAAATTCAATGCTAATTTGTCTCTCATCTGTTCTTCAGGTAACTCATCAGGTATTTCCAGGTTCATAACTTTGACACAGTCATCATCTTTTCCCTTTGCCTCATTCCCTTGTCCAATCAATTGCCATATCTTACTGCTTTTCTCTCCATTCTCATATCTATCCCCATCTTCTCTTCACACAGCCTCTACCTTTGTTCAATTTATTTAGTTAACCAAGAACTCCTCTAGGAAGGCATAGTCTGAATTCAGGTCTTCCTGACTCCAGGCTCAATGCTCTATTCACTCTACTACCAGTTGCCTGGTAATCTGCCTATATTAGTAAATGTTTAAGTATCTACTGTTTGTTACCCAAGCTAAGTGGGGAGATCATCAGACTTTCATAATAAGGATATAGTAAATACTTTTTTTCTTGTTTTTTTTTTACAAGGCAGTGTTGTTAAGTGACTTGCCCAAGGCCACAAAACTAGGTAATTATTAAGTGTCTGATGCTGCATTTGAACTCATGTCCTCCTGATTCCAGGGCTGGTGCTCTATCCACTGCACCACCTAGCTGCCCCACAGTAAATACTTTCAATGAATTTAAGGACACAGGCTTGGATGGACCCACCCCATGATACTGAAAGAATTGACAGCTGGGATTGCTGAGGCTGAGAGGTAACAGAAAAAGGGGAAAGTGTTTTAGCATCCAAGAAGGGAAAGAAAATCTCAGATATTTAAAAAAATAGGGAATAAGAGACTATAAATGATAGGCAGCAATCTTTTAACCCTTAGAAATATTCTAGAATATGATGTTCAAAGAATGGTTCGTGACTAAAAGAAGTGGTCACCACAAGTAAGCTCTATGCCTCCATCAAAAACACGTCATATTAGCTTTATCTAATTAAGTTTTTTGGACAGGATTTACTAATCTTGTGAGTCAGGGAATGCTGTAATTTACTTTGGCTATTTCCATTGAAATGTTTTTCATCACTTTAATTTCTCATTATATCCCTTCCATTTCAACCCTCTACCCCTTTGCCTTTAGCCCCAAGAGAACCATCTTTCATAACAAACATTAAAAAAAGAAAGTTAATAAAAGTAGCTCAACAAAACTAGTCAACATGTTAATCCAAGTCTGACAGTATGAACTGTTCCACACTACTTTACTTTCCTAGTTATCCATCCTCCTGCTTTCCCTTCTCTGTGGAAGGGAGAGAGGTGATTTAGCTGTATTTAATGAAAGTATTTGACAAATAAACATGTGGTGATCTTCTGAAACAAATTGAGAGGTGGGGTAGACCAGGCAGTATTACAATTAGATAGATTTTGAACTGGTTAAATAGGTGGAACTCAAGAGTATTTAGTAATGATTTAATATGTACATGGAAGGAGATCTTCTTGAAGAGTGGCCCAGGAACCTCTCCTTTGTCTTGTGCTGCTTCATATTTTATCCTTGATTTAAATAAAAGACACATGTCACATTTGTGTCTTAAAAAAAAAAGTTGTTGCTCACAAATGCACAGATACATGTGTATGTATGTATATGTGTGTGTGTATTTTATATATAATCAGTTTAACAAGGTGATAACAAAATGGCTATGTTTTTTTTGTTATTTTTCAGTGCAATAAAAATTTTATTTTTCTTATGTACGATATTACTTTTTTCTCCGCAATTTATTTTTCAGTTGAATTTTATTTTTCTAGTTACATGTTATGAAAGTTTTTCAACATTCATCCATATGCATATGCATGGAGCTTCCTTGTGGTGACCACTTTATCTAGATGGTCACAAACGGTATGCAGAATTAGGGTTAAGGGAAAAGAAAGAAAACCTTGAGATAGGAAAGAAATACATAAATTTTTTAAAAAGTGAATGTAAGTGTTGATTCAGATTCTAAAGGGCTTTTTTGTTTGGTTTTGTTTTGTTCCTCTGAATGGGGATGTCATTGTCCATAGCTGGTCTAGTAGGGTTGTCATAGCTCTCTGAACTGCTGAGGGGAGCTGCAGCCATCAGTGTTGATCAACTCCCAGTGTTATTGTTAGTGTGTACAATCTTCTCTTGGTTCTGCTCCCTTTGCTCAGCATCAGATCATATAATTCATTCCATGCTTATCTAGAGTCCGATCATTTATAGTTTCTTATAGAACAGTAATGTTCCATAACATTCATTTACCTAACTTGTTCAGTCATTCCCCAATGATGAACATTCCTTCTGTTTCCAGTTCTTTACCACTACAAAAAGAACTGCTTTGGACATTTTGGAACATATAGTACTCTTGCCATTTTTTTATGATTTCTTTTGAAAATAGATCTAGTATTGGAATTTCTGGGTCAAAGGGTATAATCAGTTTTATTGCTCTTTGGGCATAGTTCCCTATTGCTCTCCAGAATGATTTGATCCATTCACAACTCCACTAACAATACAGTAATTTCTCAGTCCTCCCACAACCTCTCTAACATTGATCATTTTCCTTTTTTTTCACCTTAAGCAGTCTGATAGATGTGAGGTGATACCTCATGATTGTTTTAATTTGCATTCTATAATCAGTAATGATTTGAAGCATTTTTTCATGTGATTATATATAGCTTTAATTTCTTCATTTGCAAACTATCTGTTCATATCCTTTGACCATTTTTCAATTGGGGAATAGCTTGGAATCTTTTAAATTTGATGCAATTCTCTCTATTTTTTAGAAATGAGACCTTTAACAGAACACTTAGCTGTGAAAATTGTTTCCCAGCTTTCTGTTTTCCTTCTAATTTTGTCAGCATTTGTTTTATTAGTGCAAAAACTTTTAAATTAGAATAGTCAAAATTATCCATTTTACAATTTATAATTCCTAAATAAATTTCATAAATTTCAATAAATTTCTCCCCTTTCCATTGATCTGAGAAATAGAGTATTTTTTGGTCTGTTAATTGTTGTACTTTTTGTCTAAATCCAGTACCCATTTTGACCTTATTTTGGTATAGGGTGTGAGATGTGGGTCTTAGCTTAGTTTTTGCCATACTATTTTCCAGTTTTCTCCACAATTATTGTCAAATATTTAGTCAAATATCCCAGAAGCTAATGTCTTTGGGTTTGTCAAACAGTAGATTATAGTAGTTATTTACTACTATTTCTTTTGAATCTGTCCTAATCCATTATTCCATTTCTTAACCAGTACTAGGCAGGTTTTTTTTTTTTTTTTTTTTTAGGTTTTTGCAAGGCAAACAAGGTTAAGTGGCTTGCTCAAGGCCACACAGCTAGGTAATTATTAAGTGTCTGAGACCAGATTTTGAACCCAGGTACTCCTGACTCCAGGGCCTGTGCTTTATCCACTGCCACCTAGCTGCCCCGAGTACTAGGCAGTTTTGATGAGTATAGTTTTAGATCTGGAAAAGCTAGGCCACTTTCCTTTAAATTTCTTTTCATCAGTTCCCTTGCTATTGACCTTTTCTTGTTCCAGATGAATTTTGTTGCTATTTTTTCTAGTTTGGTAAAAGAATTATTTAGTGCTTTGATTGGTATGGCACTGAATAGGTAATTTAGTTTGGGCACAGTTGTCATTTTTATTATATTAGCTCGACCTAATCATGAGCAATTGACCTTTTTCCAATTATTTAGATCTGACTTTATTTGAATGAGAAGTACTTTGTAAATGTGTGCATACAATTTCTGTGTTTACCTTGGGAGGTAGATTCCCAGATATTTAATGTTACCTATAGTTTCTTTAAATGGAATTTCTCTTTCTATCTCTTGCTCTTGGACTTTGTTGTTCATATATAGAAATGCTTATAGATTTATATGGGTTTATTTTATATTCTGCTACTTTGCTCAATTTGTTAATTGTTTCAAGTAGTTTTTTATATGATTTTCTCAGGTTCTCTAAGTATACCATCATGTCATCTGCAAAGAGTAAACACTTTTTTCCTCATTGCCAATTTGATTCCTTCAATTTCTTTTACTTATTGCTTAAGCTAACACTTCTACTGTATTGTATAGGGGCAGTTAGGTGGCAGAGTGGATAGAGCACCAGCCCTGGAGTCAAGAGGATCTGAGTTCAAATCCAGACTCAGACACTTAATAATTACCTAGCTGTGTGACCTGCATTGCCTTGCAAAAAAACTCCAAAACCCCCCCCAAAAATACTATATTGAATATTAATGGTGATAATGGGCATCCTTGTTTCACCCCTGATCTTACTGGAAATGTTCATAGTTTATCCCCAGTATAGTTTTGTTGATATATATTTATCTAAAACTGCTTATTATTTTAAGGAAATTAATTTTTCCTTAGTTATTTTTATACTTTCTAGTGTTTTTTTAAATAGAAATAGATGCTGTATTTTATCAAAAATTATATATAATCTTCAGTTTAACAGGCTGGTAATGAAATGACTCTGTGTTCCTTTTATTGGAAAAAAAGAAATAGAACTAAGGGGTCTAAAAAAAAGTTGGAGACAAATCAATACAAGAAGGGACATCTAATGTGTTAAGATGTCCTTTTCAGGTCTGAAAAAAGACACCTAAGTTAGGGCATTGGGTTAAAATGATAAATTGAAACTTATTAGGAACAAATGTAAAGCTTAAACTTGAGTTAAAAAAAAAACACTTTTTAAGGTAGAGCCAAGATGACAGAGTGGAGGCAGGAATTCCCATAAGCTCTCCCCCAAACCATTCCAAATACCTTTAAATAATGACTTTAACCAAATTCTAGAATGGCAAAATTCACAAAAAGATTGAATGAAACAATTTTCCAGCCCAAGACAACTTTTAAGACCTGCAGGAAAGATCTGTTACACTGAGGTTAGAAAGGGCCTGTAGTGCAGCCCAGATGTGCCTGAGCAAACTGGCTCCAGCCATCTAGGAACCACCTATGGGGTACCTGGCTCCCTGGGGGTTCCTGGGTCTGGGGAAGTGGTGGTGGTTTCCAGACCTCTCAGTTCAGGGATTGTCAAGGACAAGTTGGAAACTCATCAGGAAAACTCTAGAGCACCAGAGTGAGAGAGCAGTCAATCCAGTCCAGTGTAAGCCTCAGCAGAGACTTGGGAGCCACCCAGCAGCTGCTTCCAAAATGCTCAGCTCTATACAGTAAGGGGATCAGGGGGGATTGCAGAGGTCTCTTTGCTGTATCTGAGGCATGAGACTGAAGAAATAGTGAAGAAAAAAACCACTTTGGGTCAAATGAAAAAATAGTCCAAAAGGCCAATGAGAAGAATGACTTAAAAAATAGAATTGGCCAGATGGAAAAGGAGCTCTCTGAAGAAAATAATTCCTTCAAATGATTGGAGCTAAGGGAAGCTGATGACTTTGTGAGAAATCAAAAACAATAAAACAAAACCAAAGGAATGAAAAACTAGAAGAAAATGTGAACTATCTCATGAAAAACAGGTCCAGGAGAGATAATTTAAAAATTATTGTACTATTTTAAAATCATGACCAAAAAAAACAAAAGCTTACGCTTCATTTTTCATGAAATAATTTAGGAAAACTGTCCTGATATCCTAGAAGCAGAAGGTAAAATAGAAACTGAAAGAATCCACCAATCACTTCCTGAAAGAAATCCCAAAATGAAAACTGCCAGGAATATTACAACCAAATTTCAGAACTCTCAAGTCAAGGAGAAAATATTACAAGCAGCCAGAAAGAAATAATTCAAACATTGTGGAACTACAATCAGGATAACACAAGATTTAGCAGCTTCTGTAGGGTTTGGAATATGATATTCTGGAAAGTAGAAGAACTTGGATTTACAATTAAGAATCAACTACCCAGCAAAACTGAACATCCTCTTTCAGGGAAATAGATGGCCCATTCAATGAAATAGGGGACTTTCAAACTTACCTGTTGAAAGGACCAGAGCTGAACAGAAAGTTTGATCTTTAAGATAAGGCATAGGGGTGGCTCGGTGGCGCAGTGGATAAAGCACTGGCCCTGGAATCAGGAGTACCTGGGTTCAAATCCGGTCTCAGACACTTAATAATTACCTAGCTGTGTGGCCTTGGGCAAGCCACTTAACCCCATTTGCCTTGCAAAAACCTTAAAAAAAAAAGATGAATCTTAGGGTGGATTGGGAAGGGCAAATCATGAGGGATTTAATGATGTGGAACTGTTTATATTCCTGCATGACAATATGATACTGATAACTCATGTGAACCTCCTTATTTATTAGAGCAATTAGAAGAAGCATATATAGACAAGGCACAGGAAAGGAGTTGAATTTGAGGGTATGATGTATTAAAAAGCTGGAGTTAATGGATGAAAAAGGAATGGTACTGGGAGAAAGGAAAAGGAGAGGTAGAATGGGCTAAGTTATTTTGTATAAAAGAGGCAAGGAAAAGCTTTTGTAGAGCAGTGGGAGAAGAGGGGGCCGTTGAGTGAGCCTTTAGTTTTATTGGAAGTGACTCAGAGAAGAAATAACATCAATTGATATAGAAATCTATCTTACTCTAGGGGAAAATAGGAGAAGAAGGAATGGGAGAAAGGAGGTAGAGGAGGAAAGAGGGGTGTAGTGATAGAAGATTGTGGGAGAGGGTAGTCAGATAAAATTTTTATGGAGGGAAAATATGAAAAGAGAGAATAGAATAAATATGGTTGGTAGGGAATAGGATGGAAAGAAATACAGCTAGCAATAGCAATTGTAGGGGCAAAGTATTGAAGTAGTTTCTCTGATTGACTTATGATAAAGAATGTTCCCCCACCCCAATAAATCACTTTTGCACATGCAAGATAGGGAATGTAGCAGCTGAAAAAACAATTTGGGGTTTTTATTGAATTTCAATGTCAGTACAAATCAACCATGTAATTATATTAAGATCATAAGGTCTGGATTTATAGCTTGAGGGGACCTTTGAGGTCAAATTAGTTCAGTCATCTGGTTTTACCAAGGAAAGTGCTGAGACATAGATCAGTTAAGAGGTGATTCAGTTAGTGTCACACAGTATCAGAGGCAGGTTTTGCCATCACCTTTTTCTGACTCTAAACTCGGCATTCTATCCATTGTAGTCACTTAATGGCTTAATAATAGCTAGCATTCTATAATACTTTTAAGATTTTCAAAGCACCCATATATTTTATGGACAAGGTATCAAGGACTTGACTTTTCATTTGAAGTCATCAAATCATTTAATCTTTTCAGTGTAGGCTTTAAAAATTTAAATTTTTGTTGATGTTTCATTTATTTACATGCTCTTAATTTCCAAATACATCAGTTTCCCTCTCCTTGCTTTTTGAGCCATCTGTTATAACAAAGAATCTTAAGGAAAGCAGAGATGGGGGGGGGGGGAAGCAGACAAACAAAACTAGCCAACACAACAGGTATAGAAAATTTACCTACTTTGTTTCCCATTTCTGCAAAGTAGGGAAGGGGTGCATTTTCTAATGTCCTCTTTGAGGTGAATATTTGTCTTTGTAGTTATTCAACTTTGAGAATTTTTTTTGTTCTCCCCATTTATACATTGTTGAACTCATCCTGTCCGTTATTTTCTTTGTCCTATTCACTTTGTTGTATGTCATTTCATATATCCTGCCATTTTGCTCTGAGTTCTTCATCCTAATTGTGTTTTTAGAGAAATGATCATGTTCTGTAGCATTCTTGTACCATGATTTGTTTAGCTGTAATTCAGTCAGTTATTATCTTTTTCTCTGTTTTTATATTCCACAAAAAATTTTGAATTTTGAAGTTTGGTGTTGAAGTTTGGTTGTATTTTGGCGAAAGTGAGAACTTTTTTTCCTTTCAGGCCTAGCCTATATTTCCAAAAAGTTTAAGCTTTGAAAGCATAGCATATTAGAACAAGGCGTCAAGAGACCTGGCTCTAGTCCTGTCTCTGACAGTAAGTGACTTGGTGACTTAGGTGAGCTGCTTAACTTCTCCCGTCTTATATTTACTTACCTGTGAAATAAGAAGGCTAGATTAGATCCAAGGACCTGGTCCCATTTTGGCAATTTGATGAAACCTTTGGACCCCTCAGAATGTTTTTAGATGCATAAAAAATACACAAGATTACAAGGGAAGCCAGTTATTTTAAAATAAATTTTTCAAAGTATCAAACCAGCTAACCAGATTTATATACCAGGTAAAGTATTTATGGACTGGGTGATCCTCAAAGTCTCTTTCAGTTGTAAAATTCAATGAATGGGGCAGCTAGGTGGCGCAGTGGATAGAGTACTGACCCTGGAGTCAGGAGTACCTGAGTGCAAATACAGCCTCAGACACTTAATAATTACATAGCTGTGTGGCCTTGGGCAAGCCACTTTCCCCATTGCCTTACAAAAACAAACAAACAAAATTCAAGGAATGAAGTATACTGTTACTTTAATTTGTAAAAAATGTATTTTGTTTTGAAATATGATTTCTGACTATCTGACCACCTGCCTATAGTTTCTCCATCTCATGAGCCTTCCTTGTGACAAGAGATGGAAAACAAAAAGGCATTTCAGCAATGTGAGCCTCCAGACTAGCTGTTTTACTTTGTGTATAGTGGTATTTCCCACCTTCTCTTTCCTGCCTCTGTGGGGAAGGAAGACAGGGCACTGTCATTCTTTTTTTTTTTTTTTTTGCAAGGTGAATGGGTTAAGTGGCTTGCCCAAGGCCACACAGCTAGGTAATTATTAAGTGTCTGAGACCGGATTTGAACCCAGATACTTCTGATTCCAGGGCTGGTGCTTTATCCACTATGCCACCTAGCCGCCCCTGACTGTCATTCTTTTTGAAGCCAGTGAGGCAGCTTGAAGTGAGGATTTAAAAATAAAGGACAACATTGAGTGAGTGAAACAATGAAAATCATTGTGATGAAAGGGAGGAATTGAAGGTGTTTTTTTCCTTCCAAGAAATGATTGCCTTATTGCTAGAATTCATCATTAAAAAATGTTTTTATAAGAATAGGATTGCTTGTGTATATTTCTTATCTTCTAATCACAAAAGTGACTAATTTGCAAGTAATTCTTGATGAGGGCTCTGATCTGAGAGATACCTGATCTGTTCTACTTCAAAATATCAGGGGCCCATCCTTATATAATAGTTTGATGCTTTCTAGTATGGGACACTAGTGTGGGCTCCTTCTCTTTGGGGGCTGATGTTGGCCCAGTGAAGTACTATTAAGTTTGGATTGTCATTTGGTTTCCTGCTTCTGAACCCTGTGCCTCACCCCCTTGTCCTTTTTCTTCCAGAAACATGGTGGTGGCTTTGAAGGAGCTATCTATCCGGGGGGACTTCCGGACTACTGTTGAATACCTGATCAAGCTGCTGGAGACAGAGAGCTTCCAGCAGAACCGCATAGACACAGGCTGGCTGGACAGGTTGATTGCTGAGAAAGTGCAGGTGGGGGCTTTGAGGACAGGCCAACTCCCCCCCCCCAGGGTCACTTTCTGGGGCAGGCTTGAGAAAAGCATTCTGAGATTGAAATGGAACTCTTTCCTTAACCTATTCAATTCAAGTTCTGCCTTTGTCTAAGGTTGTCTTAGTTTGGTTGGGGAAAAGTCAGGTGTCTATGCATTGCCCAAGACCCTGATATTTTGGAGGGGAGAAATTTTGCTTCTGGATCAGTGGGTGCTGCCTCTATTCCTTTTCTGATTCTTCAAAATACTGGTCTGGTGCCAACTAGATGGCATCAAGGCACATACAAAGAATCCCTTGGAAGTAGAAGACAGTATATATGGGCCCTAGCATCAGAAAAAATTTGGGTTAAAAGAAGCAAAATCTACCAATAGAAACTTTTCCCACAATGAATTTGCTTTTTAGATTTGAGGAGTGAAACCAGAGTTACCAATTGACCATGCTTTTTGTTTGCCCTCTTTTCTTTTTTCCTAGGCAGAGCGTCCTGATACCATGTTGGGGGTTGTATGTGGGGCTCTACATGTGGCAGATGTGAACCTTCGGAACAGTGTCTCCAATTTCCTTCACTCTTTAGAGAGGTAGGATTTTGATTATTTGGGGTTACTCAACACCTCAGTGGTTGTTTACTCCAATTATTTGTATTGGTCTTCAGACTAAATCCCCAGGGGAAGCATTTGCAAGGCTATTCCTTGGGGTTAAAAATTTCATATTTATTTTATTATTTTATTAGAAGCTTAACATTGAACATTGGTGTAGCAACTATACTTATTTACTATTTATTCATTTTGTTTTTGTGAGGTAAGTGACTTGTCCAAGGTCACACAACTAGTAAATATCAGGTGTCTAAGGCCAGATTTGAACTCAGGTCCTCCTGACTCCAGAGCTGATGCTCTATCTACTACACTATCCAGTTGCCTGTTACTATTTACATTTAAATGAACTTTAGTACGTAAAAAAATTTACCATCATTCCTTACCTGTATTTTTTATCTCTTCATTCTCATTTACTGCTTTCTCCTCAATGTTATTGCTAGTATGTATTCCTTATTTCTGGTTCTGCTTTTTCTTTTTGTATTATTCCATAAAGGGCTTTCCATATGTCTTTGCATTGTCAGACTTATATCATTAAATTGAATTTAACAGAATTTATTTGGCTGTTACCCAAACATTGGGTCTAAGAGTTTGTAGCAATTATTTATTTTCTCTGAAGTTGGAGAAAGCAAGAAAGTCATAGAGAATGACTTGAGGTAATTGTAATTTTGAGGATTGGATTGGGGCAATACTGAAAGAGATTATTTACTTCATCTGAAATTTTATGTGAAGAACATAGACTAAGAGGCTATACATGCGTGGGTATTTAAACCTCTGAATTGCTTTTTACTTCCTAGACTTTAGATTGGGAAGTTCTTGCACCCTTTTCTAGCCTTGCTTTTATAAGGTGACTATTAATAAGCCTCTGAGAATAAGTTATGTCTACTGTCATGATGGCTCATGAGTTATGTCAGAGCATCAGCCTGGGCATGTATGGAACTGAATTAATTTCTAGGCTAGCTAAGCAGACTCACCTGCTAAATTCTACTTTTAAAAGACTGAAGGGAAGAATTTAAGAAAATTAGTAATTTAAACAGCTTAAACCATATAGACATGGTAGGGAGAGGGGGGTGAGGATAAGGGTGAATTGGAAAGTTCATGGAATGGAATAGAACTGAGCTAACCATTTTCATAATGCCATTCCCCCTGCTGGAAAACCTTTTATAAGATAAGATTTATTTAATATGTGGAGGGGGGGTGATTGAGGTTTGACTATACTCCATTATTTGACTTTGAGAGCCATGTGGTGATAAGTGTCATTATTTTTCCAGGGGTCAGGTCCTTCCTGCTCACACACTTCTGAACACAGTTGATGTTGAGCTTATCTACGAAGGGGCTAAGTATGTGCTGAAGGTATAAGCATCTCTGGGAACACTGTTCCTCACTATTTTCCATCCTTTTTTATTTTAAGGGAAGGAAATATTTGCGCTACAAAGTGATTTAATTGTATTTCACAAAATGGAAGTAAGGAGAGGTAAGAGTGAGTGGGATGTGCTAAGAAGTGAGTCAGAAAGTGTTATTAAGAGAGTTTAAAGATAGTTTGCAGTTTTCAAATATAGCACAGTTGCTTGAGTGGCATAGGGTCCTATGTAAAGTATGGCCTAAAATTATTTTGTACAAAAAATGTTTTTATACATTACTAAAATATTCTTGTTTAAGAGTAAACATATTACCCCCCCCCAAAATAGACCTACATGAGCAATAAAGGGGAGGGAAAAAATTAAAAAAATAATAATAATAATTGTAGGTATGGCCAGGTGGCGCAGTGGATGGAGTACCGAACCTGGAGCCAGGAGCCCCCGAGCCCAAATCTGGCTCCAGACACCCAACAATCACCCAGCTGTATGGCCCTGTGCAAGCCACCCCAACCCCACTGCCCTACAAAAACCAAAAAAAAAAAAAAAGAGACCCAAAATAAAATAAAATAGTAATAATAGTAGGGGCAGTTGGGTGGCAGACAGATCACTGGCCCTTGAGCCAGAAGCACCCAGGTCCAAATCCGGCCTTAGACACCCAACAATCACCCAGCCCCATTTGCCCTGCAACCCCCCCCCAAAATAATAATAATAATAATAAAAAATGTTCTTCAGTCTGTGTTCCAACACTACCAGCTGTGTCGTGGATGGATCACATTCTTTATAATAAATCCATCACAAAAGTTGCTTCCATATTTTTCCACCATTGCCATTGCTGATCACAACTCCCTCCATTCATACTTCTCTACTATTATGAACTATATTTTCTCTCTCCTTTCACTCTGACTCTGCTGTAGGGTTGCTGAGTGGTGCAGCAGACAGATCCCTGGCCCTGGGGCCAAGAGGCCCAAGCCCACATTCCACCCATTAGGCCCAGCATCCACCTGGCCCTATGGTCCTGGAGAGGCCATCTACTCCCAGCCCCTTGCAAGAAGTAAAAAAGAAGATGTGTTATATCTGACTACTCTCCCCCCATAGTCCACCCTCTCCTCCATCACTCAAACCCCCCCTTCCCCCTGTCCTCCTTCTCTCCTTCTTACTCCAGATGTCTATACCCCATTGAGTATATATGCTATTTCCTCTCCTAGTCACCTCTGATGAGAGCAGATTCCCTCATTCCCCCTTGCCTTCCCCTCCTTCCATGTCATTGCAATAGCTCATTGTAATAAAGAAAAAGTCTTATTATGTGAAATATCTTAGCCTGTTCCTCCTCTCCTTTTTCTTTCTGCCATTACATTTCCCTTTTATCTGTTGATTCCATTTTTACACCACACTATATCTTCAAATTCAGTTTTCTCCTGTGCTTCATCTATAAAAGCTCCTTCTACCTGCTCTATTAGATGAGAAGGTTCATATGAGTATTATCAGTGTCATTTTTCTATGCAGGAATACATGCAGTTCATCATCATTAAGTCCCTCATATTTTCAAACCCTTCTCCTCCACTCTCTATGCTTCACCTGAGTCCTGTATTTGAAGATCAAGCCTTCTGTTCATCTCTGGCCATTCTAACAGGAACATTTGAAATTCCCCTGGTTCATTGAAAGTCCATCTTTTTCCCTGGAAGAAGACATTCAGTTTTTCTGGGTAGTTGATTCTTGGTTGCATTCTAAGCTCTTTTGCCTTCCAGTATATTATATTCCAAGCCCTACGAGCTTCCAATGTAGTTGCTGCTAAGTCCTGTGTGTTCCTGACTGCCGGTCCACGATATTTGAATTGTGTCCTTCTGGCTGCTTGTGATATTTTCTCTTTGACTTGGGACTTGGCTATAATATTCCTGAGGGTTA
This sequence comes from Macrotis lagotis, assembly GCF_037893015.1. Lineage (NCBI taxonomy): Eukaryota > Metazoa > Chordata > Mammalia > Peramelemorphia > Peramelidae > Macrotis > Macrotis lagotis. Next base: position 168,180,902 of record NC_133659.1, read on the forward strand.
TTTTTTTGGATCTCTTTCTCGGAGAGATTGGTGAAGTCTCTCCATTTCTATTTTGCCCTCTACTTCTAGGATATCAGGGCAGTTTTCCTGTAATAATTCTTTGAAAATGATGTCAAGGCTCTTTTCCTGATCATGACTTTCAGGTATCCCAATAATTTTTAGATTATCTTTCCTAAATCTGTTTTCCATATCTGTGGGTTTTTCAATGAGATGTTTCACATTTTCTTCTAATTTTTCATTCTTTTGGTTGTGAAGTATTGAGTCCTGATTTCTCGTAAAATCAGCAATCTCCTTAAAGTTCTGTTCTTTGTCTGAAGGATTTGTTTTCCTCAGAGAACTTTCTTATCTCTTTTTCCATCTGGCCAATTCTGCTTTTTAAAGCATTCTTCTCCTCAATAACTTTTTGAACTGTTTTATACATTTGACCTAAGCTGGTTTTTAACATGTTATTTTCTTCAGCATTTTTTTTTGGATCTCCTTGACTAAGCTGCTGGCTTCTTTTTCGTGTTTTTCCTGCATCTCTCCCATTTCTTTTCCCAATTTTTCTTCTATCTCTCTCACTTGATTTTCAAAGTCTTTTTTGAGCTCTGTCATAGCCTGAGCCCAATTTCTGTTTTTCTTGGTGTCTTTAGATGCAGGAGCTTGTGCTTCCTCATCTTCAGATTGTGTGTTTGATCCTTCTTGGGATCACAGGCAAAGTATTTCTCAATGGTGTTCCTCCTTTTTCTCTACTTACTCATCTCTCCAGCCTATGCCTGGTTTTTGGCATGCTTCCTGAGCTTTTGAGTATTATTGGGACACTCCCACAAGGATCTCTGTGTGTGAGGTTCTGTCTTCCCTCCTGGTCTGTGAATGACCACAAGCGCACCCCTCTGCCATGGGCCTGAGGTGGGGGGGTGGCCCTGCTGTTCTATGGGGGGCCTAGACTGTGATCAGGATCTGAATGTGGTCAGAGCCCCAGAGCCTGTTCCAGGGACAGAGGACAGGACAGTCTCTCCACTCCCCTCCCTAGGCTCAGTACTCATGCCCTGGGGGCTCCTGCTTACCGGCTTCTGCTTCTGGTTCCTGGATCTGGGCTGCCCCGGCCATGCTGCTTTCTGTGAGCCCTGAGGGCTGGGCTTAATGAGCTCACTCTGGCAGAGGTCCCCCCCATTGATTCCCCAAGTTGTGCCTGGTGCTCCCTGGGGTGTAGGTTAGGAAACTGCCCCGCTGCTGTAAGCCAGGGCTCCCAATGCTCTGGGGTTGCCTCCCAGAGGCTGAAGTTCCTTTGTTCTGGTGGGCCACCCCTCTGGTGGACCACCCCTCCGACCCAGTGGATCTGAGCCTTTCTGCTCTTTTCCAGATTACCTTGGGTTGGAGAACTGCCTCACTGGTTCCCTCTGTGGGTTCTGTCTCTCGAAAAAGTAGTTAGAGTCCTTAGCTTATAAGTTTTGTTCAAGAGCACCTAAGAGATGGTCCTCTCCTGTCACCATCTTCCTAAAATTATTTTGACATATGAAAACCACCTATATGCTGCAGTGTCTATGTAATTTTGTTTAACCTATTGGTATACAGGCAAGAGTTTCAAGAGTGAATTCAGACTAGGGAAAAACAATTACTTTGGGTGCCTGAATTGCCAGTGGGGTCAAGAAATACCTGTGGCTACTTTAGCAGATCTAAGAAATAGCCAAGGGAAAAGGAAGAAAGCAAATAGGAGAGAAAGGGTCAGAAAAAAAGGATTAGAAAGGACAGAGGTCCCTGTGGCAACTGGTAGTTGGACTAGTGTTATATGGACTTAGTACATTGGTGTCAGGACATTTTGTTTTTGCCCTTTTATTCTGGGGTTATCTCCAGGGCTTTGTTTAGAAATGATACCATGACCAACTCCATTTGCTTCTGATGTCCACAGGTGACCAGGCAGTCCCCTAATTCCTATGTGGTGATCATGAATGGTTCCTGTGTAGAGGTGGATGTTCACCGTCTGAGTGATGGAGGATTGCTTTTGTCCTATGATGGTAGCAGCTATACAACATACATGAAGGAAGAAGTGGATAGGTGTGTACCAATTGAAACCCATGACAGGACTCTTTTCTTGTCTCCTGGAAGATTATGGGATTTGGGGGACGTTAAAGAAAGTGTTACCTTAATGTTGCCATTCATTTCTACATCCTGAAGTGGTTCAAGACCTGTTTTTTCTACTCATGTTCCTTAGATACCGTATCACAATTGGCAACAAGACCTGTGTATTTGAAAAAGAGAATGACCCCTCTGTACTCCGTTCACCTTCTGCTGGAAAGTTGATCCAATACATTGTGGAGGATGGAGGCCATGTGTTTGCTGGCCAGTGCTATGCTGAGATTGAGGTTAGGCATGATTGGAAGAAAGAACAAGAGGCCACGGGCTTCAATGGTTTAGACTAAAAAAGGGACAAAAAAAGCATTTATTCTCTGTTTGGTTCAAGAGGGCAAAATGGAATGAACGCATCTTTTCTTTGACTAAGGGAGTCATGTTAATTCAGTTTTGCTTTAGTAACTTAATATGAAATAACATCTGCCCTCAGGGAGCTTATCTACAGGGCAGAGGGAGGGGAAAGTCATAACATAGTATGCTTACAAAGTAAGTAAGTGTAAGTAATTTAAAGATAGAGAACAACAATAACTTGACGGAGTTCAGGGAAGTCTGAATTTTTGAAAGAGGGCAAGATTTATGAAGGAAGAGCACACTGGAGACAAGAGTGCACTCTAGAATCGCTTGTGACTTGATTGAATAAACACACAGATTGAGGGGGAACATTCTGACCAAGTAGACAAAAATGCAGTGTGGGGAGTCCCCTCAAATTAACCTGGAAAAGGATTGGTGCTTGCATTGTTTGTCTGGCAGTATAAAGCCTGAACAGTGAGTGAAGGAGACCAGTTATTCTCCAGCCTTAGTAATGATAAAATGAAAAAAAAAAAAAGAGGCTCAAATCAGAGCAGAATGTTGTATTAGATTTCAACGAACTGAGAGTCATTAGGTACTGGAATTATTTATGAAAGGCAATTTAATTATGTTATCCATTAGATTGGGAGATTCTTAACCTGGGGTCCATGGAACTTCAAATCTTTGCATTGATTTCAAGAGGTCTGTAAACTTGGATGGCAAAAAACTCCTTTATTTTCACATTTCCTTCATTAAAAAAAAATATTCCATAGACTTCACTATACTGCCCAAAGGAGTCTATGACATGGAAATATCAAGAACTCCAATTATAGAGGTCTTCAGAGAAAGATCTGTTTTTTAGTTTGGGGTAAAATCTGTTTCTTCATGTAGGTGCAAAAGAAAGAATGACATCTACAGACTCTGTTGCTCTGATTGATAACTGACCTATTTTTCTATTGTAGGTGATGAAGATGGTAATGACTTTAATATCTGTTGAGTCTGGTTGTATCCACTACGTCAAGCGATCTGGAGCAGCCCTTGATCCTGGTTGTGTGATTGCCAAGCTGCAGCTGGATAACCCGAGCAAGGTTCAGCAGGTAGGGGTGAAAATCCTGCTATTTGTGAGGATGGATAATTTTCCCTTTCTTTTGATGTGATGATTCTCCTTGATGCCTTTTGTCTTGGAGTGGATAGGAGTAGTGGGGGGAAGTCATGACATACCATAATTACTGCAACTCTCTTATTTCCTTCTAGAAACATTATAGCAAGTAACTCAATCTTCCTATGGGGTTTATAGGCTGAGCTCCATACTGGAAGTTTGCCAAAGATCCAGAGTACAGCACTCAGAGGCGAGAAACTTCATCGGGTCTTCCATTATGTCCTGGATAACCTGGTCAACGTAATGAATGGATACTGCCTCCCAGACCCTTTCTTTAGCAGCAGGGTATGAAGCACTTCCTTTGGAAAAGGGATTTGTGGATGGGTCTTTTCTCCTTTCTTTAAGTTACCTAGAAGTAAAATTACTTAGTTGAGCTTCAGTGACAGGTTCACAAAAATCTACCTGCACCCCAATATCCTATAGCCCCTACATACTATTGTGGTAGTGATTTCTACATACTGTTGTGGCTAGGATTTAAAGCCAAGGTCAGAAGTGTAAATATTATTTTTTATTAAAACTTTAATATAGTCAGCTTTTTTTAAAAAAGTGATACATTTGAGCATTATTCCCTTTTTATAAGATCTGTGCCATGGAGGTACCAGCTCATTTTCTATGCTGGCTTAATTTTGGAAATAGAGACTTTGAAAACAGTTCCCCATTGAGTCTTATCATCTTTATTTTTGAACCTTGGGTAATTTCTTTTCCTCTTCTAGCTAACATGTATAATGTTAATTCACTAACATTTGAACCTCAAAGAATAAGAACTACTTTCTCCTTAATATGGACATATCAGTTTTATTTTAGACCTCTGTTAACCCATTTTTGTCTATGTGTTGTTTTGGTTCCTTATTCTCAGGTAAAAGATTGGGTGGAGAGATTGATGAAAACCCTGAGAGACCCCTCCCTACCTCTCCTGGAATTGCAGGACATTATGACCAGTGTTTCTGGTCGAATACCTCCTAATGTGGAGAAGTCCATCAAGAAGGAAATGGCCCAGTATGCCAGCAACATCACCTCTGTTCTTTGCCAGTTTCCCAGTCAGCAGGTATTTTCTTAGTTGCAGCCGATTGGGATGTGGAGGACATGCAATATGGTCAGAATGCTGCAGGTAGAAGTCTTAGGGGCTGGGCAACAGAATGTGTGACCCAAGAATTGATGTCTTTTTTGTTGAATTGTCCTATTTCTTTTATCATAAAAGCTTTGTTCCCTCTTTATTACTTTATTGGATGTAAGCAAAAAAAAAATCAAAAGGAGAATTAAAATATGTGAAACATAAGGCATCTGAAGTTCTTGTAAAAGTACTTAATGGAATTAACCATGACGACAAGAAAGGTCGTATACAGTACCCTTTATTTCTCTGGTCTTGGAATCTCCCTAGCTAGTGATGGATTCTTCAGTGAGCTCAGTGTAGGGAACTTGTTAGGACTTATTCCAGTAGCAACTTTGGAGGTAAGAGTGAAACTCTTTATCTTACATTCTAGACCTTAACCAGCGTGCTTGCCTGTCAAAGTGTCCTGATGTGATGGTTTTTGGTGAAGTAGATATAAATCCTGCAGGGAAGTTTGAAAGGGGTTGAAAGCTGCTAACTCACAGCATAGGCCCTGAACAACTTGAGTGATGTTTGCAGATGATAGAGGCGTTTTTGTATTGGAGATTGGGTGAAGAATAAATGCTTTAGATCTTTCCTTGTTGGCCTTGTCTTTAGTTCTCTTTTTTTCTTGTACTTTAGATTGCCAACATCCTCGATAGTCATGCAGCTACACTGAACCGGAAATCTGAACGTGAAGTCTTCTTCATGAACACTCAGAGTATAGTTCAGTTGGTGCAGAGGTGAGGACATGTTGACAACACAAATTTTTCCCTTTTACCTTTTTGCAGCCATGACTGAGTAAATTAGAAAATTCTCATAATGCTAATTCTTTCCCCAAACTTTTGATGACTTCTTCATTTTTGGCTTCTTTTGATGGTAGAAAAATTTCCCACTTTTTGGTTCAGCATCTTTCAAGTTAAGTTGTCAGGCAAAGACATTTTGGTTGATTGTTTTTCCCCATTTCTGTTTCTCTGTATGTGGTTATTTTCATATCCTAACAGTAGCCCCAGCATAATTGTATTTATGACTTCACTAGCTAAAGGACCATGGGATATGTCTTCAACTCTCATCTTCCACAAAATTCATTTCTAAAACTTTATAGACAATAGGTATAAAAACAACCCATCCGCAAAAAATATGGTCAAGCCAATTCTTAGGGGTGTAGTGCTTATTCACAGACAAAGCAGTTGGAACCCATGTCAGACAGCTTATTAGTGTTACTGGGTTTTAGTTTCTAATTGAAATTCATCCTGACCCATTGCCAAATACATTTTTGGGTTTTGGTCCTGAATTAATCTTCCCAATTGTGAGTTAGCTAGAAGAATAATTGGGCCTGTCCTTTGTATTTGTGCTTTTCTTAGAGTCAGAGGGCTTATTGGAATTATGGAAGAAGATTTGACCTTCTAGTTCTTGAAACCTTATATATCTTAACAGGTATCGAAGTGGCATCAGAGGTCACATGAAGGCTGTTGTGATGGATCTGCTCCGACAGTACCTGCGAGTAGAGACTCAGTTCCAGAATGGTAGGTGGTAGATCTCTCATATTGAGGTACACAGAGTTAGGTCCCCAGACTGGAGAATTGACTTAAACCCTAATAGCCTTTTAACCTATTTACTGCCACCTCCTAACAAAAACTAGTTTAAATTCTCTTTAAAAAATCTTATCTCACTCTCCAAGAAACAAACAAAAAAAAAAAAATAATGTCCTTGCTAGACTGTGGATATTCTTTGCCTTCATTCTACTGAGATAATTGTCCTAATAGAGTTAGACTTTGTTATCTTCCTTGCTCTTAACCATATTTTTGGATAATTTTTTAAGTCCCTTCTTTAGCTGACATTTCAGTAGATTTTTTGTGGATCATACCACAGCCATATGGAACATTCTTCATTGCCTTGTTTAGGTGGAATTTATCCCTAATATTCTCCACAGAACCTCACTTTAAATGATGTAGAAAGTCTATAAATATGAAATGGTAAAGGCAAGATCAAATGAAAAGAACATTTCTTTGTTGTAATATTGCTCTTAACCACAAGGTGGCAGTAAAACATTGCAGTGTGTAACCTTCTTTGGGGAAAAGGAAAAAAAAGATCCATTCATAATCCTGACCTGGCTTTTGAACTCTTGAAGGAATAACTGGGGGTTTTGGTTACCTTTCTTCATGGAAACATAGAGCCAAGTATCCCCAGAACTTCCATGATATTTTTGTTATTTGGGCCTAGAATGAATGGAGGCTTCTTTATGCCTCCTGGTTTTTATGGTTCCTAATAGACATATAATAGACAAATAGAGTTAAGTAAAATAGACCAAAGCATCATCCTTGTTTGACAGACTAAGACTTGGATATGGCTAACATGCCAGAATGTTTATTATAAAAACAAACCTGAAAATTAGGCTCCTATTGTAAAGTACACCTTCCTATCTGGTGACTTTGGGATACCTCAATGAAAGAGAGAAAGAGAGAGAGAATGTGTGTGTGTGTGTGTGTGTGTGTGTGTGTGTGTGTGTGTGTGTGTGTGTATGTATGTATTCTCTCTATATAGACCTTTTGACTATATCCAAGTTTTCCTTTGATTTTTAGTTTGGCTCTGAAATTCTAATTTTGTATTCTACTAGTTCTTGCAAGGAGGGGAAAATGATGATTCTAGGATTCTAGATGACACAGCTTTCAAATGTGTTGAGTGTGGGGAAACAATTAAACATCTAATTTTTTTGAGTTAACACTCTAGAATATAGTTTTGGAAAATAATTATTTAGACTCTAATCCTATTGCAATGAATAGTTTTCTCCAAATTTAAAATATCTTAATAGGATGGAAAAAAGAGTTCATTGTAGATTTTATTTTAGGAATAAACTCTTAAGATTCTATATCATGGAATGTGAAATTATGTTTAAGTATGAATCCACATATCTAAAATGAAATTGGTTCCTGCTTGTTTCTTGCAGGTCACTATGATAAGTGTGTCTTCACCCTTCGGGAAGAGAATAAAAGTGATATGAACACTGTGTTGAACTATATCTTCTCCCATGCTCAGGTCACCAAGAAGAATCTTCTGGTCACTATGCTTATTGTGAGTTCAGTCCCTCAGTATCTCAGAGGGTGGTGGATGAGATAAAGGGAATATTCTGCTTCTTATGACTGGGTTTGGAGAAAAAACTGCTGTCTTTTTTGGATTGACTGCATAAGGCTTTTGATCCCTGTACAGGTCTCCTTTCTTTTCCTTTCCTTGAAGGTTGTTGTATCTTTTGTCTTTGATCTAAATAATAGTTTTCTATGTAAGGGTTGTCATTAAAGCAGGGACATTAAAGCTGGAAGGAACCTAGAGTTTATCTAGTCCAAGCCCTTTTTTGGGGGGGGGGATTTTGCAAGACAATGGGGTTAAATGACTTGCCCAAGGTCACACAGCTAGGTAATTATTAAGTGTCTGAGGCTGGATTTGGAGTCAGGTCCTCCTGATTCTGGGACCAGTGCTCTATCCACTGCATCACTTAGTTGGCCCTAAGTGCTTCTTTTTATAGAAAGTTCAACTGAAGGCTAGATGTATCATGGCAAAGTGTATGGAGAATTTGTATTGAAGACATGAAGACTTAAGGCTAAATCCAACCTTAAAACACTTAGGAACTATGTGACCCTGGGCAAGTCATTTAATTTTCTGGAACCTCAGTTTGTTCATTTCTGAAATGGGATTAATAATAACACTTGTGATGTTTGCATGAGATAAAAAAAGTGAAGCACTTTGCAAAGTGTTATGTAAGCATAAATTCTAATTTTATTATCATATTTATATTATTATTATTGTTATTATTGTTATAGACAGTGACTTGTTAGAAGTCCATACAGTTGATCTGTGGCAGAGCTAGGATGAAGACCCAGCTTTTTTGCCCTTTCATCTGGAGCTACTCTCACTTCATTAATGCTATATTCCTTACAAATTCAGGACAGAGTTTTGGCTTTTGGGTGTTTTTGCTGATCTCATTCTTCATGTGGAGATAAATCATACCAAGCTTCTAACCATAAGTTATAACCATTATTTATGACCAGTCAAGTGATGGTTTTGCTTATAGCATTGGCTTTTATATCCTTCCTAGTTTGGTAGGTTTTGAAGTTCTGATTCTGAACTCTGAAATAAGGTGGAAAGAGGAAACCATGGAGGAGTTTGCATTTTTAGGAAGCAGTTGTCCTGTTGGTAAAATCTTTATTTTATAATGTGCCATAAACATTCCCATTCTTGTCTCCAGATATTGGTGAAACATTTTCTTGAGATGTGGTCTAATCAGGAAATAATCACATGCCTATAGCCTTAAAGAAACTAATTAGTGCTCCCCAATGAAATTTTCATAGCCTCTGCTCTTACTACATTTGCCTTATGTTTTCATGAAAATCTAAATCTTGAATTGGGAAAACTCAGTAATTCAGTCCACCCAAGCATGTACTTATGGCCTGATAACAGTGTCTGTAGTATCATTTTCATTAAGATACGGAAGCCTCTGTGCTTGTGTCCTTGTTGCCTAAGAAGTGGTAGAATTAGTAGGAGGAAGGGAAACCCCTGCTTGATGCAGAGAAGGCTAATGAAAATCAAATGATTTGTCAGACTTATAGGAAGCCTTTGAGTCTACAACATTTTGGAGACTGTCTTCAAGACTTCTTTTCATTCTTTAATCTTAGCTCTTCTCTGAACTTGAAATGGACTTTAGAAAACAATAAGCACCTTCTAAAATTTCCCATTGTCTTTCATGTGCAACAATATTAATTTGTTGTTTCTTGGAAATGACCCTTTGATGTTCTTCCTTGGAATTTGGTGTACTGGAAGCCATACATCTACTCTGTAGTGAGATTCTCCTGACAAAAGACATTTCTGTGCTAGAAAAATTTCACCACCATTTTTGTTTCTTATTTTACTATTCAGGAAACATCTAGTTCTATCTTCTCTTTTTTTTTTCTCTTACCCGGGGCAGAGTTGCTTTCCAGTGTTTACCTGGGTTATTCAGTGGAGAAAACCAAATTTTTAGGATGGCTAATTACAAATATGTTTCATTTCCTTTGACTACCTGGAGTAATTGGAACACAGGTTAATGGGAAAATTTATGTGAAAGGAAAAAAATCCATAATCAGTTTTTAATATTTGTCTTATCTAAATAATAGATTTTAAGACTTAGATGATTTTGTCAACAGAAATTTTTTGAATTTAGACTGCAAGATAGAAAATAGAAGAAATTCCTACAAGTTTAATTATTTAAACATACAAAGAACTAAGAGTGACATTTATATGAATCCAAAAAGACTTTATGGTAGGAAATTGGTGGTGATTGGGAGGAAAAGAAAGTTAGAAATCAGTTTGTTTGGATTGAAAACAGAGGGTGATTTGGCTTCAAAGGAAGCTAATTATGGGGACCTTCCATTTTATTATGATTATTTTTTTAAAGGACATAACAGCTTTCTACACTAAAAATAGACCCAAGCCCAGAACCCTTGAAGCAGCAGAAGAGTAATGATCGCCCAAGACTGTCGCTGGGTTTCTTAAATTCTAATTTGTAAGATATAGGGGCCTGGCTCACTCCTTTTGCGGAGTGATTGTAAGTAACGCTTGCCTTAAGAATCTCATTATTGGAACACGGAGCCATATTTCCTCTGAGAATTCTGGAGTAGCTTTGAGCCGGGGCTGTTCATTTCTCAAGTAATCACGCTGGTGTGATGGAGAGAGAAAATGGCAGCTGTTCGGAGCTCAGGCCTTCAATTTTCTTCAGAGTCCAGTCACTCAAGTGTGTAATTACACGGGGGTGCTGCAGAGACGTTGGGCCCTGTCAGAGAACTGGTTTGAGGCTTGGCTTTCTGCTCTTGCCCATCAGGACAGGCAAAAGCCAGTGGAGCTCTGACTTGCTCCTTTTCTTGGAATTTTCCCCCTTGTTGTTCTGATTGCTTCTTACTTGTATGCATGAGGCTGAAACTTTCTTTCCAGTAAACTCTATGAAATAGAGTCATCTTCTAGTATTTGGGTCTAGGAGTATAGGGGGAGAGGGAGAAGGGAAAGGAGACAGAAAATCAAAGAGGGAAAGGCCAAGCTATGTTTCATCATTGAGATGCTTTTGAAATATCAGTTCTTACTCCCATCTTGAAGATTTGAAAACTGAGAGATGAAGTGGTACAATTTTAAGCTCAAGGTCATAGACATGCAGAACAGTGATGAACTCATTCTTAGAAAATATTCCTGACCCACTGGATGCTAGAGTTCCTCTGCTGATCTTCTTTTATTCTTTTGGGAAGTACAGACTGCATGGGAATGCATGATGGGTATCGTTGGATAAAGAAAACTCAGTTGTAAACATTATTCTTTTCTTATTGTCTGTTCTATCCTGTCACAGATATCACCTGAGTATGAGGGCATTTTGATCCTGCCTTTGAATTCCCTCAGACTTATGTTCTCTGTTGGTTTCCTTTTCTTTGCTACTTCTGTTGCCTTTGCTTTCTGATTGATGGGTGTACTGTATACGCAGTCTCTGCTCTCTAGGAGCTGTGATGTTGATGGTGTGCTTTGCTGTGCTAGATGACTTCGGGGGCTTTAGGGCCTAAAGGGAGAGATCAAGGAAATCAGCTGTATGTAGCTCACTCTCTGAAGGTTTCGGGGGATCACTGTTGCAGGACTGTAGAGCTGCCCCATTGTGAAGATGCCTCCTGGCATTGGCATAACCCTGTTGGGTGGTATTCAGTGACTCCTAAGCAAGTTCAGCTGATGTACATCTCCTAATTTTTTTCCCTAGCCAGAAGGCAAGGTACTGAGCAAGATGCTTAATGTCTATCCCTGTCAAATTTCCTTCGAGCACCATTAGCTAGAAACATTTTGCTGCCCCTGAAGACCACAAGTCTGCAAGGCCACCATTAAAATTTATTCAAAAAGTGTTTCTTTTTCCTTATATTTGAACTTATGGGAAAAAGCCTAGAGTCTCATACTTTTGGCTAATGTTCACAGCAGAGATATCAAGGTAACATAGGCAATTGATCTGGTCCTCTGAGGACTGTTTGACCTCCTTACACAACTTGGGAGGGTAATAGTAAGGGTCTGTTTTTACAATAGCAACTCAGAAAAGTTTGTGTATATATGAAATAGGCAAAAAGGAGGGGCATGCTTTGATTTTGGCTAACAATGTAAATGTAGCTACTTTATATCTTGTAGCTCTCTCTGTGGTGACTGGTTTTTCCCTTTCAAATCTTAGTATGCCACAAGCAAGAAGGGCTATGAAATGCACAGCTTCTGGGTTATGCCATGAAACTTTAAGCTTCTGACTTTGAACTGGCAGTATTTGGAATGCTGACCAATAGTTTTCCTTACTTTCAAAGGTTTTGCTTCAGATATGTACTGATCACTCAGCAATTCTTAAGCTGATTCTGCAAACAATTTTTCTTTAAGAAGCTAAGAAAAAAAAACTACTAATCATGATGATGATAATAGTTCATATTCATATGCCATTTACTGTGTTCTTGACACTGTGCTAAGCTTTACAGAAATCTTCTCATTTGATCCTTTTGGCAACCCTGGGAGAGAGGTGCTATTTTCCCCATTTTGCAGTTGAGGAAACTGAGGCAGACACAGTTTTAAGTGACTTGCCCAGAGACACAAAGCTATTATGTCTGAAGCCAGATTTGAAATTAGTTCTTCATGCTCTATCAATTGCTCTACCAGCTTATTTCTGAGCTGCAAAACAGTAAGAGACATCAAGATTGTCTTGTTAGATTTGTTTGGTGACATCATTGAGTTGCCAAGCTACCACTTTATTTCTAATATCGGAAGTGGTTACACCTATTAAGTGAGTAGTAACTTGTCTTGAAGGCATTCCACAATAGATTGTATTTTTCTGAATCCTAAAATGATTTCCATTCTTGCATCCACTGCTCAAGATGTATATTTCCAAAAGGATTGCTTCTGTGGGCTCTTATGGAAGCAGTGGTTCTGTTTGCCAGTGGCTTCTCCTTGGCTTGGTGCTGCCACTTAGCATGCTTGTTAGGTTTCTGCAGACCTGAGCTTAACTACCATCTAGATCAGAGATGAAGACAAGATGAAGCCATATTATGCCCTTGTTTAATAACAATTTTCACTTTAGTCTGCCAATATATGCAAGAGACTTGATGTCCCAAAACAAGCATATAGGCTCCCTTATTATATACATCTTTGTTCAGAGGAAATAAATCTACCCACTTGATCACTGTCTGAAAGGTTGCACCAGGAAATGAATGGTGGTATACTGTTCAGGTATTCAGGACCGAGGACCAGAGACTTTAGTTAAGACCATATATATTCAGAGGTGGCTAGGTAGCACAGTGGATAAAGCACCAGCCCTGGAGTCAGGAGTACCTGGGTTCAAATCCAGTCTCAGACACTTAATAATGACCTAGCTGGGTGATCTTGGGCAAGTCACTTAACCCCATTGCCTTGCCAAAAAAAAACTTTCTTAGCTGCTTAACTGGCCTGATCCAGCAGTGTTCAGTACTTAAGTCAGGTTCTCAAGCACTATCTTCTATGCTTGCTTATTTTTGCCAAGGAAGACTCTTATTGTCTTTATCAGATTCTACTGTTTGTATTTAGATAGTTTGGAATTTTTTTTTTTTGGCAATGAGGACTAGAGAGAAAAATTCTAATTTTATTTTGGAAGACCATGGTTTTCCTAGGTTAGGCAAAGCTGTGGTGTGTGTGTGTGTGTGTGTGTGTGTGTGTGTGTGTGTGTGTGTGTGTGTGTTCACTTTGGAAAGAGTCTGTCTCAGGTTTTTATCACAGGATCACAAAAAATCTTCATCTGGTAATAAGAGAAGAGCAGCTATTTCATTCTTTATTTTTCTAATTTCCATTGCCTCTCATAATTTAATTTCTTCAGCAGAGGAAACCCGGAAAAAGAAAATAGGTTTCAATACATATCTGGACTTAAATAAGTTATCCAATTTTCTTTATTTACAATTTCATTGCTGGCTTTCTTAAATAAAACTATTTTGTATCACCCCAGATAAGGTCATCTTTGAGGTAGCTTGGTGGATAGATTACTGAACCTGAAGTGAGGAAGAAATTAGTTCAAATCCAGTCTGAGATACTTAATAGGTCAAGTCTCTTAACCTCTCTTTGCCTCAGTTTCTCAGTTGTAAAAACAGGGGTAATATCTCTTTTCTGTGGTTGTTGTGAGGATCAAATGAGATAGCATTGGTAAGGTTCTTAGCCATGGGCCTGGCACATAGTAGGCACTCCATAAATGTTTATTCCCTTCTTTCCTCCCTTACATCTTTGCATTTATCTTTAGAGAAGTGTGGTTGACTGTAGAGTTTTCAGAGTGTTCTCATCAAGCCAGCTGGGCTTAACTATTGTTATTATCTGGATGGTAAGGATAGATGTCTTTGCTCTCTAGTGAATAATGAGTGAAAGGGGCAGTTAGGGGACTCAAATCCATTTTTGGTGCCTATATCTATTGTGCTATCTCTGGGCTTGCCTTCCGGCCCACTTATCTTAAGCTTTCTTGCATGTTCTCCAGAAATTCTACTCTGGTCATCAGACTCGAGTGAAAAAGAAGCAGTTACATTTTCTTCTACTTCTTTGTCCTTATACTTTTGGGATAGATAAGAATTTGAGGACATCTGTTGAGCAGAGTTGTGCAGTTTTATTACTTTTTAGAGCCTCTTCTAATAGAGATAAGAGGACACAGGTGAGACTAAAAATGCTATCTTGTTGACTCAAAGGATTGATAAAGAAGAGATTAAAACATTTGATAGCATTTAACTATAAACTTTCATAACATATTTTGTGACTTGGAGTCCTTCTTAGCTAACCTGGGCAGTGAGGTGGGGAAATGGTTTGAAAGAAGCCTTGTTCTTAATCCTATCTCAGTATGTAGAATGAGGTTGAAGGCTTCCACAAACGTATTTTTAATGACTTGAAAGCTCCTTAAGAAACCTAGGAAAAGAACTGTATGGTAAATATGTGTACTACCCTAAAGCCACATTTCCTAAGCATTTATTTGCACTGCTATGGCAACGAACTGTCAAGAGTACTCCTGAGATGGGGATGGTTTAGTGTGAAATAGAGATACTTCAAGAAAAGGACTGATCAAGATAGAGAGAAGATTGAATAGCAACAAGAAGCCTCATTGGGAACACCACTTCTTCCTGTCTCATGTAGTAATGTGGAAACAAAGGAGCATTGACATCTTGTGTAGCTGTTTAAACACCCAGAAAAGGGAAATACACACATGTATGTATAAATTGAAACAATGTAGAATTAAGAACTGCAACTCACTGCCTCTAATACATGACTTAGTTAACATTCAGAAAGGTCAAAGATACTTAGAAAGTACAGTTATTTTGGCCTGGATGAAATTACATGGGGGATAGATAAATTTGAGAAATACACTGATCTCCAGCTGGAGTCCAGAAGAAATCTCTTTGCTACCCAATATATCATCATCCAGTTAAATAGATGTCTGATGAACTTTTTGTGCTTTTTTTTTTTCTAAAAAGAGGCAAGATAGAGGCCATTCCAACTTTGGGCCTGTGTTGAGAGAATGTTTTACTTTGAAATTAGATAAGACTGACCAGTTCAGGGATAATGGGGTGGTTTTTGAATGAGAGGAAAGATAAATGCTGAACACAATTTCTAAGAAAAGAAGCTTAGCAGTGAGATTTTTATTTGTGTGCATATTTACAAATGAATAATTAGCTCTTGTGTTCCTGTTTTTCCTCCCTCCTGGGAGGCAGAACATTTGGTTGCAAAGAATGCACATTTACCAGAGCTATTCCTTTCCCTTTATGCTGCCTTTCTCCCAAGATGGGGGAGGGAACACTAAAGCCCTTTTAGACCCCACATATTTAAAACCTCTTAAAACTTTGAGGCACCATCTGTTGTTTCTTAACACAGAATTCCCATGTACCCCCTTGTTAGTCTCTGATGATTCCTTTTGCATGTTAAAAGTCTAGGGCTCTGCTCTAAAGAAATGCATTAAGGATGCTGGTGAATGAGTTGGGGCTGCTGATTCCCTCTTCTCCCTCTCAACTTTCCTTTGGGATTCCCTTAACTATATTGTTAGGAATAGAAAAGAGGGAATTTGTGTGTCCTTACTAACTCAGTTGTGTTTCCTTTCAAGTAGAACAAGGGAGTTGGGAGGTGAACTAGTCTTAATTCATTTATTTATTGTATTCTCCTTGCCCCCCCTCCAAAAAAATTAGGATCAGTTGTGTGGCCGTGATCCTACCCTCACTGATGAGCTGCTGAACATCCTTACAGAGCTGACTCAGCTTAGCAAAACCACTAATGCTAAAGTGGCACTTCGAGCCCGGCAGGTAAGTTTAGTCTTTGATTATAGGGAGGGAGGCCTATTGTCCTTAGGTTGAAAGTTCTAGACCCAATAAGCTTTCACATTCAGTCTTCTTGCAAAGGTCATGCAATTCTCTATGCATGTTTCATTACCTTAGAACATGTTTTCATGTTGTGTGCACTCTTTAAAGATTAACATTGAGTCTTTGTAATCAGGTGCCCTTCTGGCAACATAAATCCTGGTGGCCTGCCCTATGCTACTAAACATTGCCACAATGGCAATCACTGGTTGTGATGGAAAAAGGGAGATCAAGGGCGAAAAATAGACTCCCAATTCAGACTTTCCAAAGGGAGCTTAGAAACAGATGATCTTTTCATATGAACTTAGTTTTCAAGTGTGGAAAGCAGAAAGATAATGAAGTGAATCTCACAAATCAGAGCAGCCTCAGAGAAGTCCAGTCTGTTTCCCCTACCGTCTTCATTTCCATTCCAAAAGGCTTCTGCAGGGAGGCGGGAGTCTGAGCCCCCTTTGTGTTTCTTTGCCTTGGCGCTGAGAGTGAAACAGCATTTGAAGCTGTTCAGTGACCTTCTGCTTTCCTTGGAATTGTATCCATGTCATTGAACTGCTCAGAGTTATTGAACCTCTCAGTGACCTGCTGAGGGTATTCAAGTCCTACCGTGGCGATGTTTGTTTGTTTGTGACATTGCTTTTCTTCTTTCTGCCCCTCATATACCTTGCTGTTGCTTCTTGACGCCATCTCCTTGGTGTTGAGTCCCTGGAGCTGTTGGGACAGCTTTTCCTGGTGTGTCTCTACCACAGAGCTGCAAAAGGCTGGCTTTGCTGCCATCATTGTACCATCCCCACAGCTGCTCACTGCCAACCTCGATTTCCAATTAATAGCTAGTCATGCAGTCTCAGCAATAGTAGCTTTGCTTTGCAATGGTAAATCACATGCACTGATGGAACTTGATTGAAGCGGTTTCCCTCCCAATGGGGATTTGCCCACCACAAAAATCATAGGCAAAGGCAGTTGAGATTCAGCATTTGGTGGCATTGGTTTTATGTTGTGGGACTTGGAAATTGCTTTACTTGGTGTCTGTTAGATTGAATCTGTGATGCACTACTCTTACAGGTTTGTATTTGTTGTCTTTGCATTAGGATTGCCTAATAGGTAACCAAAGCAATAACTCTCTGGAACTCATTCTTCCTTTTTTTTCTCATTCCAGGTTCTTATTGCCTCCCATTTGCCATCCTATGAACTTCGCCATAACCAAGTAGAATCTATTTTCCTATCGGCTATTGACATGTATGGACATCAATTTTGCATTGAGAACTTACAGGTACATGTAGGCCTTTTTTTTAATTTTGCCACACTTTACCTCTAAACTTGGTAGAATTTTCAAGTTCTCTAACCTTAACTGTCTTGTTCTTTAAAAAGTTATATGGCTACAAATGACTCTCCCAATGAAGGGAGGCTTGACTTTACATCAGACAATATTTTTATAGAAGTATCCCATTGGATTATGTACCATTTTAGACTGGAATACTTCTGAAGTAAACTTTCTAAGTCAGATTGATTTGTGATGCTTAGATTAAGTATAGTAGAAGGATAATACTTGCCTCTTGGTACACATAATACCTCTGGAGAAAAGAAGAAAGATCCTCTGAAATCTTAAATACTAGGAGGAACAGCTTTTTTTTTTCTAGGCACTGAAAAGTCATTGAGTTTATTTTATCAGTTTAATTGGAAACATCTTTATTTCTGAACCTAGAATATTTTCTAACAACAACTTTGTGTTTTTTCCAGTTAGGAAAGAGGTGGTTGTTGTTATTGGTACAATCTGGCCCTAAGATAATCATTAGAGATAACTTATATGATAGTCTGAAAGATCCCATTTTTGGGAAACAAAAGTTGATATCACATGAGTTCCCTTTGACCCTTCAAGACAGGGTTGAAAATCAGGAATGCAAGAATCACGAAATTCCTCATTCTGGAATCATAAGGTAGGATTTAGGTATTGAATCATAGAAGTTCAAAGCTTTCCTTTTATGTAAAAGGAAACTAAGAACCAGAAGAATTCAATGACTTGTCCAAAGTCATGTAGTATCCTATAGGTAGAATTAAGATTAGAACCCCAGGTTTCTTAACTGTTTGTTTCCATCATATTATTCTATTGTTGATTAGAAATGATCAAACTGGGGCGGCTAGGTGGCATAGTGGATAAAGCACCAGCCTTGGAATCAGGAGTACCTGGGTTCAAATCCGGTCTCAGACACTTAATAATTACCTAGTTGTGTGGCCTTGGGCAAGCCACTTAACCCCATTTGCCTTGCAAAAACCTAAAAAAAAAATGATCAAACTAAACTAGTGTTTTCTAATTCTTGCACTGACCAGTTAATACATTTATAGGCTAAAGAAAAAGACAGTTGTGATCTGAAACAGGTATCCACAGTAAGTTCAAGGAAGCAGGGAGTTCAGTTGAGGATATGCATCCTCTCCTGTTTTAAACAAGATTTAGGATAGGAAATTAGGTATCAGCTAGGCTGATAGACCTTGCACCTTTGAGAATAAGATAAGGAAATAAATGTGACAATAGGTATCTTATTTTTGGTTGAGAGAAAGAGGGGAACGCCAAACTAAATGGTGTGCCATACATTTTGTCTGATAGGCCCAGTTTGTTCAGAAAGGTCATCACCAGGTTGGCTGTAGGGTGAAGAGGTTTTTGATTGCTCTGGTAGCAGAGTAGCCTGGAAGGACATTTAAGAGCTGAGGTACACTGATTCCACTTTTTAATGTGACTGACTTTTTTACTTAAAATTTTTGTTGTCTTTTGCTTTTATGTTACCTTCATTTCTTAATATGCCCCTCCTTCTCTCCTTCCCTCTTCCCATTTAGTAAGTCATTTCTTTAACAAAGTTAAAAAGAAAAGAGGGGAAAGCAGTTCAGTAAAACTAATGAATATACCAATTTAGTCACAGTATATATTTAAGTATTCTACTCCTATAGCTTCCCCAGTCTCTGCATAGAAGAGATGAGATAGAAATTTTCTCATCTTCTTGGGAATTAAGGCTTAGTGGTTATTGTTTTCTTTCTTCATTGTGCCTCAGTTTATCTTGTCTTCCATGCTTTTCTGCATCTTTCATGTTTTTAGTTTCTTATGGCATAGTAATATTCCATACATTCATGTAACAAAATCTATAGTCATTCCACAACTTGATTACACTTTTACTAAAATAAGATGCCAGAACTTGTCTTAATTTTGTAAGAAAATAGCATTTGAAGATGAATAAAACATCATTGTATGATTTCACCATTTGCTTCGCACATTTGGCAGTTCCTATTGAAGTAAGCTTATTTATCAGCCTTATGTGATATAGATAGAATTTGCCTTGATTTTATATGTAGTATTATGTTATTTTCCAGAAACTTATCTTGTCTGAAACATCCATTTTTGACGTCCTCCCAAACTTCTTCTACCATAGCAACCAAGTAGTGAGAATGGCAGCTCTGGAGGTAAGTTTCCATGGTAAAAATGACATGCTCATTCTGGGCTAATTGATTTTTTTCTCCCTGTTTGTCTATCAGATAGATTGCTTTCCAGGTTGGAGAAAAAGTAATACTTCATGCTTTGTGACCTAAAGCAAGTCACTTCACCTCTGTTTACCTTAGTTTCTTCAGCTTTAAAATTGTACTAATAAACCTCCCAGGGTGGTTGTGAGAATCAAACGCAATGATATTTGTAAATTGCTCAGCAAAGTGTCAGGTATATATCAGGTGCTTAATAAATGCTTCTTTCTTTACTTTTCTGATTTCCTCAACTTGTTAGTTATTTTCTCTCTAACTGTCCCTGTCTCATTTAATACAAGCTTTGAATTTACTTTTCTTTATACAGGTTATATTTGTGTCCACCTTTCTTCTGCACTAGTAGACTCAGTTCTTTGAAGGCAGGGACTGTTTTGGTTTTTCTTTTTACCCCTTGTACTTGGCATAGTATCTTGCACATAGTAGCTACTTCATAACTTTGTTAACTTAAATCATATTGATTTCACAAATCCTTGAAATATTGAAAAATAACTGCTGCTTACTGCTCCTGAAGAATACTGAGGAAAGGAGATGGAGTTTTTTGTCTTGAGAGTGTGAAGGTGATGATTTTTAAAAATACTAACTTTTTACATTTTTTAAATTTTATTTAAGGCAGTGGGGTTAAGTAACTTGCCAAAGGTCACATAGCTAGGCAATTATTAAATGTCTAAGGATGGATTTGAACTCAGGTCCTCCTTACTGCAGGCAGGGCCAGTGCTCTATCTAATGCACCACGTAGCTGCCTCTCATTTTTTACATTTAAAAAATTTCCAAATTCTCTCCCTCCAGCTCCTTCCCCCATCAAGAAGGCAAGCATTATGATACTCTTTATATCTGTGAAATCATGCAAAGTATATTTCTATATTAGCCATGTTGCAAAAGGAAAAAAAGGATAAAGAAGAATAAAGAAAAAAAAGTGCTTCAAACTGTACTCAAGAGTTCTTCAGTTGTCTATCACAGATGATCATCCTTATAATGTTGTTACTCAGTGCATTATTCTCCTGGTTCTACATACTTCACTTTGTGTCAGTTCATATAAGACTTTACAGATTTTTCTGAAACCTATATCGCCTTTATCACTTATTTTTTTGCAAGGCAAGGGGGCTAAATGAATTGCCTAAGGTCACATAGCTAAGTAATTATTAAGTGTCTGAGGCCAGATTTGAATTCAGGTCCTCCTGACTCCAGGATCGATGCTACCTAGCTGCCCCTTCTATATCACTTCTTATAGGAACAATAGTATTCTCTAACATCCATAAATCACAACTATGTTTGCCCATTCCTCATTTGATGAGCATTCCCTCAATTTCCAATTTTTCAGCATGACAAAAAGAGATGCTATAAATATTTTTGTATTTATAGATCCTTTTTCCTTTTCCTTTGACCTCTTTAGAGTACAGACCTAATGGTATTTTGAGGTCAAAGGGCATGAACAGTTTTACAACTGATGATTTTTTATTTACCAGTAACATAGTGTGATAAAACTGACCCCATTGTTGTCTTTTCACAGAGCAGCTATTTGGAATAATTTAGTTTGAATTCTTTAACCAATAAAAGATCCATAAATTCATTAGTAAATTTTGTTTTTAAACTGTGGTACAGATTGGCATTAGAATCTGCTTGAATATACGCCATACTAAATAACTCTCTGAATCTTCTGTAATACTTTCATAACCTTAGTTATGAAGACTACTACCTTTATACCTATCATGCTAATAGCACATCAAGAAGTCATACACAGTATTCTTTGTGCATGGCAAGTTTAATTTCTAGATGACTTGGGTTGAACTGACAGTTCTTGCTGAGAAGCAGTCTGTTGTTTAACTCTGGAGTCTAAGCTTTGTATGAATGATTCTGAAAAATGAATTATTTTGCATTGTCCTTGCGTTGGACATTAAGGACATAAATAACTAGACCTGGGGAGTTGACTTTGGAGAAGGGTAAGGAATAGCAGAGTTGCAAAAGTTTGATAGAATGAAATAATTTTTATCTTCCTGTCAACAGTGGTTTTGAAGCTGTACCTCCTGTGTTTTATTAAAGCCTTGATTTTCTTTCTGGTTCACTGGGGTCACTATGATTTCATAAGATTTTCAGAGGTTTGGGTCTTCCCTAAAGATCAGGAAATAGAGTTTCACACCAGGATACTATTATTTGAAGAAAGATTTATCCAGCAATTAGCAATGTCTTACAGTAGAAGCAGGCAGGATTTTGTTCTAGTTGGGCTATTTTTCTAGAGAGGATTGTAACTTTGTCAGTGAAATGAAATTTTACCCAAAATAGCTCTGGGAGGCCTTTTTATGAAAGGCCTGTTTCTTCCATATTTGCTCTTCCTATCCTTTCATTGTTTTTCCCCATCTTTTCTTTCTCACAGTTTCCTTAGTCTGAACTAATTGAGGATTACTTTTAAACCAGGTATATGTGCGAAGGGCCTACATTGCTTATGAGCTCAATAGTGTCCAGCATCGTCAACTGAAGGATAATACCTGTGTGGTAGAGTTCCAGTTCATGCTGCCCACATCTCACCCAAACAGGTAAGCTTGAGTTTGCATGTAAATCATGAGCCACAAGGGGGTTGATAAAGGGGAGGAATGTGGTAAGACAGCACCAGTCCATGTGTGCTTCTTTTGGGAAGATGCATAGAATAGACAGTGAATAGAATAGAACAGAATTTAAGCAGCTCAAGAGCCAATGAACCTTTCTTTTCTTAACTTTGATCCAAAGGGAGGTGAAATATGATCTAATTAAGTTAAGTTTGATCTTGCTCTAGTCTTAATCTATTGTTGAAAGGGATTAAAAGCTATGTGTGTGTCTAATATTTTGCTTTCAGGAACTATACGAGGAGATCTCTTTAAACTTTGAACTGTATCTGAAATATAGCCAATATTTTGGTGAATTCTGTTCTCACTCTTTGTTGAGGTGGACATTGATATAGTAGGATATAACTTCTCTAAAATCTAAGACCAGAATTAAGACTTTTTTTTAGTTGTTTTTTTTTTTTTCAGTTTTTGCAAGGCAAATGGGGTTAAGTGGCTTGCCCAAGGCCGCACAGCTAGGTAATTATTAAGCGTCTGAGGCCGGAATTGAAGTCAGGTACTCCTGACTCCAGGGCCGGTGCTCTATGCACTGCACCACCTAGCCACCCTGTATTAAGACTTTCTAAAAAATATTCTTCAGTTTAGAAATCAGCTCTATGTAAATTTACAAGCAGGTCAAACTCATTAAATTCAGGAAAAGTTAGTAATTATAGCTTATTTGCTTCTTAGCTCTTTAGAAAATCATTAAAAAGATATTTGGGGGTAGTACTCCTTAATTAATTTTCTTTTGCTTTAAAATGTATGTTTTCTTTATTATTGATCTTCACTTTTTTAGTTTTTTAGATGCAAAGGTAAAACAGTTATCGCTAAAATAGCCCCTTCTTTGTTCTGCCATTTACCATGGCCAGTCTTTACCTTGCCTCTGTCATTTCTTCTACTTTATAGCCTTTAGTTCTTCTCTTTTGTATGGCAGGGTCTCTTTTCTTTGGGGTCTCTAGCTGCAGAAATCTGAAATGGTTTTGCTTTGAACTGCCACTTCACCCAGAGCAATTGAGTCTCTTTGGAGAGACAAAGACGTCTGTGTTAAGCCCACGTGGCCACTGGATGCCACTGTTGCTCCAGCCCCGGGCAGAAGGAGATCGTGAGTGGCTTCAGCAATGCACAGCTTCCCTTCTTTGTCTCCAAAGATCCTTTTACTTCTTTGCTTCAGAAATACCTTATTTCTAGGAGAGAAAAGCATACATCCCTGATTTAGCCAGCATCTCTTGGTACATTTTTGCCTCTGTGGATTTCAGAATCTCATTTTCTAGAAACGAATGGTTGTCCTTCAGCGAGGGGCAGACTCCTCATGGCACACAGGGGCTCTGCTTTCTGTTTCCTGCATTTCTTGAATAATTGTATAGAGCTGCCTGCTATACTTAATGTTCTTTTATAATTCTCAATACATTCTATTTTTCTTCCTGGCCTCTACTCTAGCTTCTCCTGTTGAGTAGTGATTTGTGGACAGATATTCCCATGGTTCCAGAGTCGCCTCTGATTTCCTCCCCCCATCTGTCCTCATACCTTTCTCTGAGTTCCCTGTTGAAACCTTTTATTTAGGATGTATGGCCAAGAAAGACCAATTGAAAAATGAGAGAGTCTGCTTCTTTCCAGAAGAGAGCCACTGAATTCAGAAATCTTTCACTTCCTAGTCTTAATACAGCTAGGTTGAAGATCTTAGTTAGTCAAGTCATGATTTTGAAACTGAAACCAGTTTTTGCCAATGATGAGCAAATATTTGTAGCATTAGCTGAGCCTTTATGGTTGTAATTCCTTATAGTCCTTTTCTAGTAGCATGTACCAACACATAAAGAACACTTGAATAATTTATTTAAGTTGTCTGTATTAATGTATTTTGTTTTAATATTATATATAAAATGATGGTCCAGGAATAGAGAGGAATAGTACTGCTAGAAACCTGAAGCTGGAAATTTTTTTTCTTTCTTTTAGAGGAGGAAGGGAAATTAATATGCCATATGAAATGTTTGGATGGTTTGGAATGAAAATTATTATAAACTTTCAAATTTAATTTTTTGAAAGATTTTTAAAAACTTTATATAAATGCAACTTTAATTTAATAAACATTAAACTAAATGTTTAGATGTATGAAACTCTGTGCTAACCCAGCAACATGTTGCTAATTTTAAGAAATCTAAGTTTTTTTAAAACTGGTTCATAAACTTAAGTTCAACTTTAAAAACAAACATATCTTTCCAAAGGCTTTTAAAAGGCAAGGAAGAGCAATCAGATGCTTGTTTTTGATTTCCACAGAAATAAATGCATGTTGTTATTAATGCCTTCTCTATTCCTAGTCCTTTGAATTCTACTCAGGAAGACAAGAGCATATCTTCCCCCCCCACTATGAAAAGTCAACTTGGCAAGGAAAGGAACTACTAATTTTTTCATTCTTTTGGTGAAAATCCCAGTGCTGCCTAGAGAAAGAGCTACACGTTGTTCTCGACTAGAAAAATGAACTGCACTATTCATTCTCAGTGTGTTATAATTATAGTGAACTGAACCCCAAAATAGTTGTTGAATAGTGTTTGGAAATTATTTTGTGGCACTAAATGGCATATATGCATCTAAAATATTTTACTCATTGTTTTTAAAAAGAAATCTAAAATATTTTTTCAATTTGTGTGAAAAAATGATTCTTCAGGATTTAAAAAAGTATCAAACAAACAAATATACCCAACTTGTTTTTCTCTTGAGCCAAAATGAACTTCTTGTAGTTAGAAATCTGGCCTGCACAACCTTGCAAGTCAACTGGGTTTTTGTTTACTTATTTGCTTCTTATAGAAAGACCATAGTCTCCCTCCTTTTTATTTTTGGAGTGTCAATCCATTCTTCTGTTCCTAATACTTTAGTGTGAAGTAGGGAAAAAATCCCTACCTTGTGTTTTGGACCTCCCTGGGTTAGAATGAAACATGACCTTCAGCTTACAAATTTACAGCAGCCTGGAATGCATTTCAGTATGGATACTGTTTGGTCTGTGTCTCAATAGAGATATTTCTGGTCTTCATAAAAATAGATAGAATACAAATTTTTGTCACTACAAATCAGTGAGATTTGACTCAGAAAAGAATGTGGGCCTACCACTTCAAGACAGTCTTGAGGAGTTACCATGTTGACAGTTTACTTTGGTTATATTTTGTCTTTAAGGTTGCTGTTTCTTTTGCCTTCATTAATTCTTCCCTTTGGCCTCTTTTACCTCTTAGCATCTATACTAATCTATTTGATTTTTCATTGGTCATTACCAAATTGATTACTGTATTTCCAACTCTTTTCTCATGCCTTTAGGCTCATCTGCCATAGAATTCAGAGTTCAAAACCTTATGCAAGGTAGTTGACCTAGTTGTAACCCTCTCCTTGAGAATTACCTGTACTTCCATGATGACTTGATAGGTTCTTGACCATATGCCAAGTGAGAAATTTCAGTGTTCATGACATAAGCATTCTAAAAGGGTGCCTTTGCATAAAGATTGGTATCTCTTTTTTTTTTGGCTTTTTTTTTTTTTGGACATATTATATGTAGCCTGGTCTCAAGATTTAACTTGTTTTGGTATTTTTCAGGTTTTTTTAGGATGATCTGTGTTCATAATATTTGGTACTTGTGAGGAGACCAAATGAAATTCTTCCGTCATTTCGCTAGCTATACATCCCCCTTTTTGGTGCATATGTTACTAGAGCAGCTGCTATGCACTGTGAGAGCATTTTGCTATTGCCCAGTCTTCCAAGACCTAATTCGTCTTGTCTAAGATTCCATCAGCCCAGCTCTTTAGTGAGTTCAGCCAGTATTTTACATTGATTAATCCCAGAGCTTAGTCTGTTCCCTTCACCATTTCTTGATGATGAGTGTTAGGAATTGATTCTTCCTTTCCTCTTCCTGTGATTTAGGAGTGAGTTTGTATGTGTGGTGTGTATGTGCGCGTACGTGCGTGCACGTGTTTGTGTGTGTGTGTGTGTGTGTGTGTGAGACTGTCTGTGTCTGTGTGTGTGTTAGCACCCAGATTTTTTGTCAGTGAGATTTGTTACACTCTGGTTTTGGTGATTTATAACTGGTTCTTTATGTATTTTTCCCTCCAGGACATTTAATCTTGAAACTCAAATATATTTTTACCTTTTTTATATATTGATTATCCTAAAATGCCCTGGAAAAAGCAAATTATAATTCAGTCATAGGTTATACTTTCTTTAATATACATATTATATACATATACATATAAAATACATAATATAAAATATACATATGTGTTGCTGTCTTTCAGAAAGTCTAGGTATAGAGTATTTTATTACATACGTTTACTACTGATATGCATATAGTACTATGTGGAGTCTATCATAAAGACTTGGACTGTTAAGTGTCAAGTACCAAAATTGCCCTACAATGAACATTGCCAAACATCTAGCTGTGTTATTCATATGAATTTCTGCCTCTTAATCTGTGTCATGAAGGAAACCCCAGAGCTGGCAAGTATATTTTTAGATATATCTTCTCAGTTCTCTATCATCTTTTCTAATGTTTTACTTCAGGTACTTTTCTTACCTTTTCCCTTCAGAAGAGGTCGACTTCCCCTCTGTCTCTGGCCCATGTAAGGGGTCAGGATTTTAGGTTTTAGATTTGTATCATGCTCAGCTGTCTTTTTAGTGGTCTCTGAAGCCTTCTTCTTATCTGTGGGGAAGGTTAGAGACTAAGCCTTTAAGGTGACTACCATCAGGTTGCCCGCTGCCACTTTTAGGAGTTTGAATAATTTTTGATTTCCTGGAGGCTTCTCCCTTCCCTGGATTGTTTTAGGAGTCTTTAGATCTAGCTAACTTGTAGCATTTCATAACAATGGTTTACATTTGCTTGCAGGCTGAAAGGGCTGAACACAAATAAGTCCTGCAGTGTTTGCGTTCTCCATGAACAGTAGTCTATTGATGAGATGCAGGTATCTGGCAGAAGGGAAGCTTCTCAGCAGGTGTAAATGTTTACTTTAGTGCCCTCTGGGATCAGTGGCTCAACTTCTGGTCTCTACTATATTATTTTGGTACTCTAGACTTCTGGTACTCTAGACTTCTAGACTTTTGGTACTCTAGACTTGGAGAGTTTGGGGTAGAATTCTCCAATCTATCATAGTTAGTGCAGGGTCCCTCCTTGTTGAGGAAGACTAGCTCATTCCAGGACAGAAGAAAGAAGCAGAATCCAGGGCACCTGTAAATGCCTGTAGTTTAGTGCTATGGGTTTATGGCTAATTAGACATTATGTAGCAGTATTATGTTGTAGCCCTGTTGGGTTGTCTGTTTCAGAAAGGTCAGGATCTTCCAACAGAGCAAAGACTGGCTTTGAAAGGGCAGCAGCTAGTTAGAGTAATGATAATTTCCATACTAGAGCCTGGGATTCAGGGCATATGAACTGCAAGGGTAAGAAGAGAGAAAACAATAGGGGCATATCATCCAAATGGAAGTCTCTTGGTTATGTAGTCCCTTGGTTGGTATTTTCCTATAGAAATGTAGGAACATTAGGAGATCACTGCCTGTCAAATTGTTTTTCCTTTGGTATTGCTTTTAGTGGTTATTTAGCTGACCTCTTCGGTTTCTGCTTTGCTGCCTGATTTCAGAAGACTTATCTTACACTGGCTCTGAATCTGATACAATCAGTGCTTGTTGGCATGCACTCCTATTACTTTCTTTTAGAAAATTCTTTTAGTTAGGAGAAAGTTGTTTTATACGATTCAGATAGAACCTAGTAAAATACAGTGAAATTGGAAGAAATGGAAAAAACTCAGAGAATTGTTAACATCCTAAGAAGACAGCATTTCTTAAATTAAGAAAGTTTAGTTAGCAAATAATATCCTAGGGTTTGTATTCATGCTGAAGCAGAATCTCTTCTCCAGTCACTGAGCAGGAAGTGCAGTAAAATTAAAGGCAGAGTTCAAATATCTCTATAGTCTTTTTTTGAGATCTCTATTTTTGGATTGTTATCTGTAGGAGCTAAGAATCTAGAAAATTCCAGAATCATAGTTTGCTTCTGTATCTTTTAAGGATCACTCAGCCTCTTTGGTGTTCTCATTTATTTCATTTGTAAAAAAGGGTTTATCAGGTGGGTGGGTGGGGTTGTAGCATTGATCCCAGGATCATGGTTCCAGAATAACTGGGGAAAAAGTGCTCCTCAAGGTCTGAGCACTGACCATCTCTGACTGTGATAAGGAAATTTACACCTTACGTGTGTATTCGAACATAATTTTGATTGTCTGCTCATAGATGACCCGTTTGAGCTCTTTATGCAAGATGAATGTTCTGTGTAGATGACAGTCTCTTGATTTTAACTGCACAAAAGTACACAGGACTTCTTTGCAGCCTTTTTGTTTATAAAGCCCAGTTTGCTATTTTCTTTTGTTAAATATTCTTACAATTGATCTGAATGTCTTTTCAAAATACCAGAGTATGATTCTCAGGAGAGACAGAGATCACAAAATGCTTCAGAAAATAGTTTTCCTTTTTACTCTGTCACCTGAAGTCTGTCCTATAAAAGAGTAGAAATGGGCCCTAAAATTGCCACATAATTTGAAGCTGTCACTTTCAAAATTAGAGATGCTAGAACTTATAATATTTGTTCCTTCTAGTGCATATGCTAAAAATTCCTAAAATAAGGCAGTTGGGGGCAACTTACAAGAAAGGGAGAGTTGTTGCTGAAAGTGACTTTATATTTTGTTTTCTTTTTAGTTTCTTCTGTAGTAGAAACTCAGACTTCATCCCAAGGAGATTTAGAGTAACACTGATTAGTGAGATCCCAAAGTAGTGAGACACCAAAATCTACTGGGTGCAAAAGCAATGAGTCCTCAAAGGGTCTAATATAGTAGTACAACTAGAATAGGTTACATCATGTTCTAAACTGCAGAAACCTGGTTAAATTAAGCCAGAAATAATTTTGGTTATAGGATACTTCTTTTCTTATTCTGAACTCTGACTGTGTTATTCTACTGAATCCTTTTTTAGCTTTGTGCAAAGGATATTTCTGCAAACATTTATTTGCTCTCTGGCATTGCATCTGTAACTGTACTTTTGAGCCAAGTGCTCCCTTTTCCTGGATGCTTCTATAGTCAAGAACCTTTCTTTTTTTTTTTTAAGATAAAAGTCATTCCCATAGGAGAGAGGCTTCAGAGTTTGGGTTCATCCCAAACCAGTACTGGTTCTACTTCATATATTTGTTCTAGGAAAAGTTACTCCTACTGTCATAGGAATTTACTTTATTATATGTTTGATGCAAAGAGCAATGCTAGCTACAAATAACATGTAGTTGTACTGCCTGTGTGCAGTGATATGTCACAGGTTTTTATTTATATGACCAAGCTCAATCTATGCTGTTTCTTTCACTGCCAGAGAAAGTGCATCATTTCCTTCCCTCTATCCTCCTACCCACCTATCATGAGCACCACCCACTATGTTCTTTCTGCCCATGAGTGCCAGAAAACCCTTAGAGTAAATTAAGGTCCTAAGCACTGACTATCATGTACTGTGAGGAGGGAATTTATACCTCCTTTGCATTTTCATGGGATAGTGTTAGAATGGTAAAGTATTTATGAACTAACCCTCACCACACCCCAGAAAGTTGGGTGGTAAGTATCACTTTGTCTTTTGTACACTAGAAAAACTGACTTACTTTGTCCATTTGAGAAGATAGCCAGCATAAGATTATGTTTTGTTTTTTTGTAAGTTTCTAGCATCCTTATTTTCCATTTTCACTCCATGTTCTGATTTTTGGTTCTTACACATTATTTATAAGAACATTCTAGTATTCATCAGTTTTATTTTCTATGACATTTTTTATCTTAATGTGGCTAAGAGCTTAGCTCCCATAATTAACATGCAATTATTGCCCTGTGTTCTTTTATTGATTGTTCCACACTCATAATGTTGTACAGTGACTTATAGTCAATGTTCCTATATCTTTTGGTTTCTTTTAAGGTTCTGTGTTTAATTAGAGACCAGAATGGGTAACTGGGAACCTGAACTCCTAGATTCTTTCCCTCTGAGAGTGACCGTTCTGCTTATTACCTGTGCCTAGAAGTGCAGGAAAAAAAGAGAAGAAACTGCTCAGAGCTTCCCTGTAACTCTGCAAGTTCTGTAAAACCTAGTAGAAGATTTTCTTTTTTTTTCTTTTCAGAATAGAAGATTTTCTAGAGCCATTGTCCATATATTTTACAAGCATTAATCCTCATACTAAGAGCTTTTGGTATGCACCCTATCATTTAGTTTAAATGTGTTTGTAAAAGTCCATTCTTCACTACTACATGGTACTATTCTATGTAATTGAACATTAGAAGAAAATACATTTTGTGTGACCCTTTATACCAACAGTTAGTGTGATAAGCTAGGTTAGGAGGCATGCCTCTTTGGAGACACTCTGGAGGTTGAGGGGTAATAATGATCACTTAATTAAGTCTGATGAAAACCAGAGCTGCCAAACAGGAGCTCTTTGCTACTGGTCTGTGTCTGCTCTGACAATTCTTTTATTATGGCTTTCGCTAACCTATCATAACTAACTGTGGTTGTTTAATTACAGAGGGAACATCCCCACGCTAAACAGGTACCGTATGTTTAGTTTTTTTTCCAGTTAAAAATGCTTTTTATAACTTAGAATTAGTGAAATGAGGAAGCAATAACTTGACATGCTAATATGTTTGCTGATCTCCCCTTTGGACACACTAAATTATAATTCTCCCTGTTTGAAAAACGTGTTCAGCTTTTCTTGCAGCTGCTTAAAAGTATTTAAATGAACAGCCTGTCTGGAAAAACTCCACAATGGCATTTAACAGGGAGTGTACAGATATATTCAAGGTCTCAATATATAGGCTTTCTGGAAACTTCCTCTTTTGCTGAACCCTCTGGCAGGGAGTTTAATAGTTTGGGGAAAAGAACTAATAAAGCTTTTCCTGTCCTTGTAAAAGATTTCGTTTTTTATTTTTTCATTTCTATGTTCCTCCTATTGGAGGAATGCAAATCCAGAAATATTTGATCTCATGTTTCTTTACATTGTGAGATTTCTCTAAAATAAAATTAAAACACCATGATTTTGATGATGTTGATATTGAGACTTATGGTTTTGTAATTTGATTAATAGTGGAGAAGGATGTTTATGATAAGTAAATCTCAGAAGATATTATGAACTAATATATAATTCAAATAAAATACTAGTTTGTCTGTTTCCTCCTCCTTCTGAAATAACTGTGGTTCCATGATTTGTGCTGGAGAGGTTGTTAATTTCTGCTGGAATCTACATAGTAACATGGGACAAGATAATAACCAGCTTTCTGTACACCATCATATTTTTATCCAAATAAATATAGACTTTTTTTTCCAACCTTTTCCTGTTAGCCCTAAATTCTCTCCTATCCCCTAAAAATATCACATGATCAGAATAGCTTCTAGATTTGACTTTTGGAGAATCTAGAAAACTATTTGTTTTCCTTCTCTCTTTCTGCTGGGGAGTTGGGTCAACCCTGTACTATGTGTATCTTGCCACTGTGGTTAGTGTGGTGATAGGAGTAGCTCAGAGATTTATCTTCCCTGGTGTTCTTTAAGTTGAAGGGATCTTTAACCCTTTGCTGCAGGCTTAGCCTCTCTAGAGGGTAATTCCTCTAAATCCCATCTTTAACTTATATTCCTTTTATGTCTAATGACATGTTGGTGGAAAAGAGACTCTTAAAGCCTCATGAACTTGGTACTTTATTGGATACACCGAGTGATGCTGCAGAAAAGGAGACTGACATGAAGAAGTCACATTTTTCTGCGTTCACATTAGCAGTGGATTTCAGTGTTGAGTAGACATGTTTTTAGGTCTTGTGTGAGCTACATTTATGTTTCATAGTATCAGTAGTTCTCCCCTGTTGCCCCCCTTCCCTTTTCTCCTCCCTGATACTGACAAAAGATGAAGCACCTTTTTCATAGTCCTCATTTGCTAAAGGAATAAAAACCTGGAGTGTCAGTCTGTACAGTCTGTGTGAACAGCACTCCCTTTCTATAAAGAATTCTATTACCTTTTATGATGATGATTTGCAACAGTGTGTGCATTGTACACCAAAAATCCACATCACAGTCTGTCTCCTTTTCTTCCCCTTGCCGCACTGCAGGTGGTACACTTCAAGGAGAACTTTCCATTTGCTCCCCAAAGTTACAGTGTCATTGTATTGCTCTATAGCCATTTAAGGTTTGCTTGGAGCTTATGTTAAACATAGTTCTGGAGGCATTCCCAAATATTAAGTCCATTGCCAGAGTCTTTCTACATTTGGAAGCACTTTCTGTTGTTTGTATATCAGCTACTACTGAGGGGTATCATGGAAGATTTGTATCCAACATATTTTTTTAAATGTACACATTGGCTCATTTCCCTTCAGGTTTCTCTTTTCAGCTGCTTTGCATGCTTACTTGTATATTTGAGATCCATGTTCTATGCTTTTGTAAGTCATAGCAAATTACAGAAAGATTCTCTATAACTATTGTTACTATGGTGAGGAAAAGGATCTGTAGTTACAATTTGGTGCTGACAGTTTTATAATAAAATCCTCCCACTCCCAAAAAGAAGTAGGGGGAGAATGACAGCTGTCTATCAAATCATGGAAGGAGGAGACACTTTTTATTTCTTTTTTTGAAGATAACTAGTTCTGCAAAAAATGTTATTTGTAATGACTTACTAAACCTTTTTCAAATACCTTTAAGTAGAGTTGTTCTTGTATGTATCTGTGAACACTTAATCTTGTTACAGTTCCAATGCTTTAGGCATTGCATAGTAACAGTTCACTTGCTTGCTGATTTTTTTCCTCTTAAAGGAGAGAATTTTTTGGGGGGGGGGGAGGGAGGTGCAGGATGGTTTTTTAACCCCAGGTATGCTACTAAACTCATTAGTAGCATCAACTTGTTATTGAGCTGACAGGAAAGATTTCATTAGATAATTTCTGGGATGAGAAAACAGATTTGTACTTGGGAGAAGCTTGAATAAAAGGGTTAATGTAAATATAATAAAGACAAACTGTCTGGAATGGGTAAAAAACCAGATCTGCCCTGCCACCTCACCTTACTTAAGAGTGCTCTCCCGTCCCCTCCTTTTTGTTGTTGCTCTCCCTCTCCCAGAATGACCCTTCCCTCCCCTCCTCGTCTAATGGACTTGCTTAAATCGCCATTTAGAATGTCCTTCTCCTCCAACCTCAACCACTATGGCATGGCTCATGTAGCTAGTGTCAGTGATGTGCTACTGGACAACTCATTCACTCCACCATGCCAGAGAATGGGCGGGATGGTTTCTTTCCGGACCTTTGAAGACTTCATCAGGTAAGAGGCTTTGGAGATTGTTATCTCCTTTGTTATACTGTTTTAGCTTTTTTATTTATATTTATATATATATATATATATATATATATTTATTTATACAGTTTTAGCTTTTTATTCAGAGGATCACTGTATCTCAAAATTGTCCAGGGATAGGGTTGGATAGCTTGCTAGGAATAAACAGATAATGAAAGTGTAGAGAAACATTAAGAGTTATGAAATAAAAAAAACTTTTATTACCAGCTCACAGACTTGACATTGGAAATGATAATAAAACCTAATGCCAGTAAGCAATGGGGGAAAAGGTTTGCCTGTATTATACTGATTGCAATGCATCTTAAAAAAATACTTTATAAGGAAATAAAAACTGACCTATTTGTACAAAGATATATAGTTCCATTATAAATCATAGCAAAAAAAAAAATAGAATTAACTGAAATACCCAGTGGTTAGGGAATTGCCATATATCCTGGTAGTTTAATAAAATGGAATAATTCATGGATATTCTTATTATGTGAAACAATGAAAATTTAGACAAAGTGGGGAATTGGACTATAAGGGTATATATCCTGATCTCATAAGTCTGTTCATAGAACCAATCCTAAGGTTCAGAGAAGGATGATAGGATCATAGATCTAGAACTGGAAATAACCTTCAAGGTTCAACATTTCCATTTTGCAGATGGGAAAATTTGAGGTAATGTTATTTGATCTAAGCCACATACAGAGGAAGTTGCAAGTCTGGGGTGTCATTTGCTTTTGATTTTGTCTCTGTTACTCAATTGACATGCATCTGATTTTTTTTTTTTAAGTTGACTAAATTTTCAGTGAGGGGAATAAAATGAACTTAGAACCCTAAAGTAATCTTGAAGACTGAGACTTCTGGAGAGTACTCCTTCAGAAAAGGTTATGATCTGTCTCTGCCTTTCCATTTAGTTTTATCCTTATTCTAGCTATGCTAGGCTAGACTCTACTTCTGTCTGGAAGCTGGTCAGAGAAAAAGAAACAAATAAAAAGAATCATCCTTTCTTCATGAGTCAGGAGGCAGAAGGAGCTTTCTGCTCTGTGATGAGTGAAATGTCAGGAGAAATTAAACACAACACGATACTTAGCCCCACCAGAGACGATACATCTTTTGATTAAATGCATTCGGCATCTATCTTTTGCTGTATACAGATGCATTACCCTAGGGGGAGGGGCAATTACACTAGTATGTCACTGCCTCAGTCCCAGGCTTTTCTGTTACCTCAAGACTAATGATGACAGCAGTACTCATATCTTACATATGAAAAAAAAAATAAAGCTTTTAGGTCATTTTTAAGAGAATATGAATATATATATATGTATATGTATGGTTTATTAAAGTTTAAATAATCCATTCTCCTAATTACTGCCAATCGGTGAAATTTATATGTTATCTATATTCATTGGTTGGTGACTCTGTCCAGCTAGCTTTTGAGCTAGGGTTAGAGATGATTCTTTCCTGACAGAACTGGGATTGGCAGGGCTGGTTTACTGCCCCTGTAGGTGGTCTGAGGTTGGGTTTTTATGGTGTGTATTTCTCTGGTGCATTTCAGAATTTTTGATGAAGTAATGGGCTGCTTCTGTGACTCCCCACCCCAAAGTCCTACATTTCCTGAGGCGGGCCACACTTCACTGTATGATGAAGATAAGGTATGGCACCTTCCCTTGGGAAGACAGGTTTCTTGCTATAGACACAGGGTTTGTACAGTCTAAAGTAGCAGTTTAATTATCATCCTGGCTTTGAAACATGATGAGGATTCCTTTTTGACTTTAAATAGTGACAGTAGAAGAGACATAACTGTATTCATCCTCAGTGTTTCTCTATATGTTTGAATTATGTCTTAAAAATCCCTAGGTTTGAGTCCAAATTCTGGATTAGAGGAAAGATAGGCTTTTGGTTTTTAATTCCCACCCACCCCCATTTTTTTTCTTTCTCTTTTTAGTAGACTAATTGATTCCAGTTTTTCTCTATCAGTTCTTTGTATGTGGAAATCCGTAGCATTCAAGAGTGTGGGAAAATAACTCATTCAGAAGATTTTCTTCTCTTCTCAGTGCCCTTTAGCAGAGAGAGAATGACAATTCACAAAAGTCCCATTTTATATATGAAAAATTTAAGGCATAACCCAGGATCCAATATAATCAGGATTTTAAACTTCTTTTGCTTAGTCCCTTTGTTTTATCAAGCAGTTTTCATCCTTGCCTAGGTATACTTCTAGTTGGGCAGTTATTTACATTTGTTTGTCGGTAACCTGATTAGCAAGGCTAAAGTATCCTTGCCTCTGTACATATGGGTTTTGTCCAGTCACTCCCTCACTGATGCTCAGTTGATCATTTTATAATTTCTTATTGATGTGTTTCCTTGGATTCCAGGCTGCTAGAGATGAACCAATACATATCCTGAATGTGGCCATCAAGACTGATTGTGATATTGAGGATGACAGACTAGCAGCAATGTTTAGAGATTTTACTCAACAAAATGTGAGTCCTTGTTTGAATGGTGTCTGGTTGCCCTTTCCCTGCTGGCTTCCTAAGAAATCTGTTGTTTTTATGGCAGTGCATTTTGGTTCTTGCTTCTTCTTAGAATGATCTCCTCAGGAGATCCACTAAGTCAACAAATGACCTTGTATCTGACCATAGAAACAGTCATAGACTGAATAGAAACTTAAAAGTTGAAAAGAACTTCAATGGTTATTTAATCCATTTTGTACCAGAAGCATCAATCCCTTTTACAAAATTTTCCAAGTGATTATCCAGACATTTCTTGAAATCAGGGGCAGAGAACTCTCTTCTGAATAAGTTTAGATTAATTTGGGACAGTGCTAATTGCTAAAAGATTCTTGTGTTGAGCCAAATTTCACCTCTCAGAAATATAAGATGATAGCTCTGCAACTGAAAGCTCAAAGGGCTTCTTATTCAATCCCATTCATGTAACCAATGAGGAAACTGAGAAGCAGAATATTAAGGGACTTGCCCTAGGTAATGCAGGTAAATCAGTATTTGAACTCAGATCCTATGATACTAGAGACATTGTGTTATCCTACTTTTGCCCAAAAGTCTTAGTTCTGCCCTCTTCCCCTTGACAATCTTGTGAAGATTTCAATACTCCATTTACGAGGATATGTGATTTTGTTGTTATGGCCAATTTCTCCACTAGGTACATCACAGCCTATCTTTTCTTTAATGGATTATCTTCATGAATTGTTGTGGCCAGCTCAGTGAAACGTTTATAAACTTAAGCCAATCCTTGGACAGTAATTGTATAATCTGTGGGGATTGTAATAGAAACCTTTGAACTCAGTGTGCTGCTGGGCAGAGCTTGTGTTGCGTTGATATGACCTTTGAGAAAGAGAACCTAGAGGCCTTTTTTATGCATATTAAATAATTGGGGAAGAACTCAAGTAGAGCTGTAATGTTCAAATATTGAATCATATTTAGCTCAGAATGAGAGTAGCAGAAATATGATGGATAGTGTCTAAACTCTCAAAGGATATTTTTTTCCCCTTGATACCAGTAGAACCAATAAATTATTTAACTTTCCTTTTAATTCACTTCTTTGAATAATGAACTCAGGGGCAGCTAGGTGGCGCAGTGGACCCTGGAGTCAGGAGGACCTGAGTTCAAATTCGAGCTCAGACATTTAATAATTACCTAGCTGGGTGACCTTAGGCAAGTCATTTAACCCATTGCCTTGCCAAAAAAAAAATGAATAATGAACTCATTGTCTAGGAAAAAAATTGTAGGAATAAGACCTTGGTATCATCTCCTGTTTTTGTATTCATCATTTTATTGTCACAGCACACCCTTGGAATGTGGTCCACAAAAGTGGCCAAGGAGTCTGGGAGACTCTTATCATTTTCTATAAAGGAAGAATTTCTGTGGCTTATTGATAAGCTAGCTGGATTACTGATGGGATGTTTTGGAAATGTCCTTGAGAATGAGGCTGAGCAGCCTGCTTTCTCCACAGAATGGGTTTTGGATTGGGGGGGGGGGGTCCAAAATATAGATCTTACTTTATATTTTAATGTTGTTAGGACAGATGGTGCTAGAGCTTCATGGTGCTTGACTCCTGAAGCAAAGTGTACATTTCTTGACCTTCCTCCCAAACTTGGTTCCATGGTGTTAGTTGACAAGTGCATTTCCACTTGAATGTGACACCATGAAATAAACCTTATCTTAAACTGAAGTCATCCTCTCCATTCCTATCTTCATTTCTGGTTATAATCCTTTTCCTGTTTAGGTGTAGCCTTAAAAGTTTCTAGTCATCTTTTATTCTTCCTTATCCCACTTATATTTAGTCACTAGGTATCTCATATTCATATATTTCTTCCTTTGCCACAACCTTCATTGTGCTGCAGGCTTAAGATAATATAACTGCAGCTTTCTGCCACTAATGTCTCCCTTCGCTATATGATACCACAAGAATAATTTTACTAGATAATAATTCCATGTTGCCATTTTCCTTGTTTTAAAAAACTTGGAAAAGTTTGTTGCCAAAAGAATAAAGTCTGTAATCATTAACTTGATATTTAAAATGATGTGCTTTTCCAGTATTAATTTATACAAAATTGTCATACTAACCAAACTGAATTTTGCTCCAAATATATATTAGAATTTCTTGCTCCCTTACCTTTGTTCATGCCATTCTCTTCAAATGAAATACTTTATCCTGTTTTCTTTCCCAACCGAAATTCTACTTCTCTTTCAAGTTTAACTTTACCCTCTCTCATCAAAGAACACTTCCCTGATAATGTTGTCTGGAAATTCTTGTCTAACTCTGGATCTCCGTCAGACCATAGAATTTGAGAACTGGAGGGGTTCTTGAAGATCACCCTAATCCCCTTCCTCATTTTACAGATGGAGAAACTGAGACTCAGAAAGTAGTTTCATTTAGCTGGTCAGTTATATGGCTCTCACCTACCCCATATCCCCTAGCTAAGGCTCTAGTTCTCCTTCCTCTTGACTGTACCTTCTCCTTGGCACTGGTGAGTTCCCAAATGTTTCATTGATAATAATGCCATCTGTGCAATTTTATCTTGGCTCTGTGACTTCATTGGAGAAAAGGAAGTTCTGGTGTGGAGAATCCTTCTGACAGTGGGGATTAGTGATCCTGTTGTGGTTGCCTAGGGCACAGCCTGAGGCTCAGAGGATCAGAGCTCTAGAAGTGGGCTAAATCCACTCTTACAATCAGATGTGAAGTACCTCAACTAGACCTATCTACTGCCAGCATGTAGATGTTATTCAGGATAACATTGGACTCCCTGATTTCAAGTGAAGTTCTTTAGCCTCTGTACCATTTTGCTACTGTTGTCATAGAGTTGCATATAATTTATTTAGAGAGAATATACAAATTGAATTCTTTCATTTACCCATAACAGCTATGATATGGTGGATAGAACAGACTCAGGGATCAGAGAGCCTGAGTTCAAATCCTTCTTCTGATGGTCCCTGTATGATCATATGACCACTTGTTATATAAAGTCTGAATTGCTCTTATTCCCATTTTACAGGTGATAACTGAAACTTAGTAAATTCAGAAACTCCCCTGTCATTATGCACATGACTAATAAATGGAGAAGGCAGGACTAAAGCCCATATGTTCTAGCAGCTGGTTTCATGAGCCTGCTGCTTGTTACACACTAGGAAAAAAACTGGACATTGATGAAGATATTCCTGAATCTATTTAAAAATTAAAAACAAAAACAAGAAGGCATATGCCATAATATCTATTCCCAGGGAGGTACTAAGACGTCCATATACAAAGGTAACATTACTAGGTTGTTTTTTGTAATTGCTAAATGAGTGAGTACTGTAAGCATTCATGCTATATTTTATTCTATGAATATGCTTGATAAAGATTTACTCACTGATTGTTCCAGGGAAAAATTGTGGCTGAGTCAAATATTTAAGTCAAACCTTTAATGTACCTCAGGTGTGATTATTTAGTACTCCACAAATCTTTCACATTTTAGTAAAGATATCTTTTTTTACAATGCTTATTCATTCATTATTTTATTTTTAAATTCCCCCCCCAGCTACATACAAAAGCAAGTTTCAGCATTTACTTCCAAAACCCTGAGTTCCAAGTTCTCTCCCTTCCTCACACCCTACTTCCCCCATTGAGAAAGTAAGTTACTTGTTGTAGATTAAAAATATAGTCATGAAAAACATTATCAACGATAATCATATTGTAAAAATAAACATAACCCCTCCCCTCACCAAAGAAAGGAACCTCAAGAAAAATAAAGTGAGGAAAAAAGTATGCTTCAGTCTATATTAAGGCACCATCAGCTCTGTCCTTGGGATGGGTAGTGTTCTTTATCTTAAGTCCATCAGAGAAATTGCTTCAACATTTTTTCCCCACAGTTGCTATAGCTAGCAGTATTTCCCTCAATCCTATTCCCTCCTCAACCCCCATTTATTCTATTCCCTCTCTCTTTTCACTCTGTCTCTTCAAAAGTGTGTTGCATCTGACTACCTTCTGGCATGATCTTTCCTCTCTTCTATCATCTATTGCCTCCTTTCTCCCATCTCTTTCCTCTCTTTTCCTCTAGGATAAGGTAGATTTCTATGCCCAATTGAGTCTATATGTTATTTCCTCTCTCAGCCATTTCCAATGAGAATAAAGGCTCATTCACACCCCTCACCTTCTTCCTCTTCCACTCCATTGCAAAAACTTTTCTTGCCTCTTTTATGTGAAATAATTTAGACCCTTCTACCTTTCCTTTCCCTTTCTCCCAGTGCATTCTTTTCTCATACAGTAACTCCATCTCTTTAATACATGTAAAATATATATTATTTCCCTCCTGTGCCTTGTCTATATATGCTCCTTCTAACTGCCCTAATAAATGAGAAGGTTCAAATGAGTTATGTCATCTTCCCATATAGGAATACATGCTGTTCAATATCATTAAGTCTCATAATTTGCCCTTCTTATCTGCCCCTCTCTATGCTTCTCCTCTACTTGAAGATCAAACTTTCTGTTCAGCTCTAGTTATTTCAGCAGGAAAGTTTGAAAGTCACCTATTTCAATGAATATCCATCTATTTCCTTGAAAGAGGATGTTCGGTTTTTCTGGGTAGCTGATTCTTGGTTGTAAATCCAAGCTGTTCTGCCTTCCAGAATATCATATCCCAAGCCCTATAAGCCCCCAATATAGAAACTGCTAAATCTTGTGTTATCATGACTGTAGTTCCATGATATTTGAATTGTTTCTTTCTGGCTGCTTGTAATATTTTCTCCTTGACTGGGGAGTTCTGAAATTTGGCTGTACTATTCCTGGGAGTTTTTATTTGGGGAGCTCTTTCAGGAGGTGATTGGTGGATTCTTTCAATTTCTATTTTATCCTCTGCTTCTAGGATTTCAGGGCAGTTTTTCTGGAGAATTTCTTGAAAAATGAAATCTAATTTTCTTTTTTTTGTCATAACTTTCAGGTAGTCCAATAATTTTAAAATTACCTCTGCTGGATTGGTTTTCCAGGTCAGTTTTTATAATGAGACATTTCATGTTTTCTTCTAGTTTTTCATTCTTTTGGGTTTTTTTTAATTGTTTCTTGATTTCTCACATAGTCATCAGCTTCCCTTAGCTCTATTTTACATATGAAGGAGTTTTCATCAGAGAGCTTTTGTGTCTCCTTTTCCATCTGGCCAATTCTGCTTTTTTAAGTCATTCTTCTCTTCATTGACCTTTGGAACTGCTTTTTCTATTTACCCAAACTTTTTTTTTTTTGCAAGGCAAATGGGGTTAAATGGCTTGCCCAAGGCCACACAGCTAGGTCAATCTAAACTGGTTTAAGATGCTATTTTCTTTAGTATTTTTCTGTATCTCTTTCACCAAGCTCTGCTGACTTAGATTTTCCCATGTTGCTCTCATTTCTCTTACAATTTTTCCTCTACCTCCGTTACTTAATTTTCAAAATCTTTTTTGAGTTCTTCATAGCCTGAGACCAATTCATATTTTTCTCGGAGACTGGATACAGAAGCTTTGACTTTGTTTTGCTATGAATGTGTGTTTTGATACTCCAGAGGACTAAAGTAATTGTCTATGGTTGGATTTTTTTTTTCTTCTGTTGTTTGCTCATTTCCTCAGTCTGTGACTTGATTTTAGCACTCTGCTAAAGCGGGGCTTTGTTTCCAGGGTGGAGGATTCACTGTCCCAAGCTTTTAAGGATTTTTGCTCCTGTTTTTAGGGATTCCCCCACCAAGGCTCTGCAAGTTCTCACTTTCTCTAAAGTCTGAGGAGAGGCTCTGACTGCTCTTCTGGCTTTTGCTCTGGTCTTTGGACTACAAGCACTCCCCTCTGCCCTGAAACTATGAGGAGGGTCCCTGCTCTGCTGCAGGCAGGAAGTTCTGTTGTGCTTCTGGTCCTCCTTCTAGTATTGTTGCCCCAGACTGAGTTTGATTAAGAGTCCCACCTCAGGTATGGCAAAGAGATGTCTGCATTCTCCACCAACTCCCTTACCATTCTGCTGCCCTGTGGCTCCCCAGGCCTGCTTGTGGTCCCCCAGGGACTGGAGCTGGCTTGTCAAGGCTTGAACTGGCCTGGGCTCTGCTCTCACTCTGGTGCAGCATAGTTTTCCTGCTGACTTTCTCAGTTGTTCTTGGCAATTCTGGACTGAGAACTCTGCCACATAGCCAGGTTCCCCCAGGAACTCAGGTGCCCTGAAGTCTGTTTTTGGTTAGCTGGAGCCAGTTTGCTCTGATGTGACTTGGACTGTGCTGTGGGCCTTTTCTAACCCCAGTGTAACAAATCCTTCCTGCAGCTATCCTAAGTTGTCTTGAGCTGGAAAATTGTTTTACTCAGTCTTTTTGTGGATTCTGCTACTCTAGAATTTGGATAGAGTTATTATTTGAAGGTATTTGGAGTAATTTGAGGGAGAGCTCAGCCAGTCCTAGCTTTTACTCTGCCATCTTGACTCTGCCCCTCAAGATTATCTTTTTAAAATATTTTATTTATTTATTTTCCCAATTACATGCAAAGACAGTTTTCAACAATCATTTTTTTTTGGTGAGGTTTTGAGTTTCACATTTTTCTCCTTCCTTCCCTTTCCTCCCCTGTCCCCCCTCACAGAAAGCAATCTGATAAAAATATACATATATAACTAGGTTAAATATATATCCATAGTAATCATGATATGAAAGTAGAATCATAACAAAAAGGGGAAAAATATGAGAGGAAAAACCATAATACATAAAACAAATTTCAAAAATTGATAATCACAAGTTTTGTTTAGCATTCAGACTCCAATTCTTTTTCTAATTGTGGATGGTATTTTCCATCACAAGTTCTTTAGAATTGTCCTTAATTATTAAACTGCTGAAATGAACAAGTCTGTCATAGTTGATCTTCATACAGTGTTGCTGTTAATGTTTACAGTGTTCTTCTGGTGCTGCTCATTCACTGAGTATTAGTTCATACAAGACTTTCCAGAATTTTCTGAAATCCTGTCCCTCACGATTTTTTTTGTTTGTTTATTTTGAAGGCAATGGGGTTAAGTGACTTGCCCAAGGTAAATAAAACTAGGTTAATTATTAATTATCAAGTGTCTAAGGTCAAATTTGAATTCAGGTCCACTTGACTCCGGGGCCAGCGCTTTATCTATTACCTCCCTCATGATGTCTTACAGAACAATAATTTCATCACATTCATAAACCTTAATTTGTTCAGCTAGATGATGGGCATCCCCTCAATTTCCAATTCTTTGCCAATACACAATGATCTTCTGTAAATATTTTTGTATATATGGGGTTTTTACCCTTTTTTGTGATCTCTATGGGAAACAGACCTAACTGGATCAAAGGATATGCAAGGATTAGTTTATTTTTGAACTGATGGTAGATTAAAGTGGACAGGGATGGGGACCACTGGAGAAGGTAGAAAAGTGAAGAAATAACTTTTAAACTTTGGAGTGTAGTTATTTGAAGGAGATTTCTCCTTTCTTTTATTCACCCCCCCCAAAAAAAACCCCTAAAAATTCACATAATCCTTTTTTTTGACTAAAATTTATATGAGATTACTGGAAGAGAAGGAACCCCTCTCTCTAAGAACTGGACTCAGATCTTTTTTATCTCAGAAGTTATGGAAGTCACACCTTGGCATTTGAAATTATAATTACTTGTGCTTAATTAAATCCCAAATCTACAGTTTGAATTAACCTCCTACTCATGATTGGTATCACTTATTTTTGCTACTTTGGGTACACGTTGTGGTACTGGGTTGCTGGATGTGGCAGCATTCTAAAGCCCTGCTCTTTTTAATGAGTCACCCTTTCCACCTATTTGAAAAGCAACTTCCAAGTTTGTGAAAGACTTATTTCATGAGGTAGTGAGGGCAGATATATTTTTCCCATTTTATATATGTAGAAACAAAGGTTTTAAGTTAATATCTTAAGTATCTTTAAGCTCCTTGTAATAGTAAAAACTGGCAAGCATCGAGAAAACACAGATGCTGGGTTTGATCTTTTGATAAAACTAATTCATATTTACACCTGCTGAAACAAGAGCTGAAAATGCTTTCATAGATTTTGTGATCGTGATTTATTCATTTTAGGAAATTCCCCATGAGAAACCTCTTCTACCAATATAGAACAGCATCTTCTGTAACATCGTCTAAGAGAGTTGTCTGGGACACTGATAGGTTAAGACACATGAACCAGGGTCATGCTGAGTGGAATTGATTTCTCTTCAATAAGTCAACAAGTTTTTGTTTAGCACTTAATGTTCCCCAAGTCTGATGATAAGAGCTAAGGAAACAAAGAAAGCCAATGATA
The DNA here is from genome assembly GCF_037893015.1 of Macrotis lagotis. NCBI lineage: Eukaryota > Metazoa > Chordata > Mammalia > Peramelemorphia > Peramelidae > Macrotis > Macrotis lagotis. The sequence continues at coordinate 168,225,074 of NC_133659.1, forward strand.
GAGTCTCTCAAGGAAAAGACTAGCAGCAGATTGGTTGGGGAGGATGGGCAGGCCTGGGGAGGGCAAAAGGTGAGAATTGAGTGAAGTCTTAAAGGAAACTAGGGAAGCTCAGGTCAGAAATGAAAGAGGAGCATATTCAGGAATGGGGATACAGCCCATGCAAGTCAATCAGAAAATGTAGTGTTGGAGAAAGTCAGAAGTCTGTTGTAAACTGTATAGAGGAAAGTAAAGAAGACTGGAAAGGTAGAAAGGAGCCTGGTTTTGAAGGACTTTAAAAGTGAGGAGAGACTTGAGCAAGGAGACCAATTGGTAGATGATTTTCAATTTCTAGCTGAGAGGTGATGGCATATATGTTAGAGATATGGGAAAGGTTCTGACAATAAATTAGCTATACTGGGTGAGTGCTGGTGGGATGTAGAATATGACACTAAACTTGTGAGCATGAGCAGAGTATAGTATTACCCTTGACCATAATAGGAATATTAAGGGGCGAAACTTTGGGGCAGAAAATTATATGTTCTATTTTGGATAGGTGGAGTCTGAGATGCCCAGAGGACATTTAGTTCAAAGAGTCCAAGAGGCAGTGAGTGATACAGGACCCACCTCTGAGATCAGAGATAAGGTCTGGATATGTAGATCTGGGAGTCACCTGCATAAAGATGAGAGTTGGAAATCATTAAGCAAGACAGTGTAAATGGAAAAGTGAAGAGGAGCCAGGATAGAGCCTTGGAGAGACATTCATAAGTTAATAGGCATGACTTTGTTCAAAATCTAGCTAAGGAGACTGAGAAAGAGCACTCAGGAGAACCAGGAGAAAGCAGTCACAAAAATTCAGAGGAGAGTATATCTAGTTGAAGAGTATAGTCAAAAATGTCAAAGATTGGTAGGTCAAAAACAATGAAAAGACAATCAAGTTATGACCCTCAAGAAATCATTTGTATCTTCGGAGAGACCAATTTCATTTGAATGATGGGAAGGTGGGAAGCTAGATTGCAAAAGGTTTACAAGTGTATAAAGGGCAGCCTGAAAACTTAAAGATGACGAAAGAAGGAAATAGTCGGGGTTAGATGGGTTGTGGCAATGTATGCCTACTATCAATACATTATTAATGAAACTGAATTAACACTACCATTCTGGAAAGCTGTTTAGAATTATGCAGATAAAATGACTAAAATGTCCATACTCTTTGATCCAGAGATTCTATTAACAAGCATCATATTCCTTGATACGAAAGCACTCTTTATCCTTTAGCACAGAAAAGATAACCTTTTTTTTTTTTTTTTGAGGCATGGGGTGGAAAGATGAGGTGGGAAGAAAAGGGAGCTTTTGATAAATAGACATAATCATTTTGTTGACGTATGAGTGAGGCAAGACCCTCACCCAAAAGGGTTAGTGAAGAAAGTATGTTTGGAGTCTTGAATATAGATGGGAAGTTTTGGATAGCCATTATGGAAAGTGGGATAATAAAATAAATAGACATAAATGAATGTTTGCCTTGCTGCAGTGAGATCTCAGATGAGATTATGTAGCATAAATTTGTAGTGAACCCATTTAGCACAATTCTATGATTTTTCTCCTTGTTCATTCAATATCATAAGGGGCATGGTTGGATAAGATTGGCATCGTGTGATTTGTGGTAGCATAAAAGGTGAAAAGGATTCCCCAAAGGATCAGGGATAGGAAAGGGAGGAGAATGCAACCTTTTGGGGATTAATGGCTTGAGCATGAACTGAAATTCATGATGTGGACTAATAACAGGGTTGGTGATAAGAAATAGGGAAAATTGAAATAATAAATTATTATAATTAGATAAAGGAATTTTCAAGTTCATGAACATAAAAGTTGAACCACACCAGTGAGGTCAAATCAAAGATATGACTATTAGCGGAGGTAAAATGGAGGAGTGTTACTGTTTGTCCTTCATTTCCAAAGAAGACCAGGACATATATCCATATACCTGTGGATCAGGAAAACTGAAGATGTTTCTGGATGCGATAGGAAACAATGGAGGAGTAAGTAGATTGAGGGTCCACTGCACATTCCTGCTTATCATTTTTATAGAGCGTATCTTTTTAAAAATTCTTAGCACAAATTCTTAGCATAGAGAGCATAAGAATTACCCCATTTTAACAGATTAATAAACCCAGACATATGCAACTTAAGTCATTTACCCCAATCCATCTCAGAAGCCAGTAGCAGAGCCAGCAGCTAGAGCTTTGATTTCCAAAAGAATTCTTGCTTGGAGACAACAGTATGCAATTTGGCTAGGACCGGTTGTCTCTAATGTTGTGCTTGTCCAGGCATATTTGATGCTTTTCCTACTCTCTTGTTTAAAAAAAAAAAGACCATAAAAAAGCTGAAATGAAAACTAGTTTTATTTTTCATTTGTGTGATCATGCTCTAGGCACTTTAGGGCAAAAAAAGTTTTTTAAAAAATGCACACACATTAAACTATCAAATAGGTTGATCCAAATTGTCCAAATAATCTTCTAGTCCCAGCATGTCTTTTTTTTTTCCTCTCATAGAAATTAGGATCATATATTTGTAAATGACTTGTGGAGGAGATTGAAGCAGTCAGTGTAAATGGAGTTTCTCCAGGTGCTGACGCCTAATCGCTGGGTAATAGCTGTGGACTTGCTGTGAGACCCGCATTATTACAATGTAATCAGAGTCCTGTTGCTCTGCTGTTATTGTCAGCCACTTGTGGAATTTTAAAAGCAATAACAATTTTGATTTTAAATCACGGCATTATTAAAGTTATTTTCTTTGCTTGCCATGAACATAGCTGCTGATGCTTGTGTTTGAAGGGCTTAGCCTTAGCTGAGTATTTTATTGGTGCTGGAAGGAATAGTTCTGTTTCTGGGTATACTAAGAAACTGAGAGGTCCTTCTTTTTTTCTTTTCTTTTTATCATCAGTTCTCAATTATCCATGCTAATAGTGCAGGCAAGTCACAAATAATTTAGAAAAATAAACCATCACTGATCTGGTTGGGGAAGACATTATTACATCTTTAATTCTCTTGTTTTAAGCTCTTAAAATTATTTCTATTTCTGAGCACATACCAGCTGACAGAGTGAGAGATGACCCAGAAATATGTCAGCTTGTAGGAGAAAAAGCTAGTTTAGATTAAAACAATTGCAATGGTCCTTCTACTTGTAGACTTAGAAATTAGCTACATGGATAGATTTGTGTTTGTTAGAACTGTAACATATAAGAGATGATTCTGGGGAGGGGCAAGGATATGCTTAGAAATGAAGATGATTTAAAAGCAAAAGATGTTAAGAAAATATTTTAGAGGAGAAGGGCAAGTTTAGGTCTGGATTAAAAATATTTTCTGTGATTAAAAACCCAGTTTTACTTTTACTCTTTTTATCAGTTTTCTTAAACCACTCAATTGGTAGCATTCTCTTATTCCTTATGACCACGTAAGTTCTAAAAAAAATCTTTATTAAATGATCTCATTAATATTTTCTATATCTTTTGAGATCAAAGAGCAGGATGACATTTTTATTTCACAAAAGGGAGGCTAAAGCTTAGGAGATAGGAATTATATAAAAGGCCAGACTGAAGAATGCTGACTGCTGAGTTCATGAGAGTCTATGTATATCAAAGGGGTGGTAGCCAAGTTGATCTCTGAGTTATCTTGTAACTCTTTTAAGATTTAATGGTAATGAAAGGGAACCTGCTACAAGCATATTAGGTAATGCCACACTGACCAATGTTGTTTTACATAAATATAATAAAAACCTGATATAGTAATAGAGTCCACCATGATGCCATGAGGAGGTGACATGAGGACTGTTCCAGTGGATGGAATCAGGCAGACCTGGGTTCAGAGCTTGCTGGTCACTTCCTAGCTGGGTGACCCTGTGAAAAGCACCATATACTTCGTCTGCCTCAATTTCCTCACTTGTTAAATGGGGGGGATAATAATCACATTGAATCAGATGAGATATTTGTAAGGTAGTTAGTACAGAGTAGGTGCTGTCAGTGTTGACTTCCCCTTTCCAGGTTTGTGTTGCTTGACTCTTTGAGGAGGCTACTAAGAATCCTTACACCTCTCAATCCATTATTGAGTGACCTTGATACTCTGTTCTGTTGTTCTACTTGATCAGTTAATAGTAGTAGATAAGCTATGCCAGTAGTTACAAACCACAATTGGGTATTATTTTTAGAACTTTTTTTTTTAGGTTTTTGCAAGGCAAATGGGGTTAAGTGGCTTGCTCAAGGCCCACACAGCTAGGTAATTATTAAGGATTTGAACCCAGGTACTCCTGACTCCAGGGCCAGTGCTTTATCCACTGTGCCACCTAGCTGCCCCTATTTTTAGAACATTTTTAATGAGATCCAGTAATATATCAAAAAGGGCAGCTGAACTGAGAATCCATGTTCTATCCCTGTCAGCTGCTAACTATCCATGCAATCTTGAGTCATTTGGTCTCTCTGGGCATCTGTTTCCTTGTCTGTAATTGAAAGGTTTAGAATAGATGTTCTCTAAGGTCTGGTCCCTTCCAGCTCCAAATTTTATATATAGTTTATTTTATCTTCTATTCAAAATTAGGGAAAATATTGTATAAAGTAGTTCTCCAAATCATTAGTACCTGTTCTCTCACATTTGTCACTATTTTGAGTGATGCTATATCTGATAGAAAAGGCTACCTAGACTCTGGAGCATCAAATACATTCCATTGGCTATGTTTTCAGTTTTCTTTAAATGTTCTTTTCTTCCTAGGATTGGATTTATATTGAGCTCTGGGTCCTTGCAATCTCCATGTGTTTAATAAACTCCCACCAGTATGACCTCTATGGGCAGAAGTCATGTTAAGGTCTGCCTTTGATGTATATCAATCTTGAAAGAACTCCTATGGCCTCATATAACCCTTGCCATCTCTATGAGACTTGCTTTCATTATCATCCTGAGAATCTGGGTCCAATTCTGCTACTAACTAGCTATGCTACCTTGAACAAATCATTTACTTTCTCTGGACAACAAAGTCAGTTTCTTTAATATTACTGAGGACCAAGTTGAGATAGATTTCTTATTTTACAGGTTTCAAGGTAGTGAGTTGGGATGGCTTCTTATGATTTTAGGTCCCAGAAAGGCTACCTAACCTGTGTTAAATTAGAGACTTGGGAAGAATGCATGGAGTGGGGGATAGTGAGAAACCAGAAGTTTCATCTGTCTTCTGTTTTATGTTGTTTATTCACAGAAAGCTGCTCTTGTGGAGCATGGGATCCGGAGGCTTACTTTCCTGGTTGCACAAAAGGTATTGATGTGTGTTTTGTAGCTTTATTAAGCTTTTTATGCAGCTGCTGATGGATCTGCTACTTAATTAATGTTTTTAAATTAAAAGTCATTCTTATAATAATGGGGCATAAAAATTGTTTAATTCTTGATGTTATGGGGCTATAATTGTTTTTCAATGATTTTTTTAAGAGAAAATGTTAGCTTAATTTTTTTTATCAATTGTTCTTAATTTGTTTAAAATTTTGTTACTAATTGCTAGCTTCTACTCTTTCCCCCTTCCTTTCCCTTTGCTTCATTTGTAAGGATTTCAGAAAACAGGTCAACTATGAGGTGGATCAAAGATTTCATGTAAGTAAAAGGCATGATAACAAAAAAGCTCCCTGATATTTTGCCCCATGTACCACTGATTTATTTTTAAACAGAGTTGTGAGTAGTAGCATGTGATAAATTATTTCATTTCTAAATACACTCAGAGAGGCTAAAGTGAGCTTAGTCTTCTCCTTTTAGACTGTGATGAATTTTTTTAACTTTTTGTATGTTTCATCAAAAGATTTTTATATGCCGATGCATATTGAGTATATTCGTTTAGAAACAGTTAAGAATAAGCAAATCCATTTATACAGAGTTAATGGTTAAGAATTTCCAATTAGAACTTTGAAGTCATGGTTTCTAGCCTATTGTTTTTCCTTTTCCTCTGCTACTTAACTATAAAAACTGTGATATATTGTTAAAGGGAACATACATTCAAAAGATCAACACCTGAGCTTTTGTACTGATGTTTTGAGGTGTTAGAAGCCTTAAAAGGGAACCCAAATTATTTTCCCTTTGTCATATTAATTATAATAGCAGCAAGTAAAAATTGAATGGTGTTTTTATTTCTTTAAATGAAAATGGCACTATGGGACTTAAAGTGTTTACCATGAGAAGAAAATGTTTGGGGCAGAAAAGACCCTGTGTGATGAGGGAAAAAAACTATCAACTCTCAGCATCTCTGAATGTAACTTAATACTCCAAAATTTATATTTAAAAATTTGTATTGTAGTTATTATATTACAAATTATATTTTTAAAAATATTAATAATATATTATTGATACTTATATCATTAGGAAGTCTTAATCTTCCCAATTAGAATTCATAGCCATTTGGATCAGTTTTTCTCTAGCACTACTCTTAATTTTATTTGGGGCATTACCCCAATTAAATATATGGGGCATTACCAGCAAAGTATTGCTTTAGCCTAAGGACCTGTGAATGATTGCCCTTATTACCTTTTTTGCTTATGGGAACTCCAGTCCTTGGCATGTTTTTCTTCTCAGAGTGAGTCTTGTTAGTTTTGCTCCAAACAGTAACAAGGTAATCTATCTTGAAATCTAAAGAAGCTACAGCCTTTTGAAATGCTTTAGGAAGTATTGTGGACTGCACAACTCCCTTCTGTTATTGATGGTAGGAAACCAAGCAGAGTTCAGATATGTATCAATCAATAACTTTAGATAGGAAACGAGAGTCAGTGGAGAAGTATGAGGAGCTTAAGAGAGAACCCCAGGGCTTTAGGAAGAAAAATCAGGAGCTTAGAGAGTCAAATTGATACTTGGGGATGGAATATGAGAGTCTATGAATAAATATTGTGGTTGGAGATGCTGACCAAGAAGCTGGGGAGAATCTTGAATAAGAGAGGAATGCAAAAGCCGGGTCCTGGATTTGGTAAGAAAGAACACTGGTCTGGGTTCATATAAAGGGTAACAGACTTGTGCTTCCAGGGCTCATGGCAGATTGAGACCAATCACAGATACATGTTTTTCCTCCTGCCTCTCCTTGTCCTAGTAATGCAATCTTGATGTTTGAAAGAAAATTCTTGAATATTTATATTTCTAAGAAATCAGAAATTTTTTTCCTGTTTTTCCCCCCAATAGCTTAGGCTTGACCCCCCCCCCATTATTATCTGTAGCATACAAGCAAATTTAATGAATTCCTCATTACTGTTAAAAAGGCAATCAGGGTGAATCAGGTGGCACAGTGGATAGAGCAATGTCCATAGAGTCAAGAGTACCTGAGTTCAAATCTGGCCACAGACACTTAATAATTACCTAGCTGTGGGGCCTTGGGCAAGCCACTTAACCCCACTGCCTAGCAAAAACCAAAAAAAAAAAAAAAAAAAGGCCATCAGTAATTGGTATAATTAGCATTTCTTTTAAGCTTCAAATGCATGCTTCCAGAACTGCTAGGTGGCGCAGTGAATAGAGCAATGGCCCTGGAGTCAGGAGGACCTGAGTTTGAAGCCAGCCTTAGACACTTAATAATTACCTAGCTGTAGCTGTGTGTCCTTAGGCAAGTCACTTAACCCCATTGACTGGTAAAAAAAAAAAAACTAAACTAAAAAAAAAATGCATGATTCCCCTCAAAATAAACAAGCAAAACTTACAAACTTTTAAGGGTGTGACCAGACTTTTAAAAATCCCTTTTAATATTTTTATGTGTTTGAGTTGAGTATAAGATTATGCTAATAGACTCTGTGGTCTAGGATGGTAGTTCTTTAGGGAACTTTCACTTGGAATCATTTCCCAGGCCTGACGAACATGGGTATTATTTGGCATATTAATATATGCTTTTTTGCTTGAGGGAGCCAAGAGTTAGCTGAGTAATGTGGATTGGATTATTTCTTAAAGGTTGAATGACAAAAGACTTGCATGTTTACATTTTGGGACACCTTAGAAATAATGAGTGGTGAATATGAGTGAAAGGACATCTCTTTCTGAACTTGGATCAAGATCTATGATGGTCTGGAACTCTTGGCAAGTAGGATACAAATTCTGGTCTCACTGTTGCAGTGAGGCTCCAAGTGCCTCTGTTGGTGGCTTGCCATTCTCTAAAGTATACTTGGTCTTTGTCATGTCATCTGATGTGTGCTTGCTTCATAGTGTAGTGGGAAAAAGAGGAAGCTTTCTTGGGGTATTATGAGATGAATTCTTTGATCTCTTCGGCTTCCTAGTAATCCACTGTGATGTATTCAGCTTCTCCTGTTCTACAGTATGAAATCCTCGCATTATTGAATGGGAAAGAGTTCAGTGGATGGGCCAAGAAGATGAAGGAAGGTTCCCTCCTGCCCTGGCAAGTGTGCAGTGAAGACATCTACAGGGTTGCATATTCTTATTCATTTATCCCCTCTCAATTCAGGAAAAGATAGAGAGACAGGGGAAGGAGAGTAAAGGCTCTGCAGGTAGCTTTGTTTTGTTTGGTGTTCCATTCTCAAGGCAGTAAATCCTATAAACATTGCCAGCCTTCCTTATTCAAGCACCATAGTCCCAGGGGCTGTCCATTAGGAGGGTTTGTCTTAGTGTCGTAGTACCCTAACACCAAAGCGGCATGTTAACTAGCAACCAGGAGGCTTGATGTTTGGTCTTTCTGTTTGTGTAACACCTAATTAAATCAAGCACTGCTAAAAGACTTGGATTCCTGATGTGTACCAAATGCTGAGCTTTGATCTTTAGGAATATAAAGGAATATATGTATATCCTTCCTTCATGTGAAAATGGACTCAGGCCTTGAGTTACAACAGAAGAGATTCTGTTTGAGGTTCAGTCCACCTGAACTACTCATAATATTGACACATGAAATTGTCAAATTGGAAAGTAGAGGTTGATCTGCTGGATCATCCATGCCTTTTTGTTTTTATTTGTTAGTGATACCACTAACAGTGGTTAGTGTCTGTTTTTAGGATTCCTTTTTTTCCCCCTTTTTTACCATACAAAATTCATTATTCTTTTTCTTTTTTGGATTAGATCTAATATTGAATAAGTTCTAATTTGGCATTTCTGATTTTGTTTAAATTGACTTCTCTCATCTGCTCTGCACATGAGATTTCATGAGCTTTTTAAAGCTGGTTGCAAGCTAAGCTCAATTACTAAGCAATTCCTACTGTTAAAGTTTTTTAGAGGTATTTAGATTTTGGAAAGTATAGTATGGTGAATTTTCTATACTGGTCAGTATTAGTAGTTAACGTAAAATAAAAATATCTTGGGAGGCAATTCATTTTGTTGTACACTATTAGCTTACAGAGGATTTGGTTTGGGTTAGTTTTTGTTTTAATTACAGCCTATATAATTAGGTCTCAGCATGTTGAGGTAAAAGAGAGTTGCACCAGCAAGCTTCCAATTTCTTCATCTCATTAGGTTTTTAACACGATTATTAGTATCATAATCAGCTATGATGATTTCTGTTGTAGGTTTTCACGTTCTCTGATATGCAGGGTGTCTTGATTGGTTAATTTAGGCAAATTATTTTGATTGTCTTGATGATGGTTGGCTGATTAGAACACACAGCAGGGGTATAATTCCTCTTCCTAGGAAATGTTGTTGTCTTTCAGAGTTTTGGTACCAGAACACTAAGAGTATTTTTTTTTTGCACATTCAGTTATATTTGTCCATAATCCTAGTAGAATGTTCTTGAAAACATTTAGATTAGTGATGGAATGAGCATGGATAAAGTTAGGGAGAATTAGCAGCATGAAGAGAGGAGTAAACAAGAGGAATCAAGAAAGGATATTATACTTCATTCTCTTTGTTGTCTGTGTATCTTTGGTCCCTTAAGTGATAGTCATATTTTTTTTTTAATAGAAGCTCAAATCAAAAAGTTCTCTCATTCTCAGAAAGATTTGCTATGCTTCTTTGGGATTTATTTGTCACTTAACATTGGATTCCTTGCCTTTGTGAAATCTCTTGTTTGGCACTTCTCATGTTTAGTTACGTTTGTGAAATTAAGAACTCAAGCCCTTTTTTTCCTCTTACATTCTCCTGTATCACATGTGATCAATTTCAGGCTAAAAGTATTTTTTGATTGGTGATTTTCTAATGATTGGACATTTATTAGTAGTAACAATAGTTTTAAATAGTGAAAAAGGTTTTAAAATTTGAGTCACATATTAGTGCTATATAGAATTCTTTAAACATTAAGATGAAATTTTTTTAAAAATTTGGTCAGTGAATAAGGAGAAGAATATTGCTTTTATAGACATAGATTAATATATAGATCGATCTATAGACATATCAGTAGATACATATCTATATCTCTGTATATTCAACCAAATTACATATAAGGAGAGAAGCAATGGGGAGTAGAAAAATGTCACTTTCCATAATCTTAACTGAAGGAAAATCATGTGGATGGACATTCTTATTCTTTGGTGGGGAGGGGAGAGTTTGTCATTTTTTTATGGAATACTTTCAGAGCCAAATACCAGATTGCACAAAACTATTAACATGAAATCTGGACAAGCCAGCTGAAATTTTTTCCTGCTTAACTTTAAAACTAGCCCCATATTTTTCTTTTTCACTTTGTGGGGGCAGAGAACTTTTTAGGTCAAAGCATTTTCTTCAGAAGATTATACTATGGGTAAAAACCACTGTCAGGATGCTTTTAAAGAACCAAGCCTTAACAAGCAATACTGTAGGATTCAGTGCAGGGCTCTGAAATCCCAAATAAGACTAGAAGTAAATTTGGAGGTCATCAGTGCTTGTCACTGTTTTATAGATAAGGAAATGGACTTGGAGAGGCTGAGTAATTTGTCCATTGGTTCACTTGTAGTAAATTGTAGATCCTGGATTTGAACCCAGTCTTTCCACTGCCTCATGTAGATCAAAGCTGCTTGTAGGCATTTCTGCAATTTAAATGCCAATATACTGGGAGCTGCCAAATAAATAAGAAATCAGAGAAATTTTCTCTCAATTGTAAACCTCTAAATTATCGTCATGGAATTTATTTTTGTTTATTCCCTCCCCTTTTCTCTTCTACTCCCCTTCCTCTAATCTTGTCTGTCATTCTTCCTCTTCACCTCCCTCCTTCCCCCATTTCTTTACTTCCCTCGAATTTCTTCTTCCTTCCTTTCCTGCTTTCCCTTAATTCCTTCTCTTTCTTCTTTCCTTCCAGCTATCTCAGATTTAAAAATTTTGATTCTGTCCCATCAGAATGGAGTCTTCTAGGTTTTTGACTTCCTATTAGCAAAATTTCTCTCTACTTTAGATCTTATTTGAGAGATATTCATGTAACTTTTCTTGGTTGCTCTGCTTTGTACTGACAATTAGTTGATTTTTTTTTTTTGCTCATAATGAAGAAGAAATTTAATGAAACCTCCTATAGAGGAAAATAGTAATGAACTTGATTCCTGCACCACCAGTAGAGCTCCCCATCTGAGAAACGGGTATTTCATGTTAATAAGTTAGATTTCAGAAACTAATGAACTCCACTAATTGGATTTATCTTTGTTAATTCATAAGGGTCTTTTAAATTGGGTTGCCTTTTTGTGTAATGCCCTGCCAGAGAGTTGTAAGACCTTATGATAATAAGCACCCTGGTCCCATCCTGGCCTTTCCAGTAAAGTTAGTGGTAGTGCCTGAAGTACCTGCCTTGTAGTTTCCTTTGCACTGAAATTTTATGACTTTGGCTCTTCAAATTACAGACTTGACAACAAGAAAGAGCCAGGGTTTTGATACGCTATGCTGGCTGGCTAGTTTGTTTCTGTTTTAAGAGCTGTTTAAGGAGAAACTTGGGAAATCATCTGAGCAGCTACTGCTGCAGTAGCTATAACACAGGTACATATGCTCTGGTGCTATTTGCCCAGGTGTGCTGAGGGCAGCCCCTAGGGAGCTCTGGTGGAACAGTAGAAAAATCACAGTATTCTTCTGTGATATTGTCAATTCTGAGTTATGTTAGACAAGTGAGTGTTTGAGGATAGCAGTTTTCAAATCTTCTGGGCCATGATGATGAAGAGTTGGATTGCTGTTAGGTCCCAGGCTGTCAAGTTGCCCCAAATATTCTTCATATGTTACCTGACCCAAGAGCAGTTGGAAAACCTGTGACTTGCAGGTGCTTGATTGTCAATGTATACCTTTTTTGTTATTGTCTATCTGACCCAAGGGGGGGGGTACAGTTGGGTAAGACTGAAAATTTTTTTTTCTCTTTAAATAACAGAGAGAGTTTCCTAAATTTTTCACATTCCGAGCAAGGGATAAGGTAAGAACTATACCTTTTTCTTTGCTTATTTATTTTGCCCCTTTCCTATTTTTTCCCCTTAATTAAAACAAAGGACAACTCATCATCATATGTTATATATGAGAAAGAATCCCTTCTTTCTTCATCATCTCAATTTTGTGTTTCCTCATGTCTGAGATCTTCAGTGGTCTTGGAACAGGTTCCTTTTTAAGGAAATATTTTATTTCGGAAAATAGCAGAAAGCTTTGCACTTTCAGAAAACGAAAGGCAATCCCAAGATGTTCAGTTCTGGTTTTTTGGAGGGGTTATCATGATAAGAAATTAGAAAGTCTTTTCACTTGTAAAGGGATTGTGCCTTTCATCTAAAAAAAAATACACATATAGTCAGCTTTCAATTAATTGCAAATTTTTTCATTAAAAAATTCCATTTGGTGAAATCTTCATCTTCTGCTTGCTTCTTCATCCTACATTTTAGCTATACCTCTGTCCATTACTTGATATATACTCTGGGAATGCAGTTTTTAAAATGTTAGTATAGCAAAATAAGTTTAGGATGAAAAATCTCTTGCTTCAAACTTACATTCTCACCTTCCCAACAACCCAAACAGTGATTCCAGTATCAAATTTCAATCATCTCATGTTTTAGATTTTTGTGTCATTGGACACATTGTATCAGTGTAGATAATTAAATTTAATTGTATTGTTATTTTATACTTAATACATTTAGTCATGAGAAGGTTCAAAAGAATTATAAAACATGGTTTCTTCCCCCAAAGAGCTTTCATCTATAGTCTAATCACAAAAAATCTATTCAGTTCACCAAATATCAAATGTTCAGTCATATATAGTATATTGTACTAGGTGATAAGAGTCATCATGATGTTATCAAATTGTCCTTGACCTCAGAGATCTTATAGTAGGAGAGATAAGTCATGTGTATAAACAACCATGATGAAAATTATACTTTAATAATTGCCAAAGAGAAGTGCATCCAAAAGACCATAAGAAATTCAAGAAATTAGAGATCTCCTTACAGTAAGGGGTATCAAGAAAAGCTTCTTGAACATGTAAACACAATGTAAGTAGAGAATGATAGGGCATGTATGATTGCAAATAATGAGTTTTCAAATTATCAAGTGGTGTAGGAGTTGAATTTTTTTTTTGTTTTTTCTTCTTTTAAATGGGTGATGTACCAACACAAGTCCTTAAGTAGTAATTCTCTTGGGTACTAATGAAAGTCCACATGTATTATTTGTTGAGAAGACACTTTGATTGCATATCCCTACTTAAAAGTCATTAATAACCTTGTGTTTTTGATGTTGTTCCTAAGTACTATTTGCAAAGTAATATGTTCTTTGTTCTTATTTCCTAGTGTCAATTGATCTTCCTCAAAGCCTCTCCTCCTCTCTACCCCCCCTCCCCCCCCCCCCCCCCCCGGCACTAATTCTCCATCAGATCTTTTCTTTGTTTTTCTTTGTAAGTGAGTTTTTTCTTTCATTTCTGAGTTCAGTTTGAGGAAGATCGTATCTATCGTCACTTGGAACCTGCCCTGGCTTTCCAGCTGGAGCTGAACCGAATGAGGAATTTTGATCTCACCGCTATTCCATGTGCTAACCATAAGATGCATTTATACCTTGGGGCAGCCAAAGTAGAAGTGGGCACTGAAGTGACAGACTACAGATTCTTTGTGAGGGCAATCATCAGGCATTCTGATTTGGTGACCAAGGTGAGTGTTATGCTTAGGTGGGAGTTAATTTTCAAGGCATCCTTGATAAAAATCATCGTCTGAGAAGTCGTAGGAATTCAAAACAAGATTAACAAGTCCTTTCCCAAAGCAATGATAGTGTTGATTTCACTACAGTTTTCATACAAGAGGTGAGAAGGGTTAATAGTCTGGGATGAGTGGTGACAGGCCAAAAGATAGCAGAAAAATGATCCTAGTGGCAGGGGTTTGGGGTTGTATTTCCTGAGCATAGCCTCTGAGTGTTGAGGAACAGAAGTGGCTCGAAGAGACCAGGTGTTTTTACCTGGATTAGAAAAATGATATGCCAAAAGGCAGATAGATAACAGGTTTATTTAGAGCCTATATAAGGCTACTACCTGACCTTGTTGTAAGTAATTTCTAAAATGACTGACTGAATATACAGTGAAAGGATTCTCAAGACCCCTGTGCTTGGTACAATATTAGTGTTTAAGACCATTTTCTTTAGAAAAAAAATTATACTTTTAGTGATATCTTTTATTTTTCTAATCTGTGTCTATATTATTTTCCAATTAACCCTTCCTTCTTCTTTTCTCCTTCCCTCCCCCTGGCCCAGAAGTCATCCCCTGTAAAAAATAATAAAAAGAGGGGAAAAGTAGTCTAGCAAAATCAACCAACACATTGAAAATATGTGGCATCAGATTTAATGCTTAATGACCATAGTCTTCCACTTCTGCAAAATGTTGCTTTTTAATATTTTCTGGTTATTGTTTTTTCCATTTACATTGTTGTAGTCACTGTGTTTATTGTTTTTCTAATTCTACTTTCTTCATTTTGTATCAATTTATATGTCTTCCCGTGTTTCTCTATATTTGTCATAAATATTTTTTTCCTTAATATCAAGATTCCATTACATTCCTATACTACTACCTGTGGAGCCATTACTCAACTGATGATCAATCTGCTTTGATTCTACTTCTGTTATGATTTTTATTTTTTTTAGGTTTTTTGCAAGGCAGTGGGGTTAAGTGGCTTGCCCAAGGCCACACAGCTAGGTAATTATTAAGTGTCTGAGGCTGGATTTGAACTCAGGTACTCCTGTCTCCAGGGCTGGTGCCCTATCCCCTGCGCCACCTAGTCGCCCCTCTTTGTTATTATTAATAGTATATATTTAGTATATATGGGGGCCTTTCTTATTTTATCTGTCATTGACATCCTTAAGATGCTGAGATGAGCTATCTGCATCAGAGGATATGGACATTTTATTGACTTTCCAAATTGCTTTCCAGAATAGCTGGAGTAATTCACAACTCTTTAGGTTTTTGCAAGGCAAATGGGCTTAAGTGGCTTGCCCAAGGCCACACAGCTAGGTAATTATTAGGTGTCTGAGACTGGATTTGAACCTAGGTACTCCTGACTCCAGGGCCGGTGCTTTATTCACTGTGCCACCTAGCCGCCCCTAATTCACAACTCTTAACAACAGTGCCTCTATCCTCAGGTGTAGTATTAACTATTTTGGCATTTTTGCCAGTTTACTGTTAAGTGAAACCTTAGGATTGTTTTTATGTTCATTTCTCGTTATTGCAATTTGAATCATTCTGTCATATAGTTATTAAGAATTGAAATTTTTTGAGAGCTATTTGTTTGTTTCCTTTGATTATTTATGTATTGGAGAATTGTTAGGACCATTTTCTCATTGCCTCCTCTAGCTATAAATTTTTATATTGATAGTGATTTCTTCCCTGTATAGGAAGCCTCCTTTGAGTATCTACAGAATGAAGGGGAGCGTCTACTTTTGGAAGCCATGGATGAACTAGAGGTTGCTTTTAACAATACCAATGTTCGAACTGATTGCAACCATATCTTCCTCAACTTTGTGCCCACAGTCATCATGGACCCATCAAAGGTACATCTATCCTAATTGTTTCTGTCAGCACCATCAAGCATGAGGGAGTAAGGTAATACATACTCAGTCTCTTTTGGTCCCAAGAGCATACTAGGACACTTTCCATAGACAAACCTGTTTAGCTTGCTAAAAAACCTTGATAGTTAAAATCTACCCACTGATTCTCTCTAGGGATGTCAGATTTGTATATAGCACCATGTAATTTTGAGTTAACAATACTAGATTATAGTGATCTATAGAAAAAAGAAGAATGTCTTCTCTTTTCCATTGCTTTCTCTTTTGTAAAATTTGTGGTTTTCTCATTTAGAATATATCTTTTGTTGTTATTTAGCCAGAGCTTTCCCTTGTGTATGCTAGTATAGAGGACTAATTTGGGCATTCTGGAAAATTGCATGAACTCTACAGGTCACATGGGTATTTTTGTGTAAATTCCTGCTTCAGTGCACTAAATGTCACCCTAGTGGCCTCCAAGAGTTAATGCAGCTTCCCAAAGTACCTAACATTCCTCTTGAGTATTTTTCACGGGGTGAGAATTTGGTTAATAAGACATTTCACACACATTACATGTGGTCCCTTTTCTAGAGGATCTGTTTCTAAAATGCATGCAAGGAATAAAAATGAAGAGATTCTATACTTGACCTCCTACCTTTAGGATGATAGCTTTTTTCTCATCATTCCCTAGACTCCCCTTTCCTTTATTGGATCCCACTCCTTTCAGTGCTTCTCCTGAGACTGGCAAGTTTTGGTGACAGTGCAAACTAGTAGAGGGGGAAATAGTTTGACTTTCTCAGGCTCAGTTATAGGCATGGTTCTTTGCATTTTGGACTTTCTATCTAAAAATGTGAATCTCAAGATTTTGTTGTTAAGATCCAGGCTTTTGCTGTAGCAACTTGTCACCTATTCAGAAAGTTGGAGAAAAGAGAAGAGGTGACTCCTTAGAATCTCATTACTTTTTTGTTTGAATAAAATTCACCTAAGCATGTTGGAATTTTAGCTTAAAATATGGCCTGGATATTTTTTTATTCTTTCATTCCTCAGTTCCCCAATAAATCCAAATGTTACCAGTTTTTTTTTTTTTACCATAGGAATATTAATTGCTTGAGTAGAAATATCCCCTATATTTATGGACTTCCTATCTAAAGATTTTCAAGAAAAGAATAGAGAGAATCTTTTGATCTGAAGCAACTATGACTAAATTTAGTGGAGTAGGCACGATGGCCTCTTCTGATTTAAGAATTTGTGTTATTGCGAAAAGAAACCATGTGAGATGAGAAGCATGCAGACAAGACCCAAGAAAAGGGAAGTGTAAAATAAGTTTAGAAGTTTTCTAACATCTTGAGGGAAAAAATTTTTTAAAAATTATTCATTTAGGGGTGGCAGCTCTTGGGAAATGTTGCAAGATATATTGGAAAAAACATCTCATTTTAATGGTACTGAAGAGAACCTTCAAGAAGGATATGGGAAAGATAGACTAATCAAAGCTTCTGGGCTCCAAGTGTTCCAGAAAAACTGCCTTTCTTTAATGTGGACAATAAACTAATAGGTGTATATTATGAAGTTTAATAAAACTGCATGGAAAAAAGCTTATGCTAGTAATTACTAAGTTGATTTAAAATCCTGTAGGTGCAGTGAAATATGGTTATCATGCATATAAATGCTACTTAATAGCTTTTTACCAGAGATTTCACTCTTATTTGGGTCTTTCACTTCAGTCCTGTGGCTCCTAATTTTTAGATATCACAGATCTTTGAAATAAACTGGAGTGAGTATTTATAAAGAGGAGGGGGAAGAGACAACTTCACAATTTGTACTGATGTAAGGCAGAGGCATCCTGTCCAGAACAAGGCCCTCACAAAGCCTTTTCTGGTTTCATCCAGATAAAGGAATAGAATTTGGAAGGGTTGTTTTTTTTTTTTTTTTAAATAACTTTGACTGGGTTATGCCTTTGGAAAGCATCAATCTTTTATTCCTCTCAAAGATTGGCACAGACTCAGAGGAGCTCTTCAGACCAGGATATTTATTAAACCTCTTGTGTTGTATGGTTTGTTGTCAGATTGAAGAGTCTGTGAGGAGCATGGTGATGCGCTATGGAAGCCGGCTTTGGAAACTCCGAGTTCTCCAAGCAGAACTGAAAATTAACATCCGTTTAACACCAACTGGAAAAGCAATTCCCATCCGTCTCTTCCTGACCAATGAGTCTGGCTATTACTTAGACATCAGTCTATACAAGGAAGTAACTGACTCCAGGACTGCACAGGTATGGTAGCCAGGATTTGAGAAACTTCACTGATCACTTCACTGTGATGTTAAAATCAGGTCTCCTGAATTACTAGAGAAAAACCCACTAACAAATCAAATAGGGGACAGCTAGGTGGTACAGTAGATAGTGCACCAGCCCTGGAGTCAGGAGGACCTGAGATTGCCTAGCTCTGTGACCTTAGGCAAGTCACTTAACCCCTTTGCATTGCAAAAAAAAAAAAGACATGCCCACTCCAGAGACCTTGGCTTCCAGAGTGAGAATCTCAACCTTTTATTACATTATTGAGAATGAAACATGATATATGCCAAGTGAACTTCCTGGTGGTTTTCTAGGTTTTTCAGTTTCAGGATCCTTTGAAAAGACTCTTGTGTGCCTACTTTACTGTCATGATTTCTCTAGGTGTTGTTCTCTAGAAATAATAGTGTCAGTCATGGGCAAGTAGAAGGCAAAAATAGGAGGAGAAATTCAGCATAAGTCTAGTAGCCTAAGGAATACCATGCAGGAACATTTATCTGTTAAGTATTATCCCATTTATGTATCACCTTCAAGGTGCTGTACTATACCCAGTACATTTATGGGTAATAATAGATGATGACTTTTTTTTTTCAAATTTATTCTTCAAATATAAAAATGGAAATCCATGGAGTAACAATTTCATTGGGACTAAGGGAATGGGGGGGAAGGGAGGTTTTCTTACTTGGCTAAACCTTACCCCAGGTACTATTGCTTTTTGCTGGAACCTGGATTTGCATTGGCTCATCTTTGTCTTTGACATTCTTTTGGAGTTCTACTTCGAAAATTTTTCTTATGTACATTGACAAATACTTTCATCCTTTTTCCTACACTCTGGATTTAAGTATGGATTACATGGCTATAGTTTGTGTCCTTTTTGCCAGTCTTCTGAAGCAGATTTAATAATGCAAGTTGGTTGTATTATCAAGGTGACCTTTCATAGCATTTTTGGTTTTCACTGTGTGATGGTCAAAAAAAGGTTATCCTTATAAGGACTTAACAATTAAAACAGAGAAAGAATGAGAGAATGTGAGGAGGTAAATGTGAGTATTCAGAATTTTTTGCTGTATTTGATGTTTTTCAGGATATCTTTAAAGACATTTTCAGTTAGAGTTTTCCATGGATGGGAACGTTTGTAATTAATTCTACAGTGGCTTCAAGGCAGGTCTATCTTGTGAAAAATAAGATGACCTCTGAGATTTTAATGTTTTTGTATATTTGTTCTTTATAACTGCTTTTTTAAAAAAAATTAGAAAGATCTGATATTTTTCTCACACTGGTTTCTAGTGATAGCATGAGTTGGTTCTTTCAGTCAGCACCTTAGACATAGTAGATATTCTGTAAATGTTTATTGAATAAATGAATGAACAAACCACCTCTAGTCTAAAGGCAAACTTCTTTTAGGATAGCTATTGTACATTTTAAGGAAGGCTTAAATGGGAAGGGTTTCCCAGGGGCCCTGTAATAGATGCGTTAAAAAGCTATAGCCACATAAACTAGGACCCTGGCTAATGGCCAGTGGATAGAATGGACAGATAGGGAATCCTCAAGGCCCAATTCTGGTGACTTCTTCTGAGAAAGTTAAGTTGATTTATGTATGAATTTAAGGGAGTGTGGAAGTAAGTGGGTCAATGGAAATTGAAAGAAGGTATATAGGTTTGATAGTGTTTGCTGAAAAGAGTGCATATATACAACTTGCATACATATATGTATTTGTGGGAGTATATTTTATAAATATAAAAATAAAATAAAAATTACACGCTTGGGTGTGTATGTGTGTGTATATCCATGAATTTAGGGCATCTATATGTCTAGATCTTTAAACTTGTTCATAGGGCAGTGGGGTTCTAAAGTTTACACAGATAGCTGAAATTTACCAGATAATTTCAAGCACTAATTGTTATCACTGACCAAATCACTTGGTCATCCACATCTTTTCCTGAGTATTCTAACAAAGAAGAAAGTTAACTGCCTTGAGTGCCATCTTTCATTTTCTTCCTTATACTGTCTGGTATAGGTGCTAATGAATAACAAATCGTACAAAATTCAGGCAGCAGTGGGAAGAAGAGATCTAGGACTGCATGAAAGCTTCCCAAATCTCCTCCTGGCTGATGTGCTCTCCCCACTGTGACTTCCTTGTAGTATTATTGTACCTCTCTCCCATAGCGCTTAGCTCTTCCCTTGTATTTTAGCTATTTATGTACAGGGCTAATCTTCCCTACTAGATCTCAAGTTTTTTGAAATTAGAGGCATTGTTTCTTTTTTATATCCCCCCATTGCACCCACCTCAGTGCTTTGTACATAGCAAGTGCCCAATAAATGTTTGTGGAATTCCTCCTTAATCTGTCTTCTCTTAATATCCATTTTCAGTATCTCAAAACTTGATTTCTTCTAAGCTTTCCATTATCAGTCCCTGAAGTATCCTTTTCTAGAGACCTTGTGATGGTCATCTGTTTCAGTGGTATGGCTACTAAGTTGGAAGATCCCTGTGAGTTGCATATTAACTTAATTTAAAAATGTGATGCTAGCTATGTTTTTTTTTTAGGTCTTTGTAAAGCAGTAGGGTTAAGTGAGGTCATACAAGGTCATACAGTTAGGTAATTAGTAAGTGAATGAATGCACATTTGAATTCAGATCCACTTGTCTCCAGAGCTGGTGCTCTATTCACTGCTCCACCTAGCTGCCCTGTGATTTGTGTTTTATATGGACTTCACAGATTTTGTTTGATATTTTTCAATTATATTTTAATCTGGTTTAGGCCACACCCAGGAAAGTTGAGGGTTTCATGTTGCCCATGGACTGTCTGGTTAACATCTGATCTGCATATCTTCTTCCGGAAACCTGTGAGGCAAATCTATCCTATGGATAGAAATGGATTAGTATTTTCTGTGTATATCCTAGACCTGAGACTGGAGCAGGGATCAGAGCCTTATTGATGGAAGCCCTTAGTTCCACTGATAAGTCACCTAGCCTCCAGATAGAATCACTAATACTGACTATTCTATATCTGCATATGTACACCTACATATATAAACATATTTTGCTCCCCATTTATTGTACTTGTATTGTCAAAACATACATACAATGTGTATTCATGCATACAATGCCTAGTTCAGTATCATATATCCTGCAGGCACTCAATAAATATTAATTGAATTGAAATAATAACATCCCTTATAAATATTCATCAGCAAATAAAACTATCTAAATATATGGAGTATGAAGTACTCTCCTAGAAATATTTGAATTAAAATGATTAAAAGCCATCCTATTATCATATGATATGGTGGGCTGTCTATCGTCATATCTTTAGTGTACTGCAAGATATACCTGGGGTATTACCTCTGTCACTGGAAAATGTTACTATAGGATATGTCATGATAGCCCATTTGACAGTTAAGTGTATGTGAAGATGATTCATAGCCATGTCTCTGACAGAGAGCTTTGTCCTTGTAAATTTGAGGCCTTAAATAAAATGAACTCATCTTTGTTGAGAATTGACTGGACTTCCTTTATAAAAGAGGCAAAAAGAATCTATTGAGTGGGCGGAGCTCTTTCAACTTTAGATCAGTTCTGATTGATTACTTGGCACACCTTCTGAAAGTGAGGGAAAGAGAAAAGGGCTCAGTTCTAAGGCCATTCAACTTGAACTTGATGCAGTACTCTGTACTGATTGTTAATTGCTTTTTCAGAATTAAAAGTGGTTGGTTTTTGATGTCACTTAAACTCTGGGGAATTAGAACATTGAATATATTATATCATAGAAACCTAACTAAACTAGTCAGGAACACTTCAAGAAAGAAAAAAATTATTAAAGGAAAAAAACATTTTCTCTTGATATCTGCCAGAATCATTGAATTTTTGAGTTGAAAATTATCTCATGAGCAGAACCAGAAAAATGCTGTACACCCTAACAGCAACATGGGGGTGATGATCAACCTTGATGGACTTGCTCCTTCCATCAGTGCAACAATCAGGGACAATTTTGGGCTGTCTGCAATGGAGAACACCATCTGTATCCAGATAAAGAGCCATGGAATTTGAACAGAGTTCAAGGACTATTCCCTTTAATTTAGGGAAAAAAACATATCTTGTTGTCTGATCTTGTTATCTCTTTTACTTTCTGTTTCTTCCTTAAGGATATGATTTCTCTCTCATCACACTCAATTTGGATCAATGTACAACATGGAAATAATGTAGAGACTGACAAATTGCTTTCCATGGGGGGTGGGGTGGGAGGAGGGAAGTAAGATTGGGGGAAAAAATTATAAAACTCAAATAAAATCTTTAATAAAGAAAATTCAAACAACAACAACAACAACAACAACAACAACAAAAGAAAGTTATCTCAGTAGCCCAGCCCATTTACGGAGTCAAATGTGACTTCAGATACTTAATAATGACCTAGCTAAGTGATCTTGAGCAAGTCACTTAACCCCATTGCCTTGTAAAAAAAAATTATGAACTTGAACATCAGCAAACAAGAGCACTCTTTTTTCCCCAAGCATACTCCTTTTTACATTTGTGTGTATAGTTTTGTTTGTTTTTTTTGAAAGACTTTATTTATTTTTGAATTTTACAATTTCCCCCTAATCTCACTTCCCTCCCCCCACCCCACACAGAAGTCAGTCTGTTAGTTTTTACATTGTTTCCCTGCTATACATTGATCTAAGTTGAATATGATGAGAGATAAATCATATCCTTAAAGAAGAAAAATAAAGTAGAAGAGATAGCAAAATTACATAAGATGTTTTTTTTTTTTAATTAAAGGTAATAATCTTTGGTCTTTGTTTGAACTCCACAATTCTTTATCTGTATACAGGTGGTATTCTCCATCACAGATACCGCAAAATTGTGTCTGATTGTTGCACTGATGGAACGAGCAAGTCAAGAGCAATCTCCTAAAAAAAATTGTACATGAAAATATAAATTGTTAAGTAATACTTGTTTTGTTTAAAGTATATATTAAATTTTAAATGGTATATCAACACTTTCCTTCCTGTTTGTATCCCGTTTTGCTAGCTTCTGAGTATTTTTTTAAAAAAATGTTTAATGCTTTTCTTTTTTTGTGTAACATTCTCGTTATCCTTGAATCCTCCTCCTTCAAAAGGAGCCATTTTATAACAAATTTAGTCAAATAAAACAGTTCCTACATTGTACATATCTGAAAATGTTACATCTTGTTACAGGTACTAACTTGTAGTCCATTTACTCTCTACCAAGTGGTTGGGTTGCATACTTCTCTATAGTTATGCTTAATCTTGACTTTTTTCATGATGAATTGTCTTCCTTCTAAGTATTTTTTGTTGTCTATTATCACATTATATTCATATTCTATAATTTGTACAGTCATTCCTTGATTAAACACTCACTTTTCCCCACCAGTTCTTCTTTGTTCTATCAAAAAAGTTCTATATAGTGAATTATAGTATTTATATATATTTCCCTCTGTCTTTGATCTTTTTGGAGTGTACTAGTGATGTCTTGGATTAAAGGGTTATATGTGATTTGATGACATTGTGAGTATAGATCAAAATTACTTTCTGAAGGATTGAGCATATTTACAGTTTCTTCATCAGTGCATCAGTGTGCCTGTCTCCTTACAGTCCTTCCAACAATTACCATTTTCGTTTTTAGTAATCTTTGCCAGTCTGTTAGGTATGAGGTGGAATCTCACTGTTTTCATTTGCACTTCTCTAATTATTAGTGATTTGGAATGATTTTTTCATTCACAGTCCTCAAGTGATTATGGCTCACTCTTGTTTTTTTATTCAAGAGTTGCCTGTTCATATGCTTCATATACCATTTATTTATTGGGGAATTACTTCCTTGTTTATTTTTATCGATTCTCTAAATAATTTGGATATCAGATCCTTTATCAGAGAAACTTTCCCACCAGTTAATTGAATCCCTTCAAATTCCAAATTGATGTTGTTTGTGTTAAATTTTTTTCCTAATGTTAATGATCAAATTTGTTTGTTTAATTTCTTGTGACCATCTCTATTTCTTGTCAAGAACTAGTTTTAGTCAAGAACTATTCTTCCTTCTTTAATTTGTTGGATGTGAAATTTTATTTCTAGGCCATACCCATTTGGAATTTATGTAGTATCTAGTTTTTTAACTTGGTATATACTTAATTTCTGGTCAGTGGCTTTCAAGGTTTTCATAGTTTCTGTCAAATAGTGTATTCTCACCCTGGTAGTTGGTGTTCTTGGTTTTTAAGACACTAGCTACAGTATTCGATTATTTTTGGATCTTGTGTCTATAACCTGTTTGTGGTGAGTAGGTTGTGTATTCTAGACTTAGACTCAGATTGACTTGAAATGGAATTGCAACTCCGAGACTGTATGACCCTGGGAAAGTCCTTTAGCCTCAGTATCCTCATTTGTAATATGAGTATAATAGCATCTTCCTCTCCTGATTGTTGTATGAAGTTCAAATCAAATATTATTTGTAAAGCACTTTGCAAACATTAAAAGTGCTGTATAAAGTTAGTTCTCCTCATCCCCCTTCTCTTCCTCTCTTCATTATTATCAACTTCTGATTATAACCTGTATTCAAGAGCTATGTTGATTACTATTTTCAAATACTGTCAGTTCTTTGTTATTCCTATCTTTTCTCATGAATTCCTTTGAGACTTTTTACTTTTTGTTCCTGCTGATGAATGTTTTTTCTACAGTCCTTTGAACTTTGTTTCTTTTTCTTTCTCAAGCCATCTATACTGTCCCTTTACTCTTCTCTCATTGAAGAATCTTGCCTCATTTTACTGAGAAGTATAGAAGCTATTAGTTGTGATCTTCCCAGTTCACATTTAAAATTCCTGTAACTTAATCCTGTTTTCTCCTTCTTATCTCCACTTTGAGGAAGCCTACCCCTATACTTGTGCTCTTGATCATCTTTTCTCTGGTCTTCTCCAGAAGATTTCTCCTTCAGTCATCTTCTCACTTTCCCTAATCTACAGTTTCTTTTAATACTCTGCTGACTTATCAGTTGCCTGCAGCCATGCTCAGATCTATTTTTTAAACCCTTCATTTTTGACCCTAACATTTCCTCTGTTGCCTTATATCTTTCCTCCTTTTGATACCCAACTTTTCCTCCCATCATTGCTAAAATCCTAAAAAATAAAGTTGCCGTAGCTCTTCCTCTTCTTTAAAAACTCTTCACTCTTCCCCTTGCTTTTCCATCCTTCCTTCTTTCCCCAGACATCATTCTTTTTGAATTCTGTAGTTCTTCCCCATCTTTTGATATTACTTAGTATTTTTCTTTGCTTATATTTTATTCCCTCTGATGGAATGTAAAATACTTGAAGGGCAAGAATTGGTTTTGATTTGTTTTATCTTTATTTCTCTAATCTCATATTGACTTGAAAATTAATATAATAATAATAATAATAATAAATAATAATAATAGTAATAGTAATAATAATTGGTGTAATGGCTTCTTTATGATGATTTAATTTAACTGAAATGAAGTGACTTTTGCTTGTGTCTCAGTTCACTATCTCATTACCTTTTCCTCCAGATCATGTTCCAGGCATATGGAGACAAACAGGGACCACTGCATGGGATGTTGATCAATACTCCCTATGTGACCAAAGACCTGCTACAATCCAAAAGGTTCCAGGCACAAACCTTAGGGACAACATATATTTATGATATTCCAGAAATGTTCCGGCAGGTAAAGGAGCCCTTGGAGGTGCTGGGAATGTATATTTCAGGAATCAAGCATTTCTTGAATTTCTACCTTTATATATCTTTTCTTTGGAAAAGTTTTTTCTAAAAAATACAAGAGGAAGTTATGATTTCACTACCATTTCATTCTTGTTTGGGATTTGATCATTCTCAATATAAATGTAAGACAAAAAGATGTTTATAATAAATATAAGGAACCCTGGGAATGTAAATTCTCCACAAAGTACAAGTAAATGAATTAAGGCCACATACATATTTGGATCCAAGGGTTGGTTGCTTCTGATTCTGATTTTAACAAAGAGGTATGAAACTTTAGTTCCTGATGTCTTATTTTCACAAATAACTTGAGCTCCTCACTGATGAGATGGGTTAATAATATTGAGATAATGCTGAAACAGAGAAAGTATATGAATAGCTTTAGATAGCATGGTACATAGCTTAAAGAATAAGTTCTTATTGTGAGAGATTTATTATACCTGAATAAAAACTAGTTTATAAGAAAACATGGCATTTTGAATCTCATACACTATGTGAAAATAAATTCTTTTGATCTGTATAGAGGATCTCCATGCAGCAGATTTTTCTTCCATCAATAGAAAAAAAAGTATATTACAGCAGAAAATGCAGCAGATAAAAAAAAGACAGAAAGAATATTGTATTTGTCCTTTAAAAAATATGAATATAGGATTTTCCCAAGTCTCTGAAGCTAATCCTATCCAACATTAGTGAATTTGAATTTTAATAAAATATATGACCTTGGTAAATAACCTGACAGTAATCCTAGTATTATTTACAAATACAATAGAATCCCTTTCTAACAGAAGACATTTTTACATAGCATTTGGATATTCTGCAGATCAAATTATTTCTCTTGAAAAATAACAGCTATCTAATTTTAAAAAAACAACAAAATCTGATATATATCTAGTTAACTGATACTGAGTGTTAGCCTTGTCCCCTACCAGTGTTTATTAAGAAATTCCTGGATGTTTTCCTATTCATGTCTATTTGATAGACATTTATATTTTGCATTCCACTTGGAGATGATGATCATAATGATGATGATGATGTATTTGTGAGATATTCAGGCTTTGAGTATGGCTTTGACGAGTTAAGTAGAAAAACTAATTCACTCAAAAGTCAAAGCCAGCAATATAAATAATTTTGAATAAGCTTAAATATTTCTCCAATTTGGGTACAACTAAAATTACCCATTTTCAGATAGGTGTATGTCTCCAATGAACCATTTCCACATGTTAGCCTTGAAGCATCGTTAGGAAAATAATTGATGTTGCTATTGGAAGAAGGATTCCTTTGGAGTTTCTGCAAGTCATTTTCTTCCATACTCCTTGAATCCTTAATATTTAACAGTTATCATTAGGCAGTGCCACTCTGTTCATTGCTCATGTTGTTTGGTGGAGAACTACTTCATTTCTTTAAAAGATTTTTCTCTTCTGAACCCAAGTGGATTCTACTAGCTCCTCCCTTGAATTTTCCTGGAATATAACTAGATTTGTTGTTTTGTTTGTCTCCAGACCTGAAATACTCTCCCTTCCCTTCCCTTTCAGAGTCCCAGATTTCTTTCTGACCCCATGCTTTCTTGGTTCCCAGCTGCTGAGGTCTTTCACAGAAATTTCTCTGCATTTATTTTATTTTTATCTATATATCTCCATTTATAGAATATTTGCAACTCCTCTGTGACAGAGATTGCTTTGTTTTACCTTCTTGTGGCCAGGACTTTGCATAGTTCTTATATATATTTGTTCATGAATTTTTTTCTGTTAGTAAATTGGGAATTATTAGGAAGGCTCTTGATTTCCAACAGATGAGTAGTTTAAACTAATTCTTTTCATTTTTAATTAAAATCTGGGATACTAATTCTTTTCAACTTTAATTAGAATCTGGGATATTCTGACAGTTTAGGACTGGGGGCAAGAAATGAAAGAATATTATGAGGCAAAATTTAAATTGTATCTATAAAAGTGTTTTTAAAAAGTTTTAAGAGTGAACTTTTTTTAACCCTTTTCTTTTAGTCTCTGATCAAACTCTGGGAATCTATGTCAGCCCAAGCATTCCTACCAGCCCCACCATTGCCTTCTGATATACTAACTTATACTGAGTTGGTGTTGGATGATCAAGGTCAGCTTGTACATATGAACAGACTTCCAGGAGGAAATGAGGCAAGTCACTCATCATTTTATTTGTTTTCTTTTTTCTTTTTTCTTTTTCTTTTTCTTTTTCTTTTTCTTTTTCTTTTCTTTTCTTTTTTTTCTTCCCTCCCTCCCTCCCTTCTTTCCTTCTTTGTTTTCCTTCCTGTCTCCCTTCTCTCTTCCATTTAAGATTGTCTTCATCACTTTGCTTGTAATTGCAAAGCAGTCGGATTGGTAGAGCCATTTAGAAGTGAAAAGCATTAGCATTGCTATTGATACTGTCTTCCCTCTTTCTGGGAATTGTCTTTGTTTTTCTATGATTTTTCCCTTTTCACAACATTCATTTGTTGCCCAGTGATTCACCCAGAATGAATTGTCTTCTAGGTGCCTAAAAAGACATTTTTATAACCAAAGGTTTAAACATCATAAGTAGAACCCAATTCTCTTTTTCCTAAGTATTAATCAAGGAAGGATACGTTTCTTTGACTTTTGGCTTGTCCTCCTATAATCCATTATTTTCTAATGCTCACTGTTTTATAATCACACCAAACCCTTGTATGGAGACCTTGCTTAATTTTTACTCTGTTTTTAAATTTTATGTAAATGTT
Organism: Macrotis lagotis; assembly: GCF_037893015.1. Classification (NCBI taxonomy): domain Eukaryota; kingdom Metazoa; phylum Chordata; class Mammalia; order Peramelemorphia; family Peramelidae; genus Macrotis; species Macrotis lagotis. The sequence goes on from NC_133659.1 coordinate 168,253,634, forward strand.
GATAGGAATGAAGACAGTTAAATGTATGAAAAGGATATCCTAAAGGAAGAGGTGGCCTCTTTCAGCTTTGTCCTACTATTCCCAGATAAGTACACAGCTTCTCAGAAAGGACTGTCTCCATAATGTCATTTGGGAATGTTTTGTTTATAGAAGAATTATGTTGGGTACACTTTTGTTTATAAGGAAAATGTGTTGTCTTCCAAATAAGAATGTATCTTAATCAAACATTGGCTGTTTGCTCCTATATCTGAAGTATTGCTTTGCCCTCAGTGTACCTTGTGAATGCAAAGAGTAAATGATTTTGTTTTAGGGTTGGCATAAACATTCAGCCAGATGTAGAGCATCAGACTCATAGGAGTTCTTCTGATGTGACATTTTGATAAGCATAAGAAACAGGAGGTTAGGGAAGGGAGAATATGATGAATTCTGATGAGACTAGATATAGACACTTACACTCATTCTCACACACAAAGTGGAAGCAGAGATGTGGCACTACTGGTAGCATCTGTTTGGTGAGCCCCTGAACAGGGGACCAAAACCTTTTATTTTTTGTGCTGGACTTAAATTCTGATTCAGAGAATGGAGGTACCTGTGCAAACATAGGGCTGAGAGGGGAAAAAAAACATTTTACCAAATGTAATTAGATTTGAAACATTAGATTTAAAAAAAAATTTTTTGCCAAGTGAAAATCAGCTGCAGTGCTGTGAGAAACCTCCTGCCATGATCTTTTTCTCCTGCTTTTTCTTGCTCTCATTCTGTGTTTGAGCGGATGGAAACTGGGGGAATAGTAAAGTCCCAGAGGGACAGAGCTCTGTTCTTGCTGAAATTACAAGCACAGAGCTGCCTGGGCATGAACATGTAGTGTTTACTCTGCCAGTATGAATACAAATAGTCTTATTATACGGAACTCTGTACCCAAAGACCACAAAAAAAAAAGAATAAAAAAATTAAAGGGTTTTTTAACCCTTTTAAGACCCAACATATTTTTGTGGAAATGGGATGTGCTAAAGAACAGCTGCATGTCATATCATAGCTATTAGTTTGGAACTAAAAATGAAGGCCTCCACATGAGTCCCTTTCTTTAGGACTGTAGTGAAATCTATGTAGAATATCTGCCAAACTATTATAACAAAGTGAGTAAATTACCTGCTATTTAGTAAACTTCACTTTTCTCTTTCTACACGCCTTTTTCTTTTTCTTCTTTTTTTTTAAAAAAAGAGTAACCATCCTAGGGGCTTGAATCTTAAACTTGCTGTTTCTTTGTGTGGCTCAGCTGGGGCAGAGTTAAGACTACTGCCCTTACTCTAGTAGTTAGTGATGAATGTCCCTAGTGCCTGGAGAAGTCCTTCAGAAGCCTCAGTTGAATTATAAGGTAGGAATGAAGTTTAGGGGGATTAGTAGCCAACTCTATCAGCAAGCCCTTCCACATATAATGGGTCATGTCTGCTGAGACACCAGCCAATCCAAGGACTGGTTTCAGTAGTCAGAGTTCTGAGGGATAGCTGGTACTTGGAAGATGACGAGGTATCATGAGGATATATTTCTTCATGTTGAATCCAGTTGACTTTTCCACTTAATTTTCCTTAGACCAAGGAGACAATGAGTCTAGCATTCCATTCATTTTCTGAGAAATGATACAGTGTAGAGAGGAACAGAAGAGCTCATGAAGATGAGACTTAGAGCATCTCTGCCTTTTCCTAAAGGAAATGGGCATTTGAAGAGAAAATTAAGAAACTCTTTTATTAAAAAGGAATAAAATTGAGCCTAAATCAGTCATTACTCTTTCTGAAACACAAGATTCAATCTAGTTGCAATTTTGCTCCATATACATTAAATCATCATAATGGACCACTCTCCAGGCCTCTGCCAGCTTGCCATTGTGGGTGGTATCCTTATTCTCTTTCTCTCTCTCTCTCTCTCTCTCTCTCTCTCTCTCTCTTTTAGTTTTTGCAGGGCAGTGGGGTTAAGTGGCTTGCCCAAGGCCACACAGCTAGGTAATTATTAAGTGTCTGAGGCCAGATTTGAACTCAAGTACTCCTGACTCCAGGGCCAGTGCTCTATCCACTACACCACCTAGCTTCCCCTACTCTTTTTTTTAAGAAAGATTTTATTTATTTTTAATTTTACAATTTTTGCCCCATTCTTGCTTCCTTCCCCCCACCCCCCACAGAAGGCAGTCTGTTAGTTTTTATATTGGTTCCATGTTATACATTGATCTCAGTTGAATGTGATGACAGAGAAATCATATCCTTAAGGACTAAAAATAAAGTATGAGAGTAAAATTACATAATAATATAACATTTTTTTTCTAATTTGATGGTAATAGTCTTTGGTCTTTGTTCAAAGTCCATAATCTTTCTCTAGATACAGATGGTATTCTCCATTGCAGATACCCCAAAATTGTCCCTGGTTGTTGCACTAAAGGGATGAGCAAGTCCATCAAGGTTGAACATCACCACCCCCCCCATGTTGTTGTTAGGGTGTACAGTGTTTTTCTGGTTCTGCTCATCTTGCTCAGCATTAGTTCATGCAAATCTCTCCAGGCTTCCCTGAATTCCCATCCTTCCTGGTTTCCAATAGAACAATAGTGTTCCATGACATACATATACCACAGTTTGCTAAGCCATTCCCCAATTGAAGGACATTTACTGGATTTCCAATCCTTTGCCGCCACAAACAGGGCTGCTATAAATATTTTTGTACTAGTGATGTTTTTACCCTGTAGTAGTATTGGCGGGTCAAAGGGTATGCACATTTTTGTTGCCCTTTGGGCAGTTGCTCTCCAGAAAGGTTCGATGAGTTCACAGCTCTACCAACAGTGTATTAATGTCCCAGATTTCCCACATCTTTTCCAACATTGATCATTGTCCTTTCTGGACATATTGACCAGTCTGAGAGGTATGAGGTGGTACCTCAGAGATGCTTTAATTTGCATTTCTCTAATAAGTAATGATTTGGAGTAGTTTTTCTTACGACTGTGGATCACTTTAATTTACTCAGCTGAAAATTACCTTTGCATATCCTTTGACCATTTGTCAATTGGGAAATGACTTGTTTTTTTTGTATCCTTTACTTTGGAAAGAATGGAAATTAAGTTTCAGGTTTTGGCTAATCTAAAGAGTTTGTTTAACCTAAAGAGACCTAGGCTAAAAGTAGAATTGACCGCTCTTACTGTTTGTTCTTGGGAGTACCTAAAAGTCATAAAACTTACATTATTCTGTCCTCTCACTTTTTAGTAACTTATGTCTAATGTCTAGACCACATTGGGAATTTATTTCCAGTTCTCAGTGCCACCTTGTAGAGGGGGTAGAGATCCTCTGGATCACATGTATGCAAGGTAGATCCCAGAGGTTAGGTGACTAGAAGATAGGCCTTGAGAGAATGATTTGGAAGAAGTGATGTCTTTAGCCTGGAGAAAAGAAGGCTCAGAGGGAACATGAGAGTTCAGAGAGTAGATGACTTATCATATGGAAGAGGAATGTTTCTTTTTAGTCCTGGATCCTTGGGAGGAAATCAAGGAATCAAACTTTAGCTCAACCTGTAGAAAAACTTCTTAACAAGTAGAGCCAATCAGGAAGAAATCTCTATCCTTCCATTTTCTTTTCTAGGCTAATAAATGGAGATAATGATAATGGGGAAAGAGTTGCATAATCTAATTTAAATTCATTATCAGTAACTTGATTTCTGTTTGAGAGAGAAAAAATATAGACTTTTAAGAGAAATGTGTCCTGCATTTTATAAACTTCTGTCTGAATTAGGGACAGTAAAGGTATTTTTCCCTGCCTGATATAGACCTGTTCTTGGTGCTAATACCCTAGCTGGCCTTTCCCCAATGACTGAGGCAGTGTCATACTACTTATTGTTTCAAGAAAAATGAAGGGGGTCACTTTTTTTTTCACTGTCATATTTGAATGGCATTTTTTATAATGAGTTTAAAATCTCAGTGTTAGGGGAATTGTCTATCAAATTCATGAACTATGTTGCTTGCAGTTAGCTCCTTAGTTTTGTAGTTTTTTTCCTTGCAGTTTTTTTCTCCTTAGTTTCATATAAAGATGAAAATGGAAGGGAATATGATTAGAGGCTGATGGGTGCTTTATGTAAATAGCCAGCTAGATGAACATATGCCATTTAGTCTAAAACCAAAAGAAAAGCTACAGAATAGCAACTTGACTGCTTCCCAATTTTGAAGAAGTCATGTTCATTTTGCTGCTAGTTTGCTAACTTGTTTTGATTGTTCAATGGAAACTATAATATAGGTGAGGAAAATTTGAGTAACAGCTCACAATCCAGTGCAGCTGCTTATCACGTGAAATGCTATTATTAATGGGCTCAGCCTAAAAGTGGGCAGAGGGCTGTGCATGGGTCCTGAGAGCAGCTCACTTTTGCAGTGTTGGAGACTTGTAATAAAAAAATACAGAACTGCCTCTTTGAGACCTTAGTCTTATTCATTCTGAGATGTATTCTCAGCTTTTGATCATCCTCATATCTCCTAAAAACACTGTGAAATAGTTTAATGACCTCTCCCAGTTTACAAATGGGCAAAGTCATCTGTAAAATAGAAGAGTGTAAGGGAAAAGGGCATGATTTTTTTCAATATTGTGGAAGTTAGTTGGAATGAAAATCTTCAAGTCTATAAATTCAAATTTTAAAATCATAGAATTTTAGAACTACAGGAATACTCTAATCCCACCCTTATATTTTACAGATGAAGAAACTGAGGCACTCAGAGGGGCATTGATTTGACCAGAATTGCAATGCTAATTAGATCTCTATGTTTCTAAATGAATGTTTTGTTGTGTACCTCACTTTTTACTGATTTAGATTAGCAATATTTCTTAGGTTCCTGTTGTGATGAGAAATAGCTGTAGTTTTCAGTTAACTACAATAAATTATGAAGGAATATATACAACAGAAAGGTACTATTGTTAATCTATTGTAATTTGTTAAGAAAAGAAGTTGTCAAGATTTTTACAAAAGTACATTTTTTTTCTTTCAAACTTTTATAGAAAGGGAATGTATTTTATTTTGTTTATTTATTTTTTAGGTTTTTGCAAGGCAAATGGGGTTAAGTGGCTTGCCCAAGGCCACACAGCTAGGTAATTATTAAGTGTCTGAGGCTGGATTTGAACCCAGGTACTCCTGACTCCAGGGCCAGTGCTTTTTCCACTGTGCCACCTAGCCGCCCCAGGGAATGCCCCAGGGAATGTATTTTAGTATGAAATTCAATTTGACAGATCCTCTGTCCTGCTACTTGATCCCACTGAATTACTGTGGTATCTTTAGTTTGCCATTTTTCACATGAACGCTAGATGTCAGGATTTTGCCTCTGCAGCAGTTTTACATTCAGATCTGTTACTCTAATAACCCCAATTGGTGAGAGCTCCACATGGTGTCTTGCTTTTCCAGGGGAATGAAAAGCTTTGCCCTGTGGACCCCACCAATATCTGGTCACATTTTAAACCATGCCTGGGGATTTGTGGAACTTCACATTCAAACTTTATGTCTTAAGAGAAAATATTTTGGGGCAAAGGTTGAGGATATAATAAACTGTAAAAAATAAAGTTTGATGACTAATGATTTTGGGGGGGTTGTTTTCTCTTTTTCTCTCTCTCTGCTTTCTAAGCCCACTGTTGAAAAGACAGTGTTAGAAAGAGAGCATATAGGCATGTCATTCTGCTTATGCTTATGCTCACTAAATGCCCCAATTTAAGAATTGTACAATAAAATTTCTTAGAAGTGATCATTTTCTTTACCACCACTGTATGGCCTTCTAGCTTGTATTGGTGTGACTATTTGAAATTTTCAACTTTGTTTTGTCATTTTTAGGAAATGGGAAGAAAAGGAGACTTTAAGCTGTGTAAATCAAGTGGACTGGAGAAAATTAATTACTAGATCCATTTTTGTATTTCTTATTAGGGTTCCTAAATCAAAGTCTTTTTTCTTTAATTTACAAGAAGCATTACAGCTGTTGGAGCAGCGTGTTCCTCAGTTTAATCAACCAGCATATATATCCCTGTAACTCCAAAGGAATTTCTTTGTTTAGCCAGTACTAGAGTAGAACTACAGGAATACCTAATCCCACCCTTACATTTTACAGATGAAGAAACTGAGGCGCTCAGAGGGGCATTGATTTGACCAAAATTGCAATGCTAATTAGATCTCTATGTTTCTAAATGAATGTTTTGTGGTGTTCCTCACTTTTTACTGATTTAGATTAGCAGTATTCCTCAAGTTCCTGTTGTGATGATCCCAGTATGATTCTGGGGGGGGAGGGAAGGATTAGGGAAGGGAAGGGAGTAAAAGGTAAATGGCATACTATTTTTCAAGAACAAATATTTTACCAGCTTAAAGTTAAGATCTATTTTTTATAATTTATCAAATGATATTTTCCCCAATTTAAAATAGTTTGTATTTACTTTATTTGTGTCTCATTCTTTTGAAATATTTACCTTTGGTCATTGTGGTTGAGGCAACTTGAGTCACAATTGTTAGCTTTTTAACAGTGTAGGGGAGAATTGTGTATATTTATGTTGTTTTAGTAGATCACAGTTGACCCACCTTTGTTATAAGAGTAGTAACTATGAGAATTAATTTAATCCCAAGAAGGAGCCATTCAACTGGGACCCAAATTTCTGTACCTGTTCAAATAACAATTTATTTTTCCATAAAATGGTAGAAATGATACTTGTCATGATCTATCCCTGAAGATAGTATATTAGTAATCTTTAACAGAAAGGTTTCCCATACCACCTGTTTTATATATAAATGTCCTTCATTTTTATTTACTTTATCTTATTAAAACCTCAAAGAACAAATTAAAACCTTATGGATTCCACAGAATGAATTGAGAGTATGTCTCATAGAAAGAGATGGTGACAGTACCACTTAGAATTAGCTCTGGAGTCAGGAGACCTGAGTTAAAATTAGTCATGGGCAGGGCCAGCTAGGTGGTGCAATGGATAGAACACTGGCCCTAGAGTCAGGAAGACCTGAGTTCAAATCCAGACTCAGACACTTAATAATAGCCTAGCTATGTGACCTTGGGCAAGTCACTTAACCTCATTGCCATAAATAAAAAAAAATTAGTAGCAGGCACAGTGCTTAAACTTCATGTGCTTCTTTGACTTCCTTATCAGCAAAATGAGTAAATAGATTCAATAGAAATATAATTAAATTATATAAATAATAATTGAGATTAAATGAAGTTGCCAATCTTAATTACAGAAGACCAGTAGCAAAACTCATTGTCTTCCACTTGGTAAAGAGGAGGTGGTGTCTGATGTGAGAGTTTGCATTTGCTGGGAGATGTTGTCTTTGTCCTGGTTGGGTTGCTTAGCTGTTGTTTTTTTTTAATGATTTTTTTAATGAAGATGTTTTTGGCAAGTGAGTAAGTAACTGATAAAGGAGTTCAATGCAAGAAAAGGGGGGGTTGATTTTAGAGGTGGATAGTCTGAGGGGAGAGGGTGAAATGTGAGGCCTAGGAAAAGACATTTAAAATAAAGGGTTTGAACTTGGTCTCCAAGGTGCTTTTTTTCTGGCTCATGTTTTGTCATCTGATGTGCTGCCAATACAAAGAGGAAACTTTCTTCTCCTAATAATGTCTTGTACCATCTGCTCTCCAATTTAGAGTCCCAGCAAATTTCCTGGGTAACTCAGAAGTTAAGTGACTTGGCCTGTCACACATGTATCTATCATCTCCAAGTCAGAATTTGAACCCAGGTCAAAGTAACTCTATGAACTCTAATATGCCATACTACTTATATATAATCACTACTATATTAATAGCTCACATATATTTAAGCTCATTACCTTGATTACTTCATTTGATCTTACCACACTCCTGTGAATAGAGATAGTGCAGATATTATGAATCACATTATACACATGGGCACAGAAACTTTAAAGGCTAAATCATTTGCCCAAAGTCGTCATATAGTTAACCTGTCAGAGTCAGTTCAGCCCCAGACTTCTGACCACAGGTGCATTGTTCTTTTCATTATGCCATGTCACTTCCCATACTATAGTAGCATACTGCTGAATATTATATTCATTGAGATTGTTTTATTGAGAATTAGCCTCCATTATTTTCTACTTTCATTCTGATTTTGAATACACTAGTTTTGGATAACAGTATCTCCCTTAAATTTAGAGACATTGGGGTGGCTAGGTGGCGCAGTGGATAGAGCACCAGCCCTGGAGTCAGGAGTACCTGAGTTCAAATCCGGCCTCAGACACTTAATAATTACCTAGCTGTATGGCCTTGGGCAAGCCATTTAACCCCATTGCCTTGCAAAAACTTAAAAAAAAAAACCACACACTTAGAAGCATTGTATAAAGTATCAAAGCAGTACAGGCCTTCCCTAGAACTAATTTGATGCCACTTTGGCAAAGAGATCCTTTCAAATATGGAATCATCCCTCTTGGGTTTCTAAAATTATTCCCCTAGATACACTGTAAAAGGCCCCTCCTGGTTGTGATTCCCTCATCAGACCAGGTAATTGATTGACCCATTATAATTGATAGACGAAGGCAAAGAGATATGATTGACCTTGTATACTGATGTTATTCAGCATAATAAGCAAGGACTTTATGATGGCTTTGGGTATTTTTTTTAAATCAAGTCCTTGAAATCTCCATTGATTCAAGGCATAAAGCATATACTTTTCTGAATTTCTTAAGTTTTGAAATTTTGCAGTAAAAATTCTCAAGGAGCACTTCACGTCATGGTGTTCTACAGACAGTTATAAGATCAGGGCAGGCACAGGTCACATCAGAGCATGAGATTTGGCTGCAATGTATAATAATATGGTTATTGGAAAATATCACAAGGAGCTCTAGATAGCCCCACTTGGTTAATTTCTGAAGCAGCAATTAGTTTAGTATCCCATTTCTCCAGATGACTCCCCCTACTTTATTATACTTTTAATGAAGTATTGGTGCATAGTTATGTTACTTTGCTGTAGGTATACATACTATTTTTATACACACACACACACACACACACACACACACACACACACACACACACACATATATATTGTGGTTGAAAATAGTACTTTTGTTCTAACCACTGTTTCTGATTTTTTAATAATATTTCTAAAAAATTACTACTACATGCTCTAGAGTGCTTTTTTCCCCCTCTCTTCCTTTTATTACCTTTTAGAAGGGTTTAGGTAAGTCTGTTCAGCCATTTTTGAGTTATCCAAGCATGGAAAAAAGAGTTTTTCAGCTGTTAAGAAAATTGTTTTGAGCTCTTTTATGTGATCACACAACACTAGGCAATGGAACATTATATCCAGCAGATAATACAATGTGGGAAGACACTGACAGTTTTTCTTACATGATTTCTTTGAGAAGCACAAATTAAGTCAAATATCACACTGCTTTATGGTTTAAAAAGACACTTTTAAGAAGGTGTTAGGATGGATCTAAGTAATTTGTTTGCAGGATTTTATAAAAGCATATTTTGTCATAATGTAATGAGGTGCTAATGTCACAAATGGAAGGAAAATTAAAATGGTACAGTAATTCTTTTCTTGCTGGTATCTAATTAAAATCTGACTTAATATTCCGGACAAGATGCCAAAGGAGAAAAAAAAAGTTCAATTAAATTGGTATCTATATGGAAAAGCAAGTCCTTCACATTATCACCTGTATTCTTGAAGAAGGAGGCTGACAAAAGTGCTAGTAAGGTTAGAAGCTATCTAGCTGTTGGTGACTGCAGAAAGACTACCACCACAGTTTCAAACTTTATACCTGGTAAGTAGTCACATAGAACCCACTTTCTGAGGCCCAGTCTGAGTGCAACTCAGATGCCAGATTCTAGAGAATTATGAGAATCTTTTTTTTAGTTGTTCTTTGAGTAAGAGAGATAGAAGATGGGGAACAATAAATAATAAAAGGTTTCCTTTTCTGCTTTCTACAGCATTGCCATAATTATGATAAGCTTTCTGCATCTTATACCACCCTGAAGGAGCAGAATGCTGGTTTACTCCCCAGATTTCCCCCTGGTTTTCTCTTAATTTCCGTTTTTCACTTTAAGTTGAGTAGATTATTTGCCATTGATAATAGCTGCTTTGGGGAGTGAGCAGTTTCACATTATTGTTCACATCAAAAGACCAATTAATGTTGATGTCAATTTCAGTGTTAATTTTGGGTCATGATTAGTGTTGACATTGTGTGTCAAACTAATGACATTTATGGGCACTATCAAAATGAATGTTAAAATTATCATGTTTTTAGTATCTGTTACGGCAACATTAAGTCAAGATCCTCCTGGGGAAAAAATACATAAGGATAGATAGATAATGCCATTCTGTATCGCTGGTGTTACTCAGTGAGAAAATGACATCTCGGTGCAGAATCCTAATCACTGTTTGGAGCATCAGAAATAATGATCACCTCTGATCGGAGGTTGTGAATAATTCATTCAGTTTGATTTTCACGTCCTGTCCAGTGATACTTTTCAAACCAAATGTGTTTCTACAGGAAAATAATGGTCCCACTTTTTATGGAAATACTGTGGCACAAATCATTTTATCCACATAAAAACAGTTAAATAAGACTGTTCTCTCCTGCCTCCTTTTTCCTCCCTTTTCCCTCCTCCTGCACTTGAGCATGTTTGTTCCGGGGATCAGATTATGGCCAGCAGAATGTTTCCTTTCCTAAAACCTGTATTAGATAAAAAAGGAGGGTTGTTTTCCTGATCGTGCCTCATGGCATTCTTGACCTTTATTCCCTCTGATTTTTAGGTAATTAAATCTAAACTTGTAAAATCTCATATTTTTAGTGTTTTGTTATTTAAGAGGATTAGAAAAACAAAGATTCTACAAGGGTTTTTATAAAGACTTTAAGTGACTCAGAGAGTTCCTTTTGTAATCTGTGGTTATTCTAGCTGAGGAAGTACCTATGGTTATTGAATATATTGAATGTATTGTTCATTATTGTTATCAGAGTTATTTCTAGGGTGTGGCAAATTTGATAGAAGGCTTACTTTGATACTCCTTTTAACTAGATCTCATTTGGCTACAAATGTTGGCCTGGTTGTAGAAAAGGTGAAAGATTTAGTGCGTGATTTGTGAGAGGACTAAGCTTGAATGAAATTGTTCATTTTGACATTCAAAACAACTTGTGCCTAAGTAATATCTTATGCTGACCCATTGGCACTTCCTTGTATACTTTAATTGTGGCTGCATGTTTTTGGTTACAAAATCTCCTTTATTTACATGAGTTTGATGGATCCATCTGTTGATATTAGCCTCCACGAGATATTTTGCCATACCCTAATTTTAGAAAGACAACTAGAGTATTCTGCAGGAATGACTCAGTTCTTAGTACCATTTGTAGAAGAAGTATTTTGAACTATTTCTATAGAATGTTGGGACCTTTTTTTAAAAAAAACTAAAAAGGACAGAGGCTATTCTTTCAATTTAATTTTCACCACTGAAGAGAAAGTATTCTGGATTCAGGATTATTTTCCAAATAAAATTCTATTCTTTTAAGTGATTAATTAATATTGGTAAAGGATAATTTAAACCCACCAAGCAGGACATGACTAAATCAGTACTAAACTGAAGGACACCAATGGTTATTCCCAGCAGAAAGTCCATCTTTCAGTGACTGCAGTGCACTTTGAGTTATCAGGTTACATGTTCCATTACTCTGTGCAGCTGTTGGTATCATGTGTTTATGCCTAGGACTGAAGGAGAAGTAGGAAAGTGACAAACTCCATGATGCTTCATATGCCTGTCAGTTCACATATTCATTCATGTGACTGAATTAGTAAGTGCTTATTTCCCTTCAAGATGAAGGGCTTTAGATAGTTTTTAGTGTATGTTTTTAAAATATGTGCTACTGCACTAAATATGTATTTAGTTGGTAGGCCCTGTTATTGCCTGTTATACCAATATTTACTTTAAAAGTATAAATATGTATTTAGCCAACAGACCAGAATAACACTGAAGCATGAAGTTGCTTTTGTTTTTTCAGGTGGGTTGATTAATATTTTATAAAATAATGTATACAAGTATTTATACTCTACTTGCATCAGTAATAAAGCCCCCTTTTTAAGAGTTACTTCTAACAAAGCAGCCCAAGCCAGTTAGTTTGAATTGTTTTTGTCTTTAGAATAATTAATCATAGGTCTTAATGGATATTTTCTCATTCATCTTAGTTTGTGTAAAGATGAATTTTACTATTACTATTAACAAAAATTAAAGTTCATCAAATCTTGAAAGTGATCTAAAACTGGAATTTCATGTTTAAAGAGAGACTGACAATGTCCTTTTCTTGGTTAATACCCTCCTTACCAAGTCTTTTCTGAAAAGCCACTTTATAGTCCTTTGGCAGTTTATCATGTTTGTCTGAATTTAGTCAAATGCAGTAGTTCTTTTGCTGCTCTGCCTTTCTTGCTCTCATGATAAGGGAACATTTTAAGTATAAACTGGTCTTGGCAATGGTGATTCTCATTTGTGACCAACTTGATGGCTTTAAAACTGGTGGTGTTCCTTGACTCTGAGACAAATTGTGACAGTGATGCCAGACCTTGCTTTCTGTAGTAGAAAAAAAGACAACCGTGGTGAAAGTTGGTGTCTGCTTAAGAGAGACTAAAAAGAACAGAGATGACTGAAAATGTCACAAAGGAAATTAGGATGAAATTTTTCAATAGAGTAGTTGATCTGAATAAAATACTATAGGGACTCATTTGTTCTTAAGTTTCTTGCCTGGAATAATAGAGTTAGAGATTATAACTTGCTTTCACTTTATCAAATTAAGGAATATTTCTTTAGTAATTACTGTGTACCTGATATAACTGCCTGAGCATTGTAGAGGATATACTGAGGCATAAGCTGTAAATATGTGAAAAGTTAAGTGGCAGTAAAAGGTTTAATTAAAATTTAGTTCAACCCCCTTATTCTACAGGTCAGAAAACTGAGGTCCAAACAGATAGAATTGCTTGCTCAGGGTCATGATGAAAAGGTCAAAAGTAGCAGAGCTTAGGAAAGAGACCTGCTTGTAGTCATGACTTTGCAATAGGAAATAGCATATAGTTAAAAGCCTATAGGGGCAGATAGGTGGCGCAGTGGTTAGAGCACCAGCCCTGGAGACAGAAGGATCTGAGTTCAAATCTGGCCTTAGACTTAATAATTACATAACTGTGTGACCTTTAGACAAGTCATTTAGCCCCATTGCCTTGCAAAAACAACACCCCTGCCCCCCAAAGAGCCTATAATGTGCCATGAATTATTTTCTGGAGGAGTACAAATAAAGGGCAAAAAAACATCTCTGTTCTTAAGGAATTCAGTCTACTGATAGAGGTAATATGAAAACAATTATGTACAAATGCAAGATGGAATTAGTTTGTATTGGAAATAATCATCAGAGGAAAGGCATTTGAATTAAGGAGGATTGGAAGAGACTTCCTATACAAGGTGGGATTTTAGCTGGAACTTGGTTTCCAGGTATGGGGAAAAGCCAATAAAATGGCTAAGACTATTGGGATTGGAGTCAAAGGAACTTGATTGGACAATACTTTGAATATCTATTCCTTCCTGAACTTGCTTCTCTGGTTTAGCCTTCATACACCATGCTGCATGATTGTACACAATTAATTGCAAATTAACATGGCGCAACAGTAGATGAAGACTTGATTTGTTATCAGGATATTGGTTCAAATACTGTCTCTCCTGCTTACAGTTTGTGCTGCCTTGGACAAGAAAATAACCTTCAAGACCTAGTATATCCTTATCTGTAAAATGAAGTGATTGTACAAGATAATCTAGAAATTGAGAGCAGGAAGAGATTTGTAGTATCATATGAGGGTCTTCAGTAGACATCTTTTCAGTTACCAAATTAATGGACAGGTTTAGAGAGTGTAGGGATCCTACTGTGCTTTATTTATTGTGCATTGACTATTAAATTAAAAAAGAAACACCACCTTTTAGATCCTTCTTCATAATCTCTTCCATGTTTATGCCAGAATCAGGAAAGATTTATTTGAGAGGTATAGTTAATTATGGGACAATTAGGTAGCAAAGTAAGTAGAGAATCTGACCTAGAATCAGGTAGGCCTGAGTTGAAATCTGGCCTCAGAAATTTACTAGCTGTGTGATCCTGGGCAAGTCACTTAACCTTATTGGCCTCAGTTTCCTCATCTGTAAAATGAGTTGGAGAAGGAAATTACAAACCATTTCAGTGTCTCTGTTAAGAAAACTTCAAATGGGAATGAATGGTATTTGAATGTTATGGAGTACTATTATTCTATAAGAATCTATGAATGTTTGAACTCCAGAGAAACATGGAACAAATTATAAGAACTGATGCTGAACAAAGGGAGCAGAACGAAGAGAATACTGTACACATTAACAACAGCATTGTGAATTGATCGGTCTTGATTGATGCAGCTTCTCTCAGCAGTTCAGAGAGCTAGGACAATCCTGGGAGACTTGTTATGGACAATGCTATCCACATCCAGAAGAAGAAAAACAAAACAAAAACAAAAAAACTACAGAATCTGAATGACATAGATACTACACATGGACAGTGAGCTGGTCCTAGGGTTGAAAAGGAAGAAAAAATAGATTGGGCAATATTCTTTTTTCCTTTATATTTTCATTGAAATTACTAAATTTATCCAGGATATGTGTTGGAGTTTGAAGTTTAAGAATTTTTTTCGTAAGAGGCAGTCTGGATTCTTTCCATTGGTGTTATCCATATTCCAAAAATCTGGGCAATTTTTATGGATAATTTTACTACAATGTAGTGTTTGGATTTTTTAATTTCATTCTTTAGGGAGATGTGATCAAAGCTGTCTCTTAAAGATCACTCTCTTTGATTTGTATGGAGATCATGTGTTCCTTTAATATTTTTGCCTTTTGCTTCTCTTCTAGCAGATTTCCCTCCATTTCAAAATTTTTGTGTTCTAGATCTATTCATTTCCCTTTCAGTACTTTAGAGAAACCCTCCAATGTGGATCCATATTTTTTGTAATCTGTTAAATGAATTTTTAATTTCTTCACTAAAAATGAAATTTTGATCTACACTGTACCTAATATCTTCCTTTATGGATTTTATTTCTCTTTTGAATCCTTCTGGAATTTTTTCTTTGTTGGTTTCCATATTCTTGTGAGTCCTCAGGTTTCTGTATTTCATCAGATATTGGTTAACTTTCTTTTGTATTAACTGCTAATAGAGTTTTGTAATCTCAGGATTTAATCTTTCTAGTTTTAGGATTCTCCCAGTTGATTTATTTGTTAGTGCTTCCCATTTGGCTTTTTAATTGAACTTTCAAAATTTATTTTTATTTTCCTTCACATCTTCTGTCCCCATCTTCCTCTTCCCCCAAGTCATTCAGTTATATGTGATTCTGTTTGGAGATTTCTTTGAAAAGACAATGAAATAGTTTATTGAGACAAACAAGGTCAAGTGGCTTATCCAGGATCATAGCTAGTAAGTGTCTGAGGCTAAATTTGAACTGGAGTCTTCTCTACAGACTTTGTGGCATCTAGCGGACCTGGCATTTATTTTCTAAGTTTTCTTCCCTAGTTGAGTATTTGCCTGAGGTTGGACTTCACATTTGCCCCAACCTCCTCCCTTGTTTTAGGATCTAGGATTACCTGGCCTGGGTCCCTTCCGTGAATAGCCTTTGGGGCAGCAAGGTGAGTTCCAGCTGGGTTTCTGTCTCCTTTCATACGTAGAACAACAATCCCTATTTGCCCTCCTTGTCTCCTTCCCATGTCTGTCTCCCTACCTCCATTCCTTTCTTGACTCTCCATTCTTTCTCTGTGAATTTTATGTTTATAACATCTCTTATATACTTTCCCTTCTCTCCTCTGACAGTGCCTTTGACAACTGGATTTGATATTGAAGGTGAAAGTGTGGGGTTCAGGTTGACAACTAGCTTGTAAGCCTTATGCCTAGGACTCATATTACATTCTCCACCAATTTATAGCTGCTGCTTTTTATTAGGGGGAAAACAAGAGGGCACTTGACATAGAATCTATTGTGGGGAGGATAACAGTGGGTTTGAGGAGCCCTATACCCAAGGTTGGGGGCCAGCATAGACTGACAGGGAGGGAACTTTTTTAGGTATTACAGTTCTCAGATGTTAATGTCTAAAGATTCAACCTTCTCAGAGTTTTCTTTTTTTGTTTTATTGCTGCATCTGTAGTTGCTTTACATCTAGTGCATACTTTCTCTTTATGGAAGTAATTAAGAGTGAATTGAGGGGTGGCTAGGTGGCAAAGTAGATAGAACACTGGTCCTGGAGTCAGGAGTACCTGAGTTCAAATCTAGCCTCAGATATTTAATAAGTAATTACCTAGCTGTGTGGCCTTGGGCAAGCCACTTAACCTCATTTGCCTTGCAAAAAAAAAGTGAATTGGGTTTGGAGAAAATGACCAGTCTTCCATCTTTTTTGTTCCTTTGAGTCCATCAGTCATAAGGTGTTTATTTATTAAACATCTAGTATGTATGGAGTACTGTGCTCAATACTACATATATAAAACAAAGGCAAATAAACACCCAAACCCTGGGACTTCCCCTAAAAATAACTCTATGCTAAGAAGATAGAGATACAGCAAACTGAAAAACATCAATAAAATGAAGGTACTAGCATTAAGGGGCTGAAAGTTTTCTAGTGGAAGGATCGATTGTAGCTGGAACTTAAACCCAAGAGAGTAGGAGACAGAGATGAAGAGGGTCTGAAGAACAACAGCCAAGGAATTTCTTGTATAAGAGGGTAGTAAGGAAGCCAGTATCACTGGCTTGTTGAGTCCTTGAAGGGTGGAAGGTATAAAAAGATTGGAAGTGTAGCAGGAGGGTGACTACTTAGAAAGGGCTCTGAATGCTAGAGAGCTGAGAGTTTATTAAGTAGGGGTGTGCCAGGGTCAGATCTGCAATTGAGGAAGGTTACTCTTACAGCTCAGTGGAGGGTGGGCTGGAGGAGGAGAGACTTGAGGACATTAGTCCTGGTATGGAATGATGAGACCCTGTACTTCACTTGGATGATGGGAATGTATATAAGAGATGTTATAAAGATAAAATTCACAGACCTTGACAACTGGATTAGATATTGAAGATGGAACTGAAGTGTTCAGGATGACAACAAGTCCTATTATATTTCTACCAATAATAGGGAAGTTAGAAAGAGGGAGAGGGTTTGGGAGGAAAGCTCATCAATTTACTTTTGGACATAATCAGTTTAAGAAAGATCAATTTGGAGAAATGAGATTGAAGGATAGTTTAAGGCTGGGTAAATCTGAGAATCATCAGTATATCTAACAGTGATTATTGAGTCTAGAGGTAGAAGACTAGAATCCTGGGACAGCCCTTGAATGAAAATCCAGCAAAGGAGACTTAAAACGTGTGTTCAGATAGTTAGGAAGTAATCCAGGATAGAGTATTATCAAGAAAACCCAGAAAGAAGAAAATTTCTAGAAGAGGGTATCCAAGCTTTCAGAGTTTAAAAAAATGACGATTAAGGAAAAGCCTTAGATTTGGCCATCAAAGTCAACATTGATAACTTAGGAGAAACCAGTTTCAATTGAATGATGAAGTTTAAAAAAGCAGGCCACAGAGATTTAAGACTTGAGAGGAAGGGAAGTAGAGGCACTGATTATGTCCTCAAGGATTTAGCCACAAAAGAGAGGAGAGAGATTAATGAACCCAAGCTTCTGTTTGAAACAAATGCCTATCTTTTTTTTTACTATTCTTTTGTAACTCAGTTTTGTATAATCATAATCTCTAAAGAATTAAAGTTTAGGGGGCGGCTAGGTGGCACAGTGGATATAGTACCGGCCCTGGAATCAGGATACCTGAGTTCAAATCCAGCCTCAGACACTTAATAATTAATTACCTAGCTATGTGGCCTTGGGCAAGCCACTTAACCTCATTTGCCTTGCAAAAACCTTAAAAAAAAAGAATTAAAGTTTAGGGTTTCCTAAAGGACAATAGAGAGAGAGAGACATACACGACGGGTATGAATCATTTGGAATATATTACCAATGAAGAATTACATGTAAGAAGCAGCATAAAGTATGCCAACAGAAGAATGTAAAAAAAGATATTCTGGGAAATAAAGAAAGGTCTCCTCATATAGTGAGAGTGAGGGCTAACTCATTACCTGTGGACATTGGCATTCATACAATTGAGTTAGATGAAAACTCCTGGCATGTTGAATGTACTCCCTGTGGAAGATTTTATGGGAGGGCATGAACACGTGGGCATAGTTGAATGGGTTGCAAACTGTATTGTTAGAGGAAATAACCCACATCTCTGAGATCATAGATCCATCAAAGTATCACTTTGATCAGGGTCATCAAGGAAAGCTTGACTGAGGAGAAAGGATGTGATTTAGCATTTAGGTAGACAGTGAAGAAGCAAGCTTTCCATGTGGGGTTGGACTTCCAAGGGAATTAGTTATATTGTGATAGTACTTACTCAACAAGATGAGAAAGACAGGCATGAAGAGAAGGATAAAGAGAAGCGGAGTGACTGTCTTTGTTGTATATAGTAGAAGTTAACAATTATAATGTGTTGGACTGGACCAAGAGATAAAGTTCAAGGAAGAACAGAAAAAATTATCCTTCTGGCATTCCCTTTCTCTTTTCTTAGAGGCAAAGATTAGAACAAGATTCTTAGTTTTCCAGGTTCAGCTCATTCACACTTTTATGTCAAAATAAATTTTCATTTTAATGTTGAAAATAGTTGATATTTATATAGTGCTTTAAGATTTAAAAGTGCTTGATATCAATTTTCATTTGTATCTCACACGTTTCTCTAAGAGGTAGGTAATAAAAGTCATACAGTTTAGAGATGAGAAAACTGAGTCTCAGAAATTTGTAGTGATTTTCTTGGGGTCACACTATGCTGTATGTGTTAGAGGTGGTCATTCCTAATGCCAGGGTCACTTGTCTTTGCTTCATACCATACTACCTTTTCAATTTAGGTGATAGTTTAGTGTAAATGATAACAGGACAGATTATTGAAATGCTAGTAGTTGAATCCTGGCAGACATTTAAAACTCTTCCTCCATGACCTAGACAGCCACATTATATATTATACTCCTTTCCATACTTTATGGTCTAGCCATACTGGTGGTCTTACTGTTCTTTGCACGTGACCTATTAAATTCTATCTCCAATTTAGAATGGTAATCTCCAATTTCTTGAATTTATTCTCTCCTCATCTATGCCTCTTAGATCCTTTTTCATTCTTTAAGACTCATATCAAATGCCACCTTACTTATGACAAGACACTCCCTTCTCTGTTTTCTTTGTATTCTTTTTATGCTTAAGAGTTATACATGTTTCTTCCCCTGATAGAATGTAAGTGGTTGCCTCCTCTGTGCTTGTCAAATAGTGGTCACTTAATAAATATTTGATTGATTTTAAAGAACTTCTATATGTATATTCAAAATTATATTCTTTTTACTGAAAAATAACTTACCTCTTCAACTGAATTTTCTTACTTTCTTCCTTTTTTGGCAGCTCTTAGGAAGTTTAGGCAAAGGATTGTTGTTGATCACATGGAAATGCAGTGTTAAAAAGCACTTTTTATTCTGCTGTTGATTTCTCTTGTGCTGTTATTTTTCCCTCTCATCAACAAGCTCCCTTCTCTGCTTAGTAGGCCTCATTGCAGGTTTCAAGCTACCTTTTGCAATTCCCCTAAACCTTTCACACTTAGAGATTTCCCTTGTTTGCCATTCTTCCTTACCCACTTTCTATTAGAAGCTGAAGGGGTTTTAAAACCAATCAGCTATGGTGGCTCAGTGAATAGAGTACTGGGCCAAGAGAAAGACTCATCTTTCTGAATTGAAGTTTGGCCTCAAACACCTAATAACTGTATTACCTTGGGCAAATCTCTTAACCCTGCTTGCTTCGTTTTCCTTATCTATAAAATGATTTAGAGAAAGAAAGGGCAAACCACTCTAGTACCTTTGTCAAGAAAACAAAGTCAGATATGACAACAAATTATAATGAAGCACTGCAGGAGAAGTAAGGGAGTATATATAGTACACATGGAGAGTTTAACAGGACATATTTACAGAAGTTCTTTTAAATTACCCTGGGCATCAATATCTTCTGGGGTACAAATTGTTCTCATCTTCTTAGCTCCCTTCTTTCTAAATTTATTTTGTTCTGTCTTGGCCTTGATAATTCAGTTCTAGTTCTACTGCAGTGAATGTTTTTTTGAATCTAAGTCTAGTTATCAAATGTTATAGTCTGACTATTTGTTGATCTGGTTGAATGATCTCTTAGAATTAAGGCTCCATTAAGAATAGGAGTACCCAGCATAGTTTGGGGGTTTTTTGTTGTGTTTTTTTTTTAGGTTTTTGCAAGGCAAATGGGGTTAAGTGGCTTGCCCAAGGCCACACAGCTAGGTAATTATTAATTGTCTGAGACAGGATTTGAACCCAGGTATTCCTGACTCCAGGGCCAGTGCTTTATCCACTGCGCCACCTGGCTGCCCCCCAGCATAGTTTTTTGATTTCCATTTCTGCTTTCTGTAGCATCTGTTCCCAGTGTGTCCTTTTAACATGATGTTCATATGGCAATGGTACCTGCCCTCTTTTACTCTACACATTTCAGGAAAGAGTCCTGGAAAGTAGTGGATGAACCACAGTGGAGTGAAGTGTGAAGCGAAGAGTAAGGGAGCTACTGTGTAGTCACACTAAACTATTTAGAACAGGTGTGAGGAACCTTTTTTCTGCCAAGGACCATTTGGATATTTATAACATCATTTGAAGGCCATACAAAATTATCAGCTTAAAAATTCTAACTGTGAAAAGCTCTTAAATTCATAAAATTTCAAGTCCTGTCTGCAGTTGCCTGGAGGAATGTGTACTCAGATTTTGTGGTCCAGATATTACCTGCCCCCCCTTTCTCCCCTCCCCCCCTGCCCCCGCATTAGAAAGTGAAAAAATAAGGAATTTTTATTTAATTTAACTAAACTTTAATTAAAAGGTCCTTTTTAGACTCTAGTGATTTAGGCAGAAGTAGATTTGGTTTTGGATTTGAAAGCAATCAGAGCTGGCAGTTTGGGACTTGTTTTATTTTTGGGGAAATGAGATAAAAAGGAACTTTAAGGTTTCTAGATTGTTCATCCCATTTCCACAGTATGGGAAAAGAGAGTTTTAGGCAATTATTGTATTTGGAAATAAAAATTATATGTTTGGTTTGTACTACATTCCAAAATCTAAATGGGGTATTTATGTTAGAAGAAGATTATCAACCCTGAACTTGATGTAGGAATGGTTTCTTCTAATTTGAGTTTGTATTACTATTGCAATGTATAGTTTAAATTCTATCATCATTGAAGTTGGTAGAGATCAAGTTCTATAACAGCAAAGAGATTAAGGAGGAATCATTAAAAGCAAACAGTCTTGTCTGTCTGTCTCTCTCCTCTTCCCTTCCTCCCCACCCCCACTTCCATTCCATCACAAATAGGGAAGCTCATAGGAGGGCAAATGAACTATTGCCCCTGAATATAGGCAATGCATTATTCGGCCCTTTATGGGGGATTGGGGGTGGGGTGGGGATAGGAAAAGGACATTTTACAATCATTCTGATATTTGGAATTGCTGATATCTCTGTCCTTCCTTTTTCTGTCTTTAATGAACAGATACCATAATACCTTATTTCAAAAGGTGATTGGATTTTTTCTCTGTATTATATGCATTTTGATTTGTATTTGGCCATAGGTATAATATATTAAATAGCTCATATTTATCTGAGAGTTTTTTTTTATCTGTTTCTTAATGCTGAGAATCACAAATAGCTGTGTGAAAGCTTCAACCAGCCTGATTACAGTGGATGTGCAATTGGGTTGAGGAATGTGTACTCAGAGCTTATGATCACTGGCCCGGCTGAGTCTGGGTGATGCATGTGGCTTTCCAGGGATGCTGCTATTTACATCTGTTAATGGCACTTCTTGATGGCCAGCTCCCCAATGAGGTGATATGCTGCAGCCTGGAGATGAGGGACCAAGGCTGCAGATGTTGCTGGGCTCCATTAGGCAGGACCAGGAGAGCTCATCTGGTAGGCTTTGTATTTTTTTTTTTTAAAGTGGGGGTGGGGGGGGAAGAATGAAAAGCATTACTTATCCAGGTATGGGGGAAACAGACAGGCAAGCATGAAAAACTGCAGTAACAACTGGGGTTCGAGTGAAAAAAAAGAAGAAATGGAACCAGAGAATAGGAAAGGGCGGGGGGAGGCATTCACCTTTGCAGAAGAGAGAATTAAAACAGAAGAGGGCTGGAGTGGTTGAATGTGGGGTGGTCGGGGGGGGAAGGAGAAATGCCACCCATACCTCTTTTAAGCCAACATCATTTATCTGTATGACTGAAAAGATATTGCTGAAGAGAGAGCAGAGACTTGCATAAACAAACCACACTGCAGCAAAGATTATTCTTCTCCCCCAAACCACCCCAATCCCTTGATTTTATGGTACTGCAGAAAAGCAACAAAACAGACAATCTCACTGAGTACATGTCATGGTAAATCCTTCTAGAAAGAGTGTAGGAGATGAATTTCAGTGTGCATCTGGAGTAGCCAAGCTTAGTAGAGAGATTGGTTACATTGTTTCTCTCAAATCCCTGGGATAACTGCCACCTTCAGATAATAAAGGTGGTATATGGTCCTGGAAAGTTTGGGGGCAATTTTCCATGAGAGGTGAGTGACTTCTCTTATAATCGTTAGTCCTGGAATCCTTTCCTATAAGGAATTTCATGAAGGTTGCAGAACATGATGTATCCTGGAACTCCATGGATTTGTTTAGTTGTCAGTTCTGTGATAAAAATACACCCTCTAACATGCTTGCTTTGTTTTCCCCACCTTTTTAAAGCAGCCCCATTAGTAGGAGCTGTGACAAGATAAAGTATGAAATCTATAACACATTTAACCTGTACAACATGGTGAGTACAAGTATGTCATCTTCAACCTTTTCATTCCTAAGGGAGTATGACAGCTTTGTATAGCAGGTCTTGGAGACCCTGTTTAGATGTAATATCATGCCTTTCATGCCTTTGAAAGATTAACTAAATAAACAAGTGGACCAATCCATGCTTAAACAAGAATTCTCTACCACAACATGCCTGATAAGTTCAGTAGTCAATCAATCAGCAAACATTTATTAAATGCCTACCATATCAGGCAGAGTGCTATGCTCTGGGGACAAATACAAAGAATGTAACAATCCCTATGCTCAGGAAGCTTAAAATCTAACAGTGAAAATCTATGATGATGTGATGATGATGTTTGTCCTTTGTTCTCAAAGAAGACCATGACATGGGGATTTGATGCTGTGACAAGCACATGAATTGGATTTGGGTGAGGGGGTACTGTGCTAAGTCACCAGCCTCACTGTTTCCTCCAGAACCATCTGGGTCCAGTGACCAGATATGAAGCAGGATGACTGGAGATAGCCCTGGATGTGAGGCAAGGTTACGTAACTAAGTAGACATTATGTCTTAGACCAAATTCAAACTCCTGTTCACTTGAATTCAAGGCCAATGCTTTAACAGCTGTACAACCTAGCTGTCTCAGTTTAAATCTATCCAGAAGAAATATAAGGAGAAGAAATAAAAATAAATTCAAAATAATTAAATCTAGGGTGATTGGAATGAGAGGGATCTACTAGTGGAAGGGGATAAGGAAATGCAGAAAGTCATTTAATTAAACATTTATTAAACACCTACCAGATGTCAGACACTGTACTGAGAGCTTGGAATACAAACATGAAAAAGAAAATCGGCTCTTTCCCTTAAGGAGCTTATAATCTAAACAAAAAGAAGTTGAAAATGTAGTAGTGGTTGGGAATTAGTGGGAGAGGGTACTCTGAGGGGCCATTGATGTAGGTTAGTCTGGAAATGAAGAGATACTGACCTGTGAACCTTTTTTAAATAAAGGCTTGGGAGGAGTTCTTTGTTCTACCCTCCAGCCAGAGGACCTGAGGGTATATTATTATGGTATGTTTACCAAAGCTGATGCACTTTACAACTATGAGGCCATGATGGAGTCTCACCCAAAGAATGTGGTTGATGAGAAATAAATGTTATGTTTGAGCTTAGTCTTTAAGAAAGAAAAATATTTTAAAAATCAGAGATGGAGAGAACATTAGAGGCATAGGAGACAGTGATTGTGTAAAGGCATAGAGATAGATGAAGCTAGTGGAGTTTTATTGAGTAGGGAGCTGCATGATGGGACCTATGCTTTAGGAAAATCCCTTTGGTGGATGTTGGAGGATGGATTGGAGTGGGGAAGGATTTGAGACAGGCCAACTCACCAGTAGACGATTGCAATAATCCAGGCCTGAGGAAATGAGGGCCTGTAGTGTCAGTGTCAGAGTAAGAATAGAGTGTATTTGAGACATGTTGCAAAGGTGAAATTAGTAGACCTTGACAACCATCTGGTTAGGGTGGGGGGTTAAAACATGAGGAATTGAGGCTGACATTGAGGTCTTGGATCTAAGGGACTGTAAGGATGTTGTTTTCCTTTATAGCCTATAGGAAAGGAAATTTTAAAAAGAAAATCATTCAGTAAAGCTAACCAAGATACCAAAATAATTTGCCTGACACTGTATGCAATGTTCAACATACATCACCCTTTCCCCATTTTCAAATCTCCAACAAACAGGTTTGTGTCTTTTTTCTTTTTCAGTAATTTTTGTTCATTTCTTTTTTCTTACATCTGCAAAAATTTCCCCAATATTGCTTCACCTTTCCCCTTCCAGAGAGCCATCCAATATAATAAATAATAATTTAAAGAAAAAGAAAAAAAACCCTAGTAAAATTGATAAATACACCTAAAAATTCTGTGAACCTCTAGGGATTGGGAATATTTTTTAACTCTTCTTTAGAATCATGCTTTTTTTTTGGCAGCACTAACTTCCCCCTCCCCCATTTATATTGTTGAAAATATTATATATGTATTTGTACATGTATAACCTATATCAGATTACTTACTGTCAAGGGGAAGGGTGAGGTGATAGAAAAATGTGAAACTCAAAATGTTGCAAAAAATGAATGTTGAAAACTATCTTTACTTGTAATTTATTTGTATAACAGGACAGATATTGCTGAAGAGAGAGTAGAGACTTCCATAATTTTATTGGCTCTGCTCACTTAATTCTGCATCAATTCATGTAGATCTTTTCATTCCCTAGTTCAAGGATGGGGAACCTTTTTTCTGACAAAGGTCATCCAGATATTTATAGCATCGGTCAAGGGCCACATAAGATTGTCAGTTTAAAAATTAGCCTGCTATATTTGGTCAAACATTTCATTAATTCCTCTCCTAAAAAGCTCCTAGATTTATTGGATTTCGATTCCCACCTGCTGTTGCCTTGGCAGCACAACAACAGATGATTGTGTGGATCTTAGAAGTACTCAGACCAGATTTTCCCCAGCCCTGCCCTAGTTGGTGGACATCTACTATGTTTTCATTTTGCTATCACAAAAATGCTGCTAGCAATATTGTGATATACAAAGGGATTTTCTTTTTATCAATGATCTTTTTAAAATAAATAAATAAATTTAGTAGTAGTAGAATCTGCATTAAAAAGCACTGATATTTTAATCATTTTATGTATATATTTCCGGATTGCTTTCCAAAATAGTTGTACTGATTCAAACTTCTACCAACAATGCACTAGTGTGGGGCAGCTAGGTGGCACAGTGAATAGAGCACCAGCTTTGGAGTCAGGAGTACCTGGGTTCAAATCCAGCCTCAGACACTTAATAATTACCTAGCCGTGTGGCCTTGGGCAAGCCACTTAACCCCATTGCCTTGAAAAATCTAAAAAAAAAATACAAACAAAAAAACCAATGCACTAGTGTTCCTGTCTTTCTACAGTCCCTCCAATATTATCTGTTCTCATCTTTTGTTGTTGCCAATTTTCAGAATAAGGGTAATTTGTTTTTTATCTTTATTATAGCCATATCTCTATATCTATAGGGTTTATATATTGTTTTTTTTTTAAATTAAGGGAATGGGGTTAAGTGGCTTACCCAAGGTCACACTGCTCAGTTAAGTAATTAAGTGTCTGAGGCTGAATTTGAACTTGGGTCCTCCTGACTCCAGGGCCTGTGCTCTATCCACTGCACCATCTAGCAGTTTTATTGTTTTTATATCTAGGGATGCCAGACCATTTCAGAGGAATTTGATATGAAAATTTTCCTATTTATCTATTTTCCTTATCCTAGGTACATTAATTTTGTCTATGCATTCGCTTTTTAATTTCATGTAATCAAATACTCATTGTCAAAAGTTCTAGAATATTAAGAGAATTAACGGGAAAAATGCAAAAAATTTAAAATTTTATTATAAAAACAGCATTCATCAAAACTGTTTGGTACTGGTTAAGAAATAGGGCAGTGGGGGTGGCTAGGTGGCGTAGTGGATAAAGCACCGGCCTTGGAGTCAGGAGTACCTGGGTTCAAATCCGGCTTCAGACACTTAATAATTACCTAGCTGTGTGGCCTTGGGCAAGCCACTTAACCCCATTTGCCTTGAAAAAACCTAAAAAAAGAAAAAAAAAGAAATAGGGCAGTGGATCAATATAATAGATTAGGTAGAAAGAAATAGTAATATATGATTATAGTAATCTACTGTTTGATAAATCTAAAGCTTTCCACTTCTGGAATAAGAACTAACTATCTGGCAAAAACGGCTGGAAAAACTAGAAAATAATATGGCAGAAACCAGCCATAGGAGGCAGCTGGGTGGCACAATAGAGCACTGACCCTGGAGTCAGGAGTACCTGAGTTCAAATCCGGCCTCAGACACTTATTAATTATCTTGGGCAAGTCACTTAATCCCATTGCCTTAAATAAATTTTTTAAAATTTAAGTTAAAAAAAAGTTTTTTCCCAACCTTGGGGCAGCTCCAGGTGCACAGGCACAGCCCTAGCAGGGGGTTCAGGGGTTGTAAGAGGTCTCATGTCTCTGAATCTCATTCCTTCCCATGAGGGAAGCCTGAAGGAGGATGACAGATCCCCCGGGGTCCCCTTGGCCCTAGACCAGGAAGTCGTGTCATTCACTGACATGGCCCTGGACTTCACCGAGGAGGAATGAGGGTGCCTGGGCCCTGCCCAGTGGCAGCTCTGCAAGGAGGTGATGCTGGAGAACTACAGGAACCTGGTGTCCCTGGCTTCTACCTCAGAATGTTTGAGTAGAGGATGAAGTGGATAGAGCTCTGGACCTGCATTCAGGAAGACCTGAGTTCAGTCTTACCTTGGACACTTCTTAGCTTTGTGACCCAGAACAAGTCACCTCACCTCTCCTTCCTGTTTCCCCAACTGTAAAATGGGGATGATAGCCCCTACCTCCCAGGGTTGTTATGATATAATATGTGATATAATTATGATGTAATATGTGATATAATGTTATGTAGTATTATTATATGATGTTATATAATATATAATACTATGTAGCATATCATAATAGTATTATGATATAATATTATATAATATGTGTAAGGTGTTTTGCATTCTTAAAGCTCTCTATAAATGCTCAGTATTATAATTATCTCCTCCTGGAAGAGCCTGAAACCCTTTTTTAAGCTCTAATGAATTGTATAGTTCTCCTTTTGCCTCTGTGAAACTCTCCTCTGCTCTCCAGCCTTCTCCCTGGGGTTGTGTCTCCCTTTCTCCACCTCAGATACCCATTGAAGCTGCCATTTTGATTCCTTTGATAATAACCTGAATTTGAGCTACCTTCATCCCAAAGGAGAGGCATCAGAATGCCAGCTCCCTAACTTCTGTTCTGGAGCAAGTGTGGGGAGTGTGGCCCCAATGTCCAACCTTGACCACGGGTTGGCTAGTTTTGATGAACTTGGTTTTTTTCCCTTTTTTTGAGGTAAGGGAGTGGACAGATATATAAGGAAATATATTTAGTACAAAAATATATGATCAATAAAATGTATTTTTGAAAAGATGATACTGATGAAGCTCGGTCCCAAAGAAGAGAGATGTGAGTGTCCCACCCTTCTTTCCGGTTTTGCAAAAGAAAACTTGGAGGCGGTGGGGGGACTGGAAATAAATTTATCAATAAATCAAAAAAAAAAAAAAGGAAACCAGCCATAGGCCAACATCTTACACTCTATACAAAGAGAAACTCGAAATTAGTACATGATTTATGCATAAAAGGTAGAACCATAGGAGAACAAGGAATAGTTTATCTGTCAGTATAAACTATGTAGTTTATGACCAGCCAAGAGATAGAGAACATTATAAAATGCAAAATGGATCATTTTGATTACAGTAAGTTAACAAGATTTTACACAAATAAAACCAATGCAATAAAAAATGGAAGCAATGCATAAAGCTGGGAAATAGCAGTTACAGCTAGCCTTTTTGATTTTTTAAAATATAGAGAGAACTGAGTAAAATTTGTAAGAATTCAAATTTTTCCCCAATTAATAAATAATCAAAGAATATGAGTAGGCAATTTTCAGATGAAGAAATTAAAGCTATCTGTAGTTATGTGAAAAAATGCTGTAAGTTATTATTTATTAGAAACATGCAAATTTCAACAACTCTTGAGTACTACCTCACACCCGTCAGATTAACCAATATAACAAAAAAGGAAAATGATCAATATTGGAGAGGATGTAGGAAAACTGGGACATTAATGCACTTTTAGTGGAGTTGTAAACTGATCCAACTCTTCTGGAGAACAATTTGGAATATGCGCAAAGGACTATAAAACCGTGCATACCCTTTGATCCAGCAATACTACTACTACTAGGTCTATATCCCAGGGAGATTATAAAAAAGGGGGGAAAGACTCACATTTATAAAAATATTTATAGCAATTTTTTTGTAGTGGCAGAAAATTGGAAACTGAAATAATACTGATCAATTGGGGAATGTCTGAACAAATTATGGTATATGAAATGTTTTGGAATGTAGTATATGAATTGTATACAAAATCATGAGCAAGTGGGAAGATTTACGTGAACTGATACTGAGTGAAGTGAGAACTAGAACATTTTCACCTTAATAGCAACATTGTATGATGATCATCTGTGATAGATTTAGTGCCTCTCAGCAGTACAATGATCAACACTGGTGATGGAAAATATCCACATCAGAGGTGTTCAATTTTTAAAATTTGTTTTTCCTTTTTTTTCTTTATCATGATTTTTTCCTTTTTTTTTCCCCTCATTCTTTTTTCACAATGTGATTAATATGGAAATATGTTTAACATGATTGTATATGTATAACCTATATCAGATTACTTCTTATTGAGGGGGAGAGAAGGTGATAGAAAACTTTGAAACTTAAAATGTTGCAAAAAATCATTATTGAAAACTATCTTGTAATTGGAAAAAATTTTTTAAAGGAATCTTATTTCATCTTTTATAATTGATTCTTTCTTTTGACTAAGACTATATCTTCTACCCATGGTTTTGTCTTCTATTTTTTATGATTTGATCTTTAACATTCAAGCCACATCCATTTAGAATTTATTGTGTACTATAGCATATTGTTAGTTTAATCTTACTTGAAAACAGACTGCTTTCTAGTTGCTTATCAAATAAGGAATTCCTTTCTAAGTAATTTCTTTTCTTCTGGTTTTTAAGGTCCATTGTTTCTGATTCTCCCATATCCAGCCTTATTTCACTGATATACCTCTTTTTTGAAGCCATAGCTTGATTTTGATGGCTATTGCTTTAGAGTATAGTTTGAAATTTGAAAGGGTTTTCTTTCTTCATCTCCGGTCTCTTCATTATATCCCTTAATATTTTATTTTTCCAAATGAATTTTGATATTATCTTAAGAACTCTGTAATGTATTCCTCTGATAATTTGATTTATATGATGTTAATACTCTAAGACTTTGGAAGTATTTCATTTTTATTATATTGACACAGCCTAGCCTTGAGCACTGAATATTATTTTTCACGTCTTTAATTATCACTTTCTAATAGAATCTTATATGAATATTTTGTGGGTTTTGGTAACTTGATCCCCACATAGTTTTTCTTTTATTTATTTAAGACAATGGGGTTAAATGACTTAGCCCAAGGTCACACAGCTAGGCAATTATTAAGTGTCTTGAGGACAAATTTAAACTCAGGTCCTCCTGACTCCAGGGCCATGCTCTATCTGTTGTGCCACCTAGCTGCCCTGATCCCCAAATATTTTAAGCAATTTGCAAATTGTTTAGAATAGGATTTCCCATTCTATTACTGCCTCTTTGGTTTTGTTATATAGAAATAAATGTGATATTTGAGGATTTGTTTTGTAACTGTACCTTCACCAATGCTTTTGACTGGGCCAATTATTATTTTTGCTGATTCCCTAAGACGTCCTAAGTCGTAGTAAATTAGGATAGTTTTGGCTCCTCTTTTTCTATCTTTATACCTTTAATTTCCTTTTGTTGGATTGCTATTCTTAACAATTTAGAAATGTATCAGATAATAGAGGGAGGGAAGTGTAGGAATCCTTGCTTTTCAGTATTTGGAAAGTTTCTAGTATATCTCCACTGAATACGATGCTTGTTTTTGGTTATAGATAGATACTCTTTATGATATTAAGAATGTACTTTGTCTATACACAAATAGGTATTGTATTTTATCTTTTAAATTTTTTAAATTTATTTAAGATAATGGGGTTAAGTGACTTGCCCAAGGTCACACAGCTAGGCAATTATTAAGTATCTGAGGTCAGCTTTAAACTCAGGTTCTCCTGACTCCAGGGCCCGTGCTCTAACCACTGAACCACCTAGCTGCCCCAGTGTTATATTTTATCAAAGACTTTTTCTGTGCTTCAATTGAAGTTCTTTTCCTATTTCTTCTTACTTGTCATAATTTTGCAGCATTCAGTTTGAGTTGTTTTGTTGTTATTATTGTTTTTCTTTCCATTTATAGTGTATAAATTGTTGTCTTGGTTCTCTTTACTTTGCCGATATCAGTTCAAAGTGAAGAGTTCCACTGTTTCTATGAAATTATCCTCTTCACTTTGTAAGCAGTAATGATTCTATATAATTATACTCCTCACTCTGTAAGAAGCATAGAAAGTATTTTTACAGTAAGTACAGTAAGTATATTACATTTACATGCCAAAAGTCATTCATTGAGGCCATTCCAACTTTAGGTAACTGATTATTAGGAAGTTTTCCTTATAGTCGAGCCTATATTTGCCCAGATCATGAATATGGGTAAACTTGAAACTTGAATATGGGTAAAATCTCCCCCAAAGTCCTTTTTTTCTTCAGCTAAGCATTCCTAGCTCTTTCCACCACTGCTTAAGTGGTATGACCTTAAGTTCCTTGACCTCCTTTATACATCTAACTTATAAGCAGAGCTCTCCTGAAAGGATGATGCCCAGCACTAAGCACAATATTTATACCCAGATTGCTAAAAAAAAAAGGGGGGGGTCATTAGCTCAAACTGATCTTGACTTTTCTTAGGGAAGTTGGGGAGGAACTGATAATGAATTTTGACCAGGAGATGTCCAACAGACTGCTGTAGGACTAGAGCCCAGGAGAGGAATTATGGTGAAATATATAGGTGTGGGAAGCCATCTATAAAGAGATGTAGTTGAATTCATACAAGTTGATGGTTCTAATTAGCTCCAAAGAGAGAGGGTATAGTCAATCATGCCCCAGACTCTTAGAAGATGTGTGACTTTGGGCAAGGTACTTTATTTCCCCATGTATAAGATGTACCTTAATTTTGGTCCGAAAATTTGGGGGAAAATGTATTACATAAAATTATTGAACTCAAGTTTCCTTCATCATGAAATTCAAGGACCTTCTATTCATAGCTTCTGACATCTTTTGGACATCCTGTTTCGTGAGCCTGAAGCACCAATTATGTCCTCCTTTGAAATCAGTTGCTTCTTTTTCTTTTTTTTTTAATTTTAGAAAGATTTTATTTATTTTCATTTTTACAATTTTTGCCCCAATCTTGCTTCCTTCCCCTCACCCCCCACAGAAGGCAGTTCATTAGTCTTTACATCATTCCCATAGTATGCATTGATCTAAGTTGAATGTGATGAGAGAGAAATCATATCCTTAAAGAAGAAATATATATAGTATGAGATATAGCAGAATTGCATAATAAGACAATTTTTAAAAAAATTAAATTAAAAGTACATAGAAAATCTTTGGTCTTTGTTCAAACTCCACAAGTCTTTCTCAGGATACAGTTGGCATTCTCCATCGCAGATATCCCCAAATTGTGCCTGATTGTTGCACTGATGAAATGAGCAAGTCCATTAAGGTTGATCATCACTCTCATGTTGCTGTTGGGGTGTACAATGTTCTTCTGGTTCTGCTCATCTCACTCAACATCAGTTCGTGCAACTCCTTCTAGGCTTCCTTGAATTTCCCTCCTTCCTGGTTTCTAATAGAACAATAAGGTTTCTTCTTCCTGTAGCCAGTCTCAGATTGTTTTCTCAGTTGGAGGAGGACCAAACTGATGTTCAGCAGCATGATTTCCATTCCTTTTTGCAAACTGGGTTAACTTGAATTCATCCCTGTATAAAAATCTTTTCTGAGCCATTTCTGGGCAGAAGTGGCAAAATGTAACCTAATATGGTGGTAAACAAATGCAAAACAATGCATGTAAAGACATCAAGAGCAAAAAAGCAGGAAATGCAAGTAAAACCACTGTATAAGATGATCCCAGTTTTTAGACCCCCAAATTTTTTGGGAAAAGGTTGGTCTTATACATGGGTAAGTATGGTACTTAACCTCTGATCCTCAGTTTCCTCATCTGTAAAATGTGGGCAAAAATCTATTTCATAGGGTTGTTGTGAGGATCAAATTAGATAATATGTAACATATTTAGTAAACCTCATAGTTCTCTATAAATGCTAGTTATTATCATAGTCTTCCAAAAGGAAAAAGACTAGGATAACCTTAGGCAAATGCTCACCTTTTGGAAACAGGACATGGATGCTAATTCACAAAGGAACAACTAGTTTGAAGGAGAATCAAGAGAAAACAATATCAGAAAAATCCAAGGAACACAATAGTGTGATATACTGCAGAAAAATTGATTTGGATGAACGGCTTATACATTATGAAATTCTAGGTAACCTTGGAAAGAGTGGTTTTAGTTGGTTGAATGGTAAAAATAAAGAGCAAGATTACAAAGGAGTGTCAAGTGACTAGGAATCAAAAAGTGTCAACTTTTTTTTTTCTAAATTTATCTATGAAAGGGAGGAGAGTGGGTATGGGAGAGCTAAATGTTTTTTGGAAGGGTAGTAGAGACTTCACATTTATTGAGAACAGAGAAGAAGCCAATAGATAAGGAGAGATTGAAGATTGGGGATGAGGATGGTAATTGAAGCAGCAAGTTGCTAACAGATACAGGATGAGAGAGGATCAAGGTCACTTAAAGAAGCTAGACTTGGTGAGAAGACTAGAAGGGGAAATGTGGAGAAGTTTGGAGAGGTAGAATAATGGAGAATAAAGAGATTACAATCGATCCTTTCTATTTCTCAGCTAATCAGGGATGAAAATTCTTTGTTTGATTGAGCAGTAATCAACATTTAATAAGTTTAGAACACCATCTGTGAAAAGTAGTCTACAATTCATTGGAGAAGAATAAAAGGATTGCAGTGCAGCTAGGTGGTAAAAAGGGGAGAATGCCAGGAACACTCACTCTTCTTCCATGAGTTCAGATCCGACTTCAGACTGGCTGTGACCCTGTTTCCCTCAGTTTCTTCATCTGTTAAATGAGCTGGAGAAGGAAGTAGCAAACCATTCCAGTATCCCAAATTGGGTCATGAAGAATTGGACACAATGAACAATAACAAAAGGACTGCTGAGGAGCATGTTAGATTGATTAGAAAACAGGGAAAGGCAGGAGAATGTTTAATCCTGTAGAAATCCAGATCTCCCACAAGTATTACAGTAAAGCTTTAAAAGTTAGTCAGAAAAAGAAATGATAAGAGAAAAACAAAGAGAAGTTAACATAATATCTACTCCATCTATTCCACAAGAGTCCTAGAAACTGTTGAGGCTCAGAGTGGAGAGAAACCAGAGTAGATAGGAAATAGAGCCAGATCAGAACAGACAACCTGAACTTGAATCATAACAGAAGATGGGCCATACCAGTGCCAAGACAACCCTTGCCATAACAGGAGAAAGGGTCAGGAAAGCACCTAAGATCTTGCAGAAGACCTGCTACCATAGCAACCAACAACTTACGGTTAGGGTCTTTCAGGATTATAAGCAAGTGACTGTGACAACTCTGTGTTCAGATTTGTGCAAGGAGAAGGGACCAAGGCCAAGACTTAAGTAGAGCCACCAAGAAATTCTGAAATTCCTACAGAGGGGGAAGGTTTGGTATTAACTATAATATCTAGTAGTAAGCAGGGCCTGCCCACATCATCCAAGAGTATAGGAGAGAGCAGAATCTGACCCAGGCACAGAGTCTCTAATCTAGAAACTAGGCTAAGTGGTGTGAATAAATGGGGGGGGGGGGGATGCTGAACCAAAGAAATACTGGGGACTGAAGAGAAACTCAAACAGGGTTCTCAGAAAAAAAAATAAGTCCATAGCAAGTCCAAGTAGAGCCTCAGGGAAAAGAATTACTTGACTATATAGACTGCAGAGGAACATTAAGGAAATGTGTCAAAAACTACGTAGCACAATAGTAAATGAAATGAAGAGGAAAAAGATAAGGAGAATCAGTAGTTAAGAACTGTAGTGACAAATATTTTTGGTTCCCTCATTGAAAATAGGAATGGGCCTACAGAAAACTGTCTAAGAAGAGATGTACTAAAATAAGAAGATTGAAAAAAGAAAATATAAATTATATATCATTGAAAATAACTGACCTGAATAACACATCAAAGGGATATAATCTTAAGAATCAGCAAAGTTATATGAACATAAAACAAAACAAAAAAAGCGTAGATATCGCAATTCAAGAGTTCATAATGGAGAAAAAGATAATTCTATTTTGGACAGAGTTTGAGATGACTTCTGGTCATCAAATTCCAATGATCTTAATGGGCAGTTGGTGAGTCATCAGTAGGATTAGCATTCACAGTGTAGAAAGGAAAACAGCCAAGAAGCATTATACCACACAATGTTTTTAAAAGTTTATCTTAATTGCTTCTCTCAGCAACCCTGGAGGTAGATGCACTTATTATCATTCCCATTTGACAGTTGGGGAAACTGAGGCACACAGTGCTGAAGTGTTTTGCCCAAGGTCACACAACTAGTAAGTATCTGAGACCAGATTTGAATTCAGTTCTTCCTGACTTTGCTTCCAACACACTGTGCCATCTATCAGCTAGATGTCAACATAATAATAAGCAGGGTTAGGGTTTGCTTTTTCTTCTAAAGGAAAGGGGTTTTAGCTATTGAAGCAGTTTTTAAAAAAAATTCTTACAATGCCAGCTAATTTATTGCATTACCAACAATTTAGAAAACATTTATTACTAAGTGAAAAGGATACAAATATAATGGACTGATCTTATCTCCAATGTTTAAACAGTAAGTTCCATACACTCTTCATGGACAAGTCAGAATTTTTCTTTTTCTTTTTTTTAATTAATTTTTATTAAAGATATTATTTGAGTTTTGCAATTTTCCCCCCCCATCTTACTTCCCTCCCCCCACCCCCATGGAAAGCAATCTGTCAGTCTTTGCTTTGTTTCCATGTTGTACCTTGATCCAAATTGGGTGTTATGAGAGAGAAATCATATCCTTAGAGAAGAAACAAGAATTCTAAGAGGTAACAAGATCAGACAATATGATATTTTGTTTTAAAAATATGACTCAGTTCTCTGTATATTTTAGAAATGAGTCCTTTGTCAGAATCATTAGTTGTAAAGATTGCTTCCCAATTTACTACATTTCTTTTGCTCTTGGTTACAGTGGTTTTATCTCTGCAAAAGCTTTTTAATTTAATGTAATTGAAATCATCTACTTGGTTTTTGGTGATGTTCTCCAACTCTTCCTTAGTCATAAACTGCTCCCCTTTCCATAGATCTGACAGGTAAACTACTCCTTGATCTTCTGATTTCCTTATAGTATTGTTTTTTATGTCTAAGTCCTGTAACCATTTGGATCTTATCTTGGTAAAGGGTGTAAGGTGTTGGTCTAATCTAAGTTTCTTCCATACTAACTTCCAATTATCCCAGCAGTTTTTATCAAAGAGGGAGTTTTTATCCCGATGGACTCTTTGGGGTTATCAAACAGCAGATTACTATAATCATCTCCTGCTTTTACACCTAGTCTATTCCACTGGTCCACCACTCTATTTCTTAGCCAATACCAAACAGTTTTGATGACTGATGCTTTATAATATAATTTTAGATCAGGTAAGGCTAAGCTACCTTCTTTTGCACTTTTTTAACTCATTAAAGTAATTTTTTGGAATTTTGATTGGTAGGCTCTAAACAGGTAGTTTAGTTTTGATATAATTCTCATTTTTATTATATTAGCTCTACCTATCCATGAGCAGTTGATATTTGCCCAGTTATTTAAATCTGATTTAATTTGTGTGAGAAGTGTTTTATAGTTGTTTTCAAAAAGATTCTAAGTCTGTGTTGGCAAGTAGACTCCCAGGTATTTTATATTGTCTGAGGTTACTTTGAATGGGATTTCTCTTTTTAGCTCTTCCTGCTGTATCATGCTAGACATATATAGAAAAGTTGAGGATTTATGAGGGTTTATTTTATAACCTGCAACTTGCTAAAATTGCTAATTGTTTCCAGTAGTTTTTTGGATGATTTCTTGGGATTCTCTAGGTAGACCATCATGTCATCTGCAAAGAGTGAGAGTCCCAATTCTAATTCCTTCAATTTCTTTTTCTTCTCTTATTGCTGAGGCTAACATTTCTAATACAATATTGAATAATAGTGGTGATAATGGGCACCTTCCTTGTTTCATTCCTGATCTTATTGGGAATTCCTCTAGCCTCTCCCCATTGAGTATAATGTTTGTTGATGGTTTCAGATAGATACTGCTAATTATTTTAAGTAACAGTCCATTTATTCCTACACTCTCTAGTGTTTTTAATAGGAATGGATGCTGTATTTTGTCAAAAGCTTTTTCAGAATCTATTGATATTATCATATGATTTCTGATAGATTTGTTGTTGATATAATTGAGTATACTAACAGTTTTCCTAATATTGAACCAACCCTGCATTCCTGGAATAAATCCTACTTGATCATAATGTATTATCCTAGTGATGACTTGTTGTAATCGTTTTGCTAAGATTTTATTTAGGATTTTTGCATCTATATTCATCAGGGAAATAATTCTGTAATTTTCTTTCTCTGTTTTAACTCTTCCTGGTTTAGGTAACAGCACCATATTGGTTTCATAGAAAGAGTTAGGCAGAGTTCCAACTTTCCCTATTTTTCCAAAGAGTTTATATAGAATTGGAACCAATTGTTCCTTAAATGTTTGGTAGAATTCACTTGTGAATCCATCAGGCCCTGGAGATTTTTTTATGGGAGTTCAATGATGGCTTGTTGAATTTCTTTTTCTGAGATAGGGTTGTTTAAGTATTTAATGTCTTCTTCATTTAACCTGGGCAACTTATATTTTTGTAAATATTCATCCATTTCACTTAGATTATCAAATTTATTGGCATAGAGTTGGGCAAAATAATTTCAAATTATTACTTTAATTTCCTCCTCATTGGTGGTGAATTCACCTTTTTCATTTATGATACTAGCAATTTGGTTTTCTTCTTGATTTTTTTTAATCAAATTGACCAGAGGTTTATCAATTTTATTGGTTTTTTCATAATACCAACTTTTGGGTTTTTTTTATTAATTCAATAGGTTTTTTTTACCTTTGATTTTATTAATTTCTCCTTTAATTTTTAGAATTTCTAATTTGGTATTTAATTGGGGATTTTTGATTTGTTCTTTCTCTAATTTTTTTAGTTGCATGTTTAGTTCATTGATTTCTTCTTTCCCCAATTTATTCATGTAAGCATTTGGAGCTATAGTATATCCCCTGAGAGTTGCTTTGAATGAATCCCATAGGTTTTGGTATGCTGTTTCAGTATTATCATTATCTAGGATAAAATGGTTAATTCTTTCTATAATTTGTTTTTTGGTCCACTCATTTTTTAAAATGAGGTAATTGAGTTTCAAATTTGTTCTGGATCTGTATCTCCTTGGTCCAGTATTGCATATGACTTTTATTGCATTGTGATCTGAGAAAGATGTATTCACTATTTTTGCCTTTCTGCAGTTGATCATTAGGATTTTTTGGCCTAGTACATGGTCAGTTTTTGTATAAGTTCCATGTACTGCAGAGAAAAAGGTATATTCCTTTCTATCCCCGTTCAGTTTCCTCCATAAATCTACCATATCTAATTTTTCTAACAATCTATTTACCTCCTTAACTTCTTTCTTGCTTATTTTATGATTTGATTTATCTAGATCTGATAGTGGGAAATTGAGGTCCCCTACTAGTAGAGTTTTGCTGTCTATGTCTTCCTGTAGTTCTAAGTTCTAAGCAGCATATTGTAGGGTTCTGGTTTTTAATCCACTCTGCTATTTGCTTATGTTTTAAGGGAGAGTTCATCCCATTCACATTCAAGGTTATGATTACTAATTCTTTATTGCCCTCTGTGCTATCTTCCCTCTGTTTGTATTTTTCCCCCTTCTCCCCCACTTTATCCATATTCCGCAGTATTTTGTTTCAGAATACCACCCCCTTCGGTGTGTTTGCCCTCCTATATCACACCCTCCCCTTTCTTTCCCCTTTCCCTTTTTCCCTTTTCCCTTCCCTTCCTTTTGTTATTTCCCCTTATTTCCTCCACTCCCCTTCCCTTTCTCTGTCCCCCTCCCCTTTTCCCCCTTTTAATACTTGAAAGGTTAGATGTTTTATAAGTTAAGTGAGTATGTGTAGGCTGACTTTAAGCCAAGTCTAATAAGAAGAAGATTCAGGTGTTTGTCATCTGCTCCCTTCTTCCCCTCTATTACCATAAGTTTTTTGTACCTCTTAGTGCAATGAGGTTTGCCCCATTCAATCCCCCTCCCTCCTCCTGTCTCTTTCCTCTCCCCCTTTTTAAGGAGGGTAATGTTTTTTAAATCATTCTATCTAAGTCATAGAAAATTCTGAGTGTCTGTCCCTTCAGTTCAGTATATTCTATCGAATAGAGTCAAAATTCCTGAGAGTTATTAGAGTCTTTCTCCCAAGTTGGGTTAAAGCCAGTTACATCCCATTAGATAGCAGCCTCATGGATAGGTCATGAATGTCCATCATTTCTGGCTAGGTATATTCTCTCTGTTAGAGTTACAATTCTCAAGATTTATGAGAATCTTTTTTTCCTCCCATGCTGGGATATAGCCAGTTTCAACTTACTGGATAGCATTTTGTTTTCCCTTTTATCGCCTCCCCCCCTTTTAACCTTTTCATGTGTCTGTTGAACCTACTGTTTGATGTCCAAATTTTCTGTTTAGCTCTGGTCTTTCCATCAGAAATTTTTGGAATTCTTCCATTTCTTTAAATGTCCATCTTTTTCCCTGGAAGAGAAGGCTCAGCTTTGCAGGAAAGTAGATTCTTGGCTGCATTCCAAGCTCCCGTGCTCTTTGGAATATCTCGTTCCAGGCCCTTCGATCCCTTAATGTTTATGCAGCCAGGTCCTGTGTGATCCTTACTGTGTTTCTTGGATATTTAAATTGTTTCTTTCTGGCTGCTTGCAGGATTTTTATCTGATAGTTCTGGAGTCTGGCCACAATATTCTTTGGTGTTTTCATTTTAGGACCTTTTTCTGGTGGGGATCAATGTATTCTTTCAATAACTACTTTGCCCTCCAATTCCATATCAGGGCAGTTTTCCATCACTAGATCCTGTAGTATTAAGTCCAGGGTTTTTTTCTCTTCAATGTTTTCAGGAAGTCCTATAATTTTCAAGTTGCCCCTCCTCAATCTATTCTCAAGGTCAGTGATTTTGTTGATGAGGTCTTTTACATTTTCTTCTATTTTTTCTATTTTTTTGATTTTGTTTAACTGACTCTTGCTGTCTCGGGGAGTCATTAGTTTCTGTAGACTACATTCTTTTTTGGGGGGGAGTTTTCTTCATTAACCTTTTGCAGCTCCTTTTCCAATTGGTCCATTCTACTTTTGAAAGAGCTTTCCATTTGACCAATTGGGGTTTTGAGAGAATTATTTTCTTTTTGCATTTGCCCAATTGAGGATCTGAGAGAATTATTCTCATTTTGTATTTGTCCAATTGAGGATCTGAGAGATTTATTCTCATTTTGTATTTGTCCAATTGATGATGAGAGATTTATTCTCGTTTTATATTTGTCCAATTGTACTTTCTAATTTTTTGTTTTCTTGTTGCAAGGTATTGTCTTTCTCAAATTTTTAAGCTCCTTCCTTATTTCTTCAGGGAAGTCTTTCTGTGCTGAAGACCAGATCGTATTCTCCTCAGAGGTTCCAGGTCTCTCTGAGTTAGGGTCTTTCTCTTCCAAGAATTTTTCTATGGGTCCACCTTTCCGCTGACCTTTCTTCATTTTGCTAAGACCTGAGTTGGGGAGGGGCTGGTTCACAGGGGCTTGGGATTGCTAAAGGCTTTACTCACTGAGTGCAGTTTCTCTGGCTGGCCAGTAGGAGGTGTTGGTTGCTTTCTCTGGAGTGTCTGTGACCTTGATTGAGGCCTTCTCCCTTTGCTTGAAGGGAGGAGTTGGAGCTATTGAATTCTTTTGCCTTCAATCAATGGTGCTCTTTACCCTGGCCTGAGGTCATTCCTCAGCTGGGCTGGTTCTTCTGCTCACACACCTGAGCCTTGAGGCAAAAGTAGTTTGCATTTGTTTGTTTGGGAAGAGGTCTGAGCTGTAATGGGACTCAGACCAGAGGAGACCAGGGATGGTGTCCTCAGCTCTCCTGCACCGGAATTCTCCCCCCCCCCCCCCAGCCCGTCCCCAAGCTCCAGGGGGATAGCACCAACACCAGTGCCTCTGCTCCCCCGCCAGTCCAAGCCCCTGCCATCTAGCCTCACTGCTGATCCAGCAGGTCCAGCTCTCAGGCCCTCAGACTCCTGTTTCCATTTCAGCTGTTAATCTGGTTGATCCAGGGCTCATCCTCCCTCTGAGCCCAGACTTACCCTGGAACAGGACTCTGGTCCTGTTCTGACCACATTCAGTTCCTGATTGCAGTCTAGGCCCCCCCATAGAACAGCAGAGCCACCCCCCACCTGAGCCCCGTGGCAGAGAGGGATGCATATGGTCATTCACAGACCAGGTGGGAGTACAGAGCCTCTCACAATGAGAACCTTGTGGGAGTGTCCCAAAAGCTCAGGAAACACCCCCCCCAAACAGGCTAAGGCTGGGCAAATGAGCAAGCAGAGAAACAAGAGGAACACCATTGAGAAATATTTTGCCTGTGAACCCAAGAAGGATCAAAACATTCAGTCTGAAGATGAGGAAGCACAAGCTCCTGCATCTAAAGACTCCAAGAAAAACAGAAATTGGGCTCAGGCTATGACAGAGCTCACAAAAGACTTTGAAAATCAAATGAAGGTGTTAGAAGAAAAACTGGGAAAAGAAATGAGAGAGATGCAGGAAAAACATGAAAATGAAGTTAGCAGCTTAGTCAAGGAAATCCCAAAAAATGCTGAAGAAAATAGCATGCTAAAAACCAGCTTAGGTCAAATGGATAAAACAATTCAAAAAGTTATTGAGGAGGGGCAGCTAGGTGGCGCTGTGGATAAAGCACCAGCCCTGGAGTCAGGAGTACCTGGGTTCAAATCTGGTCTCAGACACTTAATAATTACCTAACTGTGTGGCCTCAGGCAAGCCATTTAACCCAGTTTGCCTTGCAAAAAACCCTAAAAAAAAAAGTTATTGAGGAGAAGAATGCTTTAAAAAGCAGAATTGGCCAGATGGAAAAAAATAAGAAAGCTCTCTGAGGAAAACAAATATGTCAAAGAATAGAACTCAGGGAGATTGCTGAATTTACAAGAAATCAGGATTCAATACTTCAAAACCAAAAGAATGAAAAATTAGAAGAAAATATGAAACATCTCATTGAAATAACAGCTGATCTGAAAAACAGATTTAGGAAAGCTAAGTCAAAAATTATTGGAATACCTGAAAGTCATGATCAGGAAAAGAGCCTTGACATCATTTTCAAAGAATTGCCCTGATATCCTAGAAGCAGAGGGCAAAATAGAAATGGAGAGAATCTACCGATTTCCCCCCCCCCCCCGAGAAAGAGATCCCAAAAAATCAACCCCCAGGAATATTATAGCCAAGTTCCAGAACTCCCAAGTCAAAGAGAAAATATTACAAGCAGCCAGAAGGACACAATTCAAATACCGTGGAGCTGCAGTCAGGATCTCACAGGACTTAGCAGCAGCTACATTAAAAGCTCATAGGGCTCATAATATAACATACCGGAAGGCAAAAGAGCTTAGAATGCAACTGAGAATCAACTACCCAGCAAGGCTGAATGTCCTCTTCCAGGGAAAAAGATGGACTTTCAATGAACCAGGGGAATTTCAAATCTACCTGTTGGAATGGCCAGAGCTGAACAGAAGGTTTGATCTTCAAATACAGGACTCAAGTGAAGCATAGAGATTGGAGGAGAAGGGGAAAATATGGGGGACTTAATGATGATGAGCTGCATGTGTTGCTGTATAGAAAAATGACACTGATAATACTCATATGAACCTTCTCAATTAATAGAGCAGGTAAAAGGAGCTTTTATAGTTGAAGCACAGGAGAAAGCTGAATTTGAAGATAAAATGTGGTATAAAAATGGAGTCAATAGAAAAAAGGGAAATGTAATGGGAGAAAGAAAAAGGAGAGGGGGTAATAGGTCAAGATATTTCATATAATAAGATTTTTCTTTATTACAATGAGCTATTGCAATGATATGGAAGTGGGGGAGGCAAGGGGGAATGAGGGAATCTTTGCTCTTATCAGAGGTGTCTAAGAGAGGAAACAGCATATACACTCAATGGGGTATCGACATCTGGAGTAAGAAGAAGAGGGGGAGACAGGGGGAAGGGGTGGGGATGTGAGTGATGGAGGAGAGGATGGGCCATGGGGGGAGAGTGGTCAGATATAACACATTTTCTTTTTTACTTCTTGCAAGGGGCTGGGATTGGATGGCCTGTCCAGGACCATAGGGCCAGGTGGATGCTGGGCCTAAGGGGTGGTAGTGAGGCTTGGGGCCTCTTGGCCCCAGGGCTGGGGATCTGTCTGCTGTGCCACTGAGCTACCCTACAGCAGAGTCATTGAAAGGAGAGAGAAAATATAATACATGGTAGTGGAGAAATACAAAAGGAGGGAGTTGCGATCAGCAATGACAGTGGTGGAAAAATATGGAAGTGACTTTTGTGATGGACTTACCATAAAGAATGTAATCAACCCGCAGCAGTGTTGGTGGTGTTGGAACACAGACTGAAGCATATTTATTATTATTTTGGGGGTGGGTGCAGGGCAAATAGAGCTGGGTGGCCTGCCTGGGGCCACATAGCAGGGTGATCATTGGGTGTCTGAGGCTGGATTTGGACACGGGTGCTCCTGGCTCAAGGGCCAGTGCTCTGTCCGCCACCCAGCCTCCCCTACTATTATCATTATTTTTTTTTAATTTTATTTCATGTCTTTTTTTTCTTTTTTTGGTTTATGCAGGGCAGTGGAGTTGGGGTGGCTTGCATGTCACACAGCTGGGTGATTGTTGGGTATATGTGGCCGGATATGGGCTTGGGTACTCCTGGCTCCAGGGCTGGTGCTCTGTCTGCTGAGCCACCTGGCCATACCTACAATTATTACTATTTTTTTTATTTTAATTTTAATTTTTTTCTCTTCCCTTTACTTTATCACTCAAGTGAGTCTATATTTTGGGGGGTGAGGGGGTATTTTGTTTACTCTTAAACAAGAATATTTTATCAATGTATATAAAAAAACATTGTACCAAATGAGAATAAATAAATACTAAATTTAAAATTAAAAAAGAAAGAGCAGTTTGTGTTTGTGTGTGTGTGTGTGTGTGTGTGTGTGTGTGTGTGTGTGTGATAAGATGGAAGGTATTGAGATATTCCTTGAGCTTTTCTCCTGTAACAAAAGAAAATGTAGTTTAGGAAGGAGACTGAATTGTATTTTGAGCAGAGTTAAATGATTATTTGTTTATCAAAAAAAGTCAAGTTTCATGTATTTTGCAGATCTTAGCAATATGTTACCTACTTTCCTTTTTTGCTAGAAAAGATATCTGGAGCCCTTTGCTTTTCCTATTATAGCAACCCCTTGAGGACTTTGGGTCATATTGCTTGTGAGCATCTTGACAGCCATACTCAGCTTGTGTCCCTTTTCTTCTTCACTATCATTTTTACCAACTACTTTCTTCTTCTCTACTAACATTGGGTGACTGATTAAAATGTGATTGGGAAATATTGAACAAAAAATCAAAATCCAGTTAGAACCTAGTTAATATGTATAGGACTGACTTCTTTTCCATTTTTCTTTTGATTTCTCTGCTATAGTTCTTCATTTCTTCTGTCTTCTTTCTTGTGCTATACTGGTTTGTTTTAGATTGTTTCCATCTCCTTCAGCTGGAGTCCTCCTGCTGTTCCTTTTCCTCATTTCCTTCACTTTCTTCTTAGTTCCTCAGGTCTTTTTGTTTGAATCTTTTGTTTCCTCATCCTTGAATCTTTATCCTTTGGTATAAGTCCCATCTTCCCCTTCAGCTCCTCCTTTACTCCTCCTAGATTCCATCTTTTCAAATTCAGGGTTTAGTTTCTTCTAGTTTCCTTCCTTCCTTCCTTTCTTTTTTTGTCAGGCATTGGGCTTAAGTGACTTGCCCAAGGTCACACAACTGAGTAATTATTAAGGTTTGAGGCTGGATTTGAACTCCCATCTTCCTGATTCTAGGTCCCGGTGCTCTAATCACTGTGTCACCTAGCCGCCCCCCCCCCCTTTTCCTTCACATCATCATCATCTCTTGATTTTCATGTCCTTGTTTTCTACTTCTCCTCACCCTTCTTTCATAGAATTGTCGACATGTCAGGGTT
The DNA here is from genome assembly GCF_037893015.1 of Macrotis lagotis. Classification (NCBI taxonomy): domain Eukaryota; kingdom Metazoa; phylum Chordata; class Mammalia; order Peramelemorphia; family Peramelidae; genus Macrotis; species Macrotis lagotis. Next base: position 168,298,592 of record NC_133659.1, read on the forward strand.
GAGACACAAAAGGCCCTTATTTGCTTATTCTTTCATTTGTGTATTACTTTCATACCTTTCCAGATTGGCATGGTGGCTTGGAAAATGACTCTGAAGAGTCCTGAGTACCCAGAAGGACGAGATATCATTGTTATCGGAAATGACATCACCTATCGAATTGGATCCTTTGGTCCTCAAGAAGATATGCTTTTTCTGAGGGCTTCTGAGCTTGCCCGGGCAGAGGGCATACCTCGAATTTATGTGGCAGCTAACAGTGGAGCAAGAATTGGGTTGGCAGAGGAAATTCGCCACATGTTCCATGTGGCATGGGTAGATCCTGATGATCCTTACAAGGTAAGAAGACTAAAATTAAGGGTTAAAGAAGCACAGTGTAGTAGCCAATAGTTTTTTATAGGAAAAAAGACAGATCATTTATTATGAGTTGAAAATTTGCAATTTTCTCGGTTAGAAACCAAGTTGAAAAAAAAAAAGGTCTGTGGCTAATGAAAAAAGGTCAAGAATTTGGGATTAACTACCAACATTGAATAACAGATTTCTGACTAATTGGAATCCAAGGATATTTGTATGATTCTTTAGTAAACTGTTTTCCCTCTTCATAGTTACATTCTTCTGACGATGTTTAGATTTGAGAAATTAAGGTGTACCAATTTTAAGAGGTTCTGTGGTGATATCTCTAAAAAGAACTGTCAGTGAAGGTCAGGTGATGCAAGTGAAATGAATAGAGCGTGTTTGAAGTTCAGACTGAAAGCTGTTTTGTTTCATAGGTAAATGGTCAGTGACTGGAGAAATGGTCACTTAAACCTCCCAAAATAAAACAGACCATGTTGGCTTTATATTAGGCAATGCCTCTCAAGAAGCAATGGGACATTGAAAGATGACTTCAGAACAGGCTACGTAATATATGTTTTCCTACATCTACTAGCTCTGTGATGTCAGTTAAAACCATTTGTGCTTTACAGGGATACAAGTATTTATATCTGACTCCTCAAGATTATAAGAGAGTCAGCGCCCTGAACTCTGTTTACTGTGAGCATGTGGAGGATGAAGGGGAGTCCAGGTAGGTGCTTAGAGACTGGGAGATGAATGAGCCTTTGGAAAGAGAGATGTTGGGTTTTCCTATTTGTCTGGTACACATAGTAGTGAATAATGTCAAGGATTGAGGATCATTAAAATCACTACAAAAGTTGTAGATCAGGAAGGAGTTAGATAAATGTGAACTATTGGCTTCTTTGAACCTGTTGTAGTAAGGATAAAATGGAGCATATCAGAATAATATAATCAAAAAAATGGTGTGTGGGAGGGGTCCTGAGGTGGAAAAATTTTCCCTACCAGTAATGCTCCACAAATATAAAAGTGTTTGTGGTTGTGTTGTATATTTTGTGAAAGCATGAACACATCTTTTCCAGAATTAGGACTGCTCAGTATATAGAAAGTATCCTCTAGATTCACTCCTTGGTTGAATAAAACCTCAATGGAAGTAAATTTCCTGCCTGAAAGGAGACCCTAAATACCAGCACAGGACAGATTGAGAAAGGATTGGAAGAGGACAAAAGCAGGGAATAAAGGGAAATCTTGAAAGTAGATACAAAGCCCAAGATTTATATCCAGGATACAGGGGAAAAAAAAGAATTGATAGAGAAGATAGAAATAAAGAACAGAGTAAAGAAATATAAAGAGCAGTAAGAGTCTTTATGGTATGGTATGGTATGGTATATTTATTGTTTCAATTCGCAAAAACATACCCAGTGCCAAGCCCTCTGGGCACATGTTAGAACAACAAATAATATATATTCACCTCTCCTTTTCTTCTTTGTATTTGTATTATTGGCTCTATTTTCCATTGTCAGTTAGTGCTCCCAATCCCTGTCAGGAAGACTAATGATTGTCTTATTGGAGCAATAGGATGCTTTTTGGACCACTTGGGCAACATCTTACCTCCAAATTCACTTCATCTGTTCCTTCAGAAGGTGATGGCCAGAAAATGGTCATTGTGATCCTTCTTTCCTTTAGTTTTTGACTTAGAAAAGACAGTATTATGAACTTTAAGCTTTTCCTTTTTAGTTTTTGTGAAGCAATGGGGTTAAGTGACTTCTAATAAGTATAAAGTGTCTGAGGTTAAATTTGAATTCAGGTTTTCCTGACTCTAGTACAAGTACTCTATCCACTGCACTACCTAGCTGCCCCTTGGGTTACTTTCCTTCTGCTTTTTCATGATATTAATGCTAATCATTAGAAATCTCTATTGTTTAATGATAAACTACATATCCTACAAGAAAATTTGCATATGTGAAGCAAAGGGAAAAGGATATACATGAAGAAAATGACTAAAAAAAATTGACTCTTTTTTTTACAAACTTTTAACAATGATTATTTTATTTCTCTGGTATTCATAACTTGGCTTGGTTGTGTCTAATAGGTACAAGATAACAGATATTATCGGGAAAGAAGAAGGATTTGGGGCTGAGAACCTTAGGGGTTCTGGGATGATTGCTGGAGAATCCTCATTGGCATATGATGAGATCATCACCATCAGCCTGGTAAATCTCTTAGTATCCAGGACATGTATTTCTTAAAATGAAAGTGTCATTAAATTCATCTCAATACTGTTATAACCTAGATGAGACAGTGATTTCGTGAGGCTGTTTTAAGTTCCTCACGAATATCTATCCTATTAAGTTTGTTTTTGAATTAGATTATTTTAAAATCCAATTTAGGATAAATTCAAGTTTTAGGCCTTATACATTTTAGCTACCATTTACAGATTTCTCAGAGCTATTGTTTGTCTGTCTACATAACTGTTAATTGTATGTATGTAAATATATCTTAACTTGAGTCAGTCATAATAATACAAAGCAAGGGTAATGGGAATAGTTGAAATCCCCCAAGTAGATTAAATATACCTCCATTAGTTTCTACCTTCATATTTTCTATTGGACATTTTACTAGAGTTAAACAAGTAGAAAAATGGATTAGTTGGAGTTTCACCTTCTTAAACCTCTGTCTAATTTAGTGAAGGTAACAAATAGCTATGAAATGAGCAAAAAGGAAAAAGCTAGGAATCTGAGTGATCCACAGAGCATTTGATTGAATTCATTCTGAATAATCTAATCTTACTTGTGTTTGATTTTCTAGAATTCTAGAATTTTAGAATTGGAAAGGATCCTCGAGGTCATCCAATCTCATTCTTAGCAAGTTAAGAATTTCCCTCTCACTACCCTAGCCAGGTGGGGATCTGGCTTCTACTTAAAGACCTTCACTAGAATAGAGCAATTCATTTCATTGTTGAATAACTAATTGTTAGCAAGTTCTTACTTTTATCAAGTCAGAAATCATCTTTTTTGCAACTTCAACCACTATTCTTGGTTTGAATTTGTGTAATGGGGAAGTATATGAAACAAATCAAATCATTGCTCCATAAAACAATCTTTCATATACCTAGTTTTCTGTCATATCTCCCATTCTTGCTTCTGTCTTCCATGCTGAATACTGCTAATGCTGGCGTGATTACAAGTCCTCTCACTTGTATTTTGTTGGATGGACTCCAACTTAGCAATCTCCTTCCTAAAATGTGATAGCAGAATTGAACATAATATTATAGATATTAGCTGACTAAGGCAGAATATAGATATGTAATAACTTCTTTCATTCTGGACATTATGTTTCTACTAATACACCCTAAGATCACATTAACTTTTTTCAGCTTCCATGTTCCATTCTGTAGCACAGCAAAAACCACAGTTCTTTACTAATGCAAACTTTTTTTAGCAGTGTTTCCCCTATAATATACTTATACAGATGACATTTTTGGAATCTAAGTGTAGGATTTTGCACAATGATCTCTATTAAATTTCATTTTTTTGAATTGGTTTATTTTTCTGGCCAATAAAAAGTCTTCTGGAATTCCAGTTCTGTCATTTGACATGTTAGCAGCTACCCATCTGAATTTTGTGTCATTTGATCTTTGTAGAAGTGATTGATTGAGATGGTGACTAGAGCAGCACCCTAAAAAAGCATCCTGTGCCTAGGCTGACACCGTTCCAGCAGTCATCTTTTTCTAGGTTCTGGTCATTCAGCCAATCTTCAGTCTTGCTTTTCTCATTTTGTCTTCAAAGATATCATGGGATATACTTTGGAAAATGCCCTTTTCTTGTCCTGTTTCAAAGACTACTTGAGAGTGCCTCAGTAGTGATGTCTTCAAGTTCTTTAGGTCTCTGAGATGGTTAAAATCTCTGCCAGTGTCATGAACTTTTCAAAAGCAACCAGGTGTGCTCTTGCCATGTCTTCATTTATCTTGGTTTCAGGACCTTAATTAATGACCTTAATCATTTTTATTTTGAATTTTTAGTCTAAAAATTATTTTCCTTAGATTAGAACTCCTTTAACATTTGAGAAAAGAAGAATAAAATAAGACTTGAGGAGCATTGTCTTACTTTGCATTATCCATTCTTATTATACTATCTCCATTTCTAATCTTTCTTTGACCCTCAGGATGGCTCCCCAAAATCCTTTTTTGTTGTCTTGAGTTCATTGAAAATCTTAGCTTGCTTTGATCTTTAGTGTTCCTGAAATAATTTCCTCTTTCTTCACTTGGACTGAGAAATTAGTCCTTGAATTATTATTATAAATGGAATAGATACAAAGAAATACAAAGACTGATAATGTCTGTTTGCTGTCTAAATGTCAGTGTGCACACATATCCACTTGTAGATACCAGATGTCTAAGTTATGTGTTGTATTTTTTCCCACTAAGGTAACTTGCCGGGCCATTGGAATTGGAGCTTATTTAGTCCGATTGGGGCAGAGAACTATTCAGGTTGAGAACTCACATTTGATTTTGACTGGAGCTGCAGCCCTCAACAAAGTAAGTTCATTAGATTTGTGAGGGAATTTTTAATGACTCTTCGGTTTGGGGTAGGCATTCTCAATTCAGAGAGAGAGAATGTGTCCTTGTAATTCAAACCCTTTCCCTTTTCTTTCTTTCTGTTGGTTCTTCTGGATTTCTGGAAAAGCCATAAGGTGAATGTTTTTTGGAGTGGATGAGAGACTTCTGTTACAATTCTCTGATCAATATGTTTTTATTAATGGGAATTGATAAGTACACATGATATTTTGAGTTTCTGGAACATAGGGGACTATGTTCTGAAAATAAAAGAGATATCAGGATGTTTTAAAACTCTTATCTTGCTGAGCCAAATTACTGATTTCTGCTTGTTCTACTCTTGTTCTACTAAAAAATATAAGTTATTGTCCTTTCCTTCATTTCTTTCTTTTCCTGCTACATCTTTTCCTTGAGGTTCATTCTTTTCATTGCTTTTTTTTCTCAGCTCCATCAATTCATTTTTTGTTTTTTTAGATAAAGCCAGGTAAGTTTGCTTTGCTTTTCACTTTTAGATCTTTTGTTCTTTCAGAGTAGTAACAGTGTTCATATCTGTCTGCTGACATTTGGGACTGAGGGCTGTTCTCACTAAAGTAGTAAAGGGTGATTGTGTGTTTTAGGTAAAAATAATAGGACTCATTCCTTTAAATAAAAAAAACGATAACTGTCCTGGGGATAGTGTGTATTTACAAAAGTACAGAACTCTAGGAAGGTTGTCATGCTAGGTGAAGAGTGCTGTAGCAATTGATCCTCTTTTATCCTTTAGCCTTCAGATCCACATGCAGTTTTTCACATTGAAAGGAATAGCTAATGATCTCAGTTCTTGTGAGAAAATAGTACAAAAGGATAAACTCAGACCAGTTTTGTAAGGAGATCACAGATGTTACATATGTATGTATTCCCCCTTCAAGTGTGATGAACTTCTGCAGGTTTTGTTCCAACACAAGTTCAGAAATTTCTGGTCTCTTGTCAGGTATCCTGCAAAGGACTGAACCTTCTAAAGAAGAATGTGAAGTAAATGATATTTGGAGATTCTCTTTCATAATTTGGCTTTCAAATGAAAGAAATAGAGAAGGAACTTGTCCATTGCTCCTTTTGGGGAAGAAGTTAGTGCACACTTGGTCCCACTTTTTTTGTGTTTTTTTATTTTTTTTAACAACAGTCTGTAAAGTGAAATTTAAGGAAAGTAGCCATGTGCTGTATACTGACCAGTTTACACAGGGACCATTCCAAGAAAAGTCAGGGAACAGAAATTGTACACTACCATTACTGAATGAGATTACTGGGGGGGGGGGGGGGGGAACAGCTGATAGTTTTAAAATTTCTTAAGTTGTTCTTTTTGGTTACTTCCTTATGATGAGAAAGCGATGGATGTCAGAGAAATGAAGGTTCTCTTTTCCATTAAGATAGTGTTCAAAGTGAATCCATAATATATTTGCTGCTCTTTTGCATACATGAACAGAAAGCTCATTTCAAAAATGTATCCTTTTTAAATTTTTTCCCTGGATAACAAGTCATGCAAGGAGAATTATAGAGAAATATAAGGTATTTATTTGCCTGAAAACCTGCTATAGTTGCCTTCCATTCCTGCTTTAAAGCATTTTATACTCTTTCTTAAAATCTACTGATTGAATTGTTACTGATCAGGTTCCTTATATTAACCTCTCCAAGTGATAGTGTAAAAGGAAAAGTCTAGTTGCAGGACAAAATGACACTGAGGCTACAGCTGACCCTTCCCCAAAGATTGCTCATATGAAGAACATCCATGATCATTGCTTTGCTAAAAGCTGGAAGGTCAATTCTGGAGCTTCTCTCCTCCTGCTCTGGGTCCCATGCTTCTCATCAGTCTTCTCATAAGACACGTCATTTCATGCAGTTTCATGAAGACTGTTGTTATATACTATTCTTTTCCTCACAACTATATTTTCACATTTGCTCCCTCTTCCTCAGTGCCTTCTACCCTCTTTGTGCTGTCAGTCTGTGTGTTTGTGTGTGTGTGTGTGTGTATGTATGTATGTGTTTGTGTTTAGTGTATTTAGGGATGCTTGTGACTTCTGCTGTGTTCTTGTGTTCCTCTCCTCTCTATCTTCATTTACTCTACCCTCCAACCACCAGCTTTTGATATCAAGATCCCCCAGTGTCTGTGACTCTCTCTTTGTGTGTCTGTGTTTCTCTGTGGCTCATACTCACAACAGACCCTCCTTTATTTTAAGTCTCATCACTTCTATTCATAAAAGGGTATGCATGTATATGTTGAACAGAGATGGAAGGGGCATGTGTGGGCTTTGAGACCATATGTGTTTGACCCCCACTTTTTTACGTCTTCATCTTTTACATTAAATATTGGGGTGAGCACTTGGAAGATGGGGTACACAGAGGTTGTTTTTTGTTAAATTCTTATGTATCTGTGCACATGTGGATCCCGTTGACCCCCTTGAAAATGGAAATAATGATAATGCGTGTCTCCTGACTGCATCAAAGTATCAGCACATCAAAAGCCAGGAGGCATGAAATGCAAATGATAAAGTGAAAGCAGATGGATTGTGCATGATCGCCTGATGCCCAATGAATTTTAAAAGGTGCTGGTTTGCAGGAGGGTGGGGGTGGGGGGGACTGAAATAAACACGTTATCCCTGCAATTTTTTTTGTTCCTGACGCTCACTCCTGACAATATTTTTTCACACTTGAGTGAGCACCCACTCCATCTCTCTCTCTCTCTTTTTCTCTCTCTTTCTCTCTCCTCTCCCAATCTCCCTCCTCCTCCCCCCCCCCACTGTACACGTCTCAGGTCATGTCGCTGCAGCTCCGGTGGAAATAATAAGATATAAACCACGAGGTTGTTATTTGCATAGAAATAGCATGGAGCCCCGGGCAGCATGGGAGAAGGACACAGAGATCATTTGTCTAAAATTTTAATGAAAACTTTTGCTGAGGCAGAGATTTTTTTTTTAACTTTCTCCCACCCCCCACAACCCCCACCCCTCTTTTTCCCTGTCACTTGCTTAACATGGTGAGATTTGAAGTGAAAGAGTTGACACACTGCATATTATACTGGTGGAATGCAGTAACATGTAAATTTCAATTTGTTCCCTTTTTAATAGAAGTGGAGCTGGAGAGACTTACATTCCCAATTTAATGCATTGCATACATGCTTCAAGCCTTTATAGCTACACTCCATCTCAGTGCACACCTGATGTTCCTAGTCCTTAGCTGACCTGTTTTTAATTAGTTTGCATCTTTTTTGCCTTTGCTTCTAAAGACATTTTACTTTGAAAAAAGGCTTCTTTTTGTAGCAAAGCAGTAACTTACATAAAAAACTGTAAATGTTCAGTTGATTTCCTAGTGTACTTTGAGTAATTTTAGTTCTTTTTTCACATTATATTATTCTTTGATGTTGCATCTCTTGTTTTAAGGGCTGAAAGTGTTTTCTTTCTTTCTTTCTTTCTTTTTTTTTTTAGGTTATTGCAAGGCAAATGGGGTTAAGTGGCTTGCTCAAGGTGTCACAGCTAGGTAATTATTGTCTGAGGCCGGATTTGAATTCAGGTCCTCCTGACTCCAGGGCAGGTGCTCTAGCCACCCTGAAAGTGTTTTCTGAATGAATATTTTTTATATACTTTGGCTTCTGGTCCCTATTTTTATGTTCCCTTTTCTTTTTTGGTGTCTGAAATTACTTGTGAAATAAGCAAAATGTTTCTAATAAAGGTAGGCAGATGTATGTGAGTATTAAAAGTAGCAATGCAATACTTGATCTAATGACAAGAGACTCTTGAATATCTGGTTGGCCTTATGTTTGACAAAAGTCATGATTACTATTATTGTTGTTTAGTTATTTTCAGTCATGTCCAACTCTTTGTAACTCCTTTTCAGGGTTTTCTTGGAAAAGATATTGGAGTAGTTTGTCATTTTCTTCTCCAGTTTATTTGACAGGCGGGGAAACTAAGGCAAGGGTTAAGTGACTTACCCAGGGTCACATAGCTTGTAAATGTCTGATGTCAGATTTGAACTCAGGAAGAAGAGTTTTCATGAGTCCAGGCCTGGTTCTCTATCCACTGCACCACCTAATGGCTTGATTGATATTGACAGGCAAGTAGTATCATGTTGCCTATTTTCTAGTCCATTTTATAGATGAAAAAATCAAGACCCTGAGGGAAAGTAGCCCTATTACGATAAGTGAAAATAATTAGAGTGAGAAACAGAATTTATCCCATGAATTTCTACTTTGTGAAAACATAATCATTTATGCTAAGTTGGATACATGATATAAGAAAGTGGTCTGAATATCTTTCTTTTTTGCCTCAAATCCTCCTAGGAATGATGTTTTAGATAAGCAGACTTTTCTCTTGACTCTTATCCAGAAAAATGGATCAGAGATGCCCAGTCCTTAGGAATTTCAGGCTATGGACAGTAGACCACTTGGGTGATAGGTACAGAATCTCAGGAGAGCTGAAAAACAGTCCTGTTGAGTGAGCCGTGAACTCTCAGAAAGACCCTCATCTCTGTACTTAAGATCTTGGCATGATAGAACTTTAAAAAAGGGGGGGGGGGGGGAAATTCCATGGTCTCCCTTTTTCTCTTAGTGAGTAACCTGGGTTAAGAGTATCAACGCATTGGTGCCAAACATGCCATCAGCTCTAGCCCTACTGTAAGCCAGAATTCCCAAACCCAAGTAATTTACCATTGTCATCCCCTCCAGCAACCGAGGCCACAGTGGTGTGCCTCTAGACCTGACTGTGTCAGAAGCCCAAACAGAGCTCACAAGTCAAGAGCAATTGGTAAAGACAATTCCAGAGGCTTTCCTATGTGAACATTTGACTTTTTCTTACTCTGTTTTTATTCAACATGAAAGGGTTAGTTTTAGCAGACTAGAAGCAGTGATAGACTCGGGCATGCTAACATCTATGCAGAGGAAAAACATGGGATTCACAGCTTAGGGCCTTGCTTGCCCTCTAGGTAACAACTTCCCATGGAAGTGAGGCTTGTGACAGTGGATTTGGAAACATGAAGTACTGCCTGTGGATGCAGATGGGGGAGTCCCAGGCTGTTTTCTAGAGATCCAGAATAGCTCTCAGGTGGTTTGATCTGTAACTATTTGTGGCAGATACCTCAGAGTTCCCATTTGTCTTTCAGAAAGAATTTTATCATCTCAGCTATTTTAACAAATATCAATTTTCCTTCCATTAAATCAACTAGAACCAAAAGAATTAGATATTGAGTGTGATTAGGCTTTGCATCCTGCAGTAGCATGTTCAGTACTTTTAATCTTGCTTCTAATACTTCAGACAAGCAAGTCATTTCCTTCATTGGGCCTTACTTTCCTCATTTTTATTTTATATATAACTGTCTATATCACTGTTATTTGAATTTGTTATAATTAATAGAATGTAGGAGTTCTGGAATTCTCATTGTTGGGGGAATGTTTGATAAAGTTTATTGCTACATTGCAAGATTACCATACCTGCGCGTGACTTATGGCACATAGACCTGCCCAAAACAAGATTTTAGGGACTGGGTGGGGTGTAAAAAGACTTTGCTTGTTGACAAATGTTAGAAAAGGTAGAACAACTGGCTCTAGGCAGTTCTATCTTTATTTGCCTGATTTGTATTTATTCATTGTGGTAGAAGAGAATCCCATTCCACAATACTAATGCTTATTTGTCTTTAGAAGTGGTCTTCCCCAGTACAAGTAACAGTATAGAAAACATAAAGAATTCTCCAAGTTGAGGATATTGTCACAAAGCATTTTGTGGTGATCAAGCTTAGTGAAGATTGTCCTTGATCCCTGAGGTCACCTCTGATTGGGTATTCTCTTTTGAGAACCAAGCAGTTAGGCTGTAGATTTTGTGATTACTGTTTGTCTGAAGGTTAAAAAAAAAAGGTATAAAACATGTATAGTCTCAGAAATTGAAATTCTTGTTTGTGCACTGTATGAAGGTTTTTACTTCCTCTATAGGTGCTATCTCAAGATAATCAACATACTTGACAAAGCTATTAACATGAGAGGTACCATGTTGTGTCATGATAGGGTAGTATATGTGTCAGTCATCTGCTTATAAAAAGGTCCCCAAGGACTTGTTGATACAATAGCCCATAATCATTCTAAGGATCAGTCCAGCAATTTGCATTTTTAAAAGTCCCTAACAACCTATTCTGACAATAGACAGTCCCAGCACTTCCCAGCCTCCAGATGGGATCTCTCTTATTTCTTAAAGGGCATTTTAAATTCCTCTCTCTGGTTCTCATAGTAAGGTCTTGGAAAGGATTACCTACTTAACTTCTGTCTCTGCAAATTAGATGTGAATGAATCTACTCTGATTGCTTGCTTTTTTCCCCTATAGCTTTTGTTTGGGAGGACTTTCTATCCATGTCTGCACTGAGTGAGCAAATTTCTCTCTGTGAAATATCCCACAGAATCTCAGGATTCTATAGCACAGTTTTTTAAAAAGCCATTCTAGGGGGTGGCTAGGTGGCGTAGTGGATAAAGCACCGGCCTTGGAGTCAGGAGTACCTGGGTTCAAATCCAATCTCAGACACTTAATAATTATCTAGCTGTGTGGCCTTGGGCAAGCCACTTAACCCCATTTGCCTTGCAAAAACCTAAAAAAAAAAAAAAGCCATTCTAAAAATACAGCTTGGAATTTATTTTATTTTATTTTTAGTTAAGGCAAAGGGGTTAAGTGACTTGCCCAGGGTTACATAGCTAAGTAATTATTTAAGTATCTGTGGTCAAATTTGAACTCAGGTCCTCCTGACTCCAGGACCAATGCTCTACCATGCTACCTAACTGCCCCCAGGTTCATCTTATCATAGACACTCTGGCTTGGATTCTTTAGATAAGGTAGAACTGCCATTCCGAGCAATTTCATAGCAGTTGACATTGGTGTCTTAATTGTAGCAATCTAAGATTTTTGTGTACGTGTGTATATTGTGTTGAACACTAGTGAGGAGTGTCCAAAGCTGATGCTTATCTATAGATTATGAATAACATGAGAGATGGAGTATTTTAGAATGTTGTTACAGAGGCGAATATGATATATAGAAACTTAATGTGTTTGGTTGGGAATTTTCAAGTTTTTCGTGTTTCAAGTTTTATGGTTTTTGTCAAGTGGTATTTTTTTTTACTTTATACATACCAAATAGTAATGAAGCACAATTTATACCAGTTTGTAATCAATGATCCATGTTAAAGGTGGTTTGAATAAATGATGATTATATTGTGCATATTATTTAATCATATATAGAGTGAATTTTGAACCCTTATGCTAGGTTCTAGAATGGAGGGGATATTGGGTTCTTTCAGACTTTGCCAACAGAGAATAAGTTCTGATAGGACCTACCAATCTGGAAAGAGTTAGAGATCAAGCATCTACTAAGTGACTCGTTCATTTATTTATTTATTTATTTGTTTTTCCATGAAGCCTACTTAAAGCATGATAATAAGGTTATGATCCTGAATAGCTAGAGGGAACATCATCTACCCCACTGATGTCATGTCATTGTGACATTCATAATAAAAATTGCTCTCTCTTTTTAAAAAATTTAATATTCTGTCTGGGTTGTAACATTTTCTATAGGTAGGGGGGCCACACCTGCAACTCTTTATTCTGTCATAGTTCATGATCATAGATTTGTTATCTTTACCAAAATGTAATAATTTTTAAATTTCTCACAAAACTGTAAAAATTTCCCTCTATTTGTGAAATATCTCGTGGATTCTCAGATTTCCAGAGAACAGTCCCCCCCCCCCCACAGCTATGTTCTAAAACTAGAAGCTTGGATTTTTATGTACTAGCAGATTTACCTGCCAAAGACTTCTTATTCTGGTTTTCACCCCTACTTTACTTTATAGTCATCTCTATGGAATTTCTGGACTTGCTCTGGTCTTTCTAAGAAAACCAGACAGCTTAGAAATTTGACTCTTGGCCAGGTTTTCTTATAAAAGTGGGCTTATATAAAACTAACTAAAATCAGAACGTGCCCAAGTTTTGTTGATAGTTATTTCAAGAAGCAGGCCAGGTATGGATGAAATATGCACCTTCCTGAGAAGGCCTTCATGACTGAGCCTTAGTTAAGAATAGGAGCTTTAATTGGTAAGTTTGACTGTCTCTCAGAAAGTGTTTCCCCTGATCTTGAGAATTGACTAGTATTCTTTCTCAACTTCAATTGGAGTAGCTTTTAGCTTCACCTTCTTTCCAGTCAGTCAACAGGCATTATGGAGTGCCTTTAGGATCCAATTCTGTTATGGACCATATGCTAAATGGTCTTTTCCTTTTGCTTTTTATGTACATGGTCATTACTTTAGATTCCCAGTTCAATATCCACTTAGTGTTCCCCCACCCCACCGCCAGTCTGAGGTCCAGGTTAATTAGTTTCCTATCCCCCCCCACCCCTAGGAAAAAATTTCCCAGATTCCTCCAGGAGTGTCTGCTCTTGGATTTGCAGTCAGTAGCCATCCCCAATAACCATCAGGCTGTCAGCTTTGCAGCTCCCCTCCACCTCCCACCTCCCCCATCACTCACCAGAGGAAAAAGAGAGCCAGAGCAGGAGCTTGAAATATATCATGCAATAGTGTATCATGAATTTGTTGTGAATCACAGTGGTGAAGCAGGTTTATTTATTTCTGAGACTTTAAATCAATACAAAGTAGGTCTCTTAGTTCTGAAGCTGGGATGGAGTGTGAAAAAATGAGCCCATTGTACTCTTAAAACTTTGGGGAAAGGAGATGACAGCTATATAATTCCATTTACCAGGCACTAGGGGCTTTAATGTGAAGGTGACAGGGAGCTCTTTGTGCATTTAGAGCACCATATCTTCTAAATAAAAGATCTGTAGACTTGATAGTGGAGCATAGCTCTGAGTTTAATAATCTCCAAGCATTAGACCGAGCCAATATGTTCCCAAGTCAGAGAGGTCCCCCCCGAACACTCATAAATTAAAAGTGCAAGAACTGCACACGTTGGTAGATTAGAAATGCAAGGACTCCAATCTGTTTCGAGGAAGAAGACAAACCTGAGCAGACTGCCTGTGTGAATATGATAAAGACCAAAAATGCTAGTCTGCTCAGAAACCCGACTCCTGACTGTTCATCATTCTTGGGAGCATCTCCTATGCAGTTCTCCAAACTGGCCCTGTCCCCTCTAGCTCAGATTGGCTATTATCACACAGTCTAATCAGCTAATGTATAAAGTCAGAAGTGTTGGAATATGAAGGCAAAAGCTTTAAGAACTGCTTAGGCTGAACCATAGATGACAGGCCCCAGCTAGGCTTCCTGTTTCTTATCTGTTCTTTTACTTTAATGCTGTCTATGGCATCATCAGAACTGAAGTCTTTTACAATTGGTTGTACATGAGTGAAATGGTGATATCAGGGCTGTGGGGTTGGAAAGACACCCCCAATTTAATTGACAACATAGTTTTCATATAAGAGAAACCAAGACCCATGAAACATGGAGTCAGCTTGTTGAATGTTCTGATTTTCTGTTGGTAAAGCATTTAGTAGGTATGTAGTCTTAGCACAATCGCCCTTCACAGGAATGACTTTATATTTTAAATTCAGCCCAAGTAAAAATTCTAAAACAGTAAAATTATGGCCTTGACTCTTGGGGCAAACCAGCACCACTGGGATTAGCATCAGATTTCAGAAACTGGAGCAGGTTCCCCAGATAGCTCTGACACAAGAGACTCTTCTAGTTTCCTCACAATAACACATCTGAGCACTCTTAAGTACATTGCAGAGCAAATGAGGTCTGAAAATTGGAGCCAGTTTTTTATCATGGAGTACAGAGAAATATTCATTCAACAGGCATTTTTATTGGATCCTTTCTATGTGCAAAATTCTACTGAGCACTGTGAAAGAGTAAATGTTTCTCTTCATCCTCAAAAAGCTTTTAAATGTGGTGAAAGAAACAACAATAAAAAAGGCACAGTGGTTGTTATTACTATAGTGAAACAGAATTTTTGTTTCAAAGAGTAAACTGTTCCAAGGGTTACAGAAGTAAACGTCATTCTTCCTGTAGGAAGCTGACTATTAAATATTCAGATGTCCATGCCCACCTTTCACTGAGCAGGAATAACCATCATACTGTATGGTTATTAAGACTCTTTCCAAGTTGGATACCCAAATCAGTTGGGGAGAACCTAGATAATATGACTCCAAGGCTGAGAATAAATTTGAATTTCCTGATTTGGCTGTAGTTTGTTGTGAGCACTCTGATGTCTTCAGCTAAATGAACAGTTTAAATCCATCCCTATGATGAGTGATTTCTTCTGGCAGCCTTTATTCTCTCCAGAAGCCAAATCCTTTCTGATGCATTTGGCAGGAGGAAGCCATAAACTAACACGCTGCTTTCCCTTGTTCTTTACTTTAAAAATGAGTCCCTCTCTCCACCCATTCCCCATTCATACTCCCCATCCTCCTGTCACCTAAAACCCTCCTTTACTTTTTTCTTCTGAACCTAGGTTCTCACTAAACAGAGGTTCAGGGGATAGGAGTAGGGATGGGAAGTTTCCAAGGGCTTCTGGGCAGTGACCTGGTCGCTTTTTTGTTAAATGCTTTCTCTCTGCCTACCACTGGTGATGCAGCCTCTCTGTCAAATTGCCCCTTCATCATGTGTGATTGGATCAGAAAATTGCTGCTCACCAGAAAATTTCTGACCCTAGTATGAATGGTCATGAGTCTAACTGTGGCTCTATAGTCATATGCTATCCCCACTTTCCTCCAGCTGTATGTTATTGAGCTTTTCTCCTCACCTCCCCCCCAAAGACCTCTGCCCCTTCACCCCACCAGGTGCTGGTTCATCAGCTC
The DNA here is from genome assembly GCF_037893015.1 of Macrotis lagotis. NCBI lineage: Eukaryota > Metazoa > Chordata > Mammalia > Peramelemorphia > Peramelidae > Macrotis > Macrotis lagotis. The sequence continues at coordinate 168,314,268 of NC_133659.1, forward strand.
TCCAGTTGGGGGGCTTGTGACTTTGTGGCAGTGTATTAAGATGTGGTATCTAGCATAATTTCCCTTATTGAATACACCCCAGGCTTTGGTGATGTTGGCTGGCAAAGTGCCCTGTTTTTGGAGCTTCCCCCAAATATTGAGTACCAGTAGCGCTGGTCTTGTCTCTCCAGAGATTTAGTTCTGTTTCACCCTTGGACATATTCCTGGAGAAACATTTACACAGTATTATGTTCTGTACCACTTAAAATTGTTAATTGGAGATTGAATTACTTGTCAGCTTTTAAAAATGTAGTCCTCTCAGGTCAGGGAGGAGGCTGTTAGCAGCTCTGAGTGGATGAGCTATTGCATTTTTTTTTCCCTTCTTATCCTCCCATTCCTCTCTTGTCCTCCCTCCTCTCCTCCCCTAACCACATTCTGTCCTTTTTGTCTTCCTTGTCTTTTTTTCTTTTACCCTTTCTTTTCTCTTTTTTTCTGCTCTTCCTTTGTCTTAACTTTCCTCTTATTTTCAGTTCCTTATGAAGCTGATATATTCTAGTAACTTTAAGCTGTGAATCATGGGTGGGATGCCCTGATAGCAGTTGTACAGAATGTTTATAAAAATGTTCCTCATGGTAAGGAAAGAACCTTGACTAGGGGCATACAGGACTGAGGTCTAACATTTCATTATAAGTAGTATGTGAGCCTTCTCTACCCCAAATCTCTCTTCATCATTGATGTCAGGCCTGAAAGAAGAGTTTTCCTCCTCAGCGTACATATGAAAAACAAACATGAAATTTTGGAATTTCATTTTTGTTCCATGCATGTTAATTGTGTCTCCTTCTTTACCAATACAGTTATGTAGAGACTTGTTCATGAAGATGCTTATGTACAAGACTATGTTCTTACTTCTTCCTATCCACCAGTCCTGTGGGTGTTTTGCTTCTTTCTAAAGAGATTAAAAATTGATTAAAAAGTAACCTGGGCTAAGTTGTATCTGCACACCTTTGTAAATCTATTCCTAGCATCATGGTACCCTTGCTGACAGGTATACTGACAAGTAAATATGGCATTCACTCACTATCACAAGTGATTGCATTTGCACAGAACCTCACCACATTCTGCCACTTCAGTCAGATGTCTGGATCGCTGGGGAAAGGAAGAGCATGTTTATCTTGATCTCCAGAAAGGGATTTAAAGGAGAGAGCAGGCGGTATATTAGGCTGTTTTCATTGCCTGTCAGCTGTGGTAAACCTGAGCTTTTTTGCAGTGTCTCTAGATAAGTAGCAACAACAGCAGCTGCCTTTGCATGGCTGTATGTCTGCATTAGTTGGCAAGAGGCTTGTTACCAGTTGTAGAAGCTTGGGATGTTGCTTAGGGTCTTTGAGGGAACTGCTTACCACTTATTTTGTGATTCTGCTAATAGCTATGGTTCTCTCTGTGCCCTTATTTTACAGAGCTGTTATTGACAATGGTTGAAATACCTGTTCTAAGGTAAATCTTATATTGAGGTGGAGGAGGAAGGGCCCCTCTTTTGTGAGATATACCCCCTTTTTATATTTCCCTAGCTTCAGGGACTGATTCACAGTGGAATCTCTGGTGGCACTTAACACAAAGGATTGTTTGTCTCATGGTGATGAGTACCCAAAAATGGTTCAAGTTTCCATTTGGCTAGTGAGTTCAGGGGCATTCCCGTTGCATATTATTTTAGTGATGATAAACTTGTACTTTAGAGAATACTTTATGGTTTGTAAAGCTGTTCTTTCCAGCAACTCTGTGAAATAGGTTTTACAAATATTATCCCCATTTTTATAGATGAGGAAACTGAGATGAAGGGGTCATAGCTTGCTGGTGCATGCAGATCTGATAGTAAATGCCGAAGTTCACAGTGTTCTATTCATGACTGTATACTGTGCACTTAACATGTACCTGGCAGTCGCAGAGTGCCATAGAGAATTTCATATGAAGCAGGAAAAAAGTCTCTCTTTCTTACAGGAAATAAAGTAGCCCAGGTTACTTGTTTATACTAATAAGTCTCTTCTTTCTTAATTGAGTAGATTTGATCAGAAAGTTCTTGCTGTGTTTTGGACTTTCTCTCTTTCACATGCTAACCAAAGCATTGAATTGAACTGTTGCTTTGATTTTGGAGTTGGGTAAGAAGGGATTGTGTCCCAGACCTGATTCTACCACCCTAGTTTGAGCCTTTGTCATGAAATATTCTAAAATCGCTAAAATCACTTGAGTCAGCAATGACCTCTATAAATCATGAGCTCCCTTATTCTGGCAGGCTATACTTAAATCATACTGTAGTCTAAGAAGCACCACTCTCTTTGCCAGCTTTGTCTTGGTCTTTTATTAATAAGGACATCTGCTGGCATAGAGAGGTGGCTTTTGGTTTATATTTTAAAATTCTAGATCCTTGAGATAGCATTTCGGGGGGGGTCCCTTTTACTGCCATTTTCTGCCCAGTGCAGAGAATGTGCCTTGATTTCTTTTTCATCTCCCCAATCTCCAACTGCAAGGATCATTTGAACTTTGTATATTAATGTGTCTCTGACTTAACTTGACAAATACATTTACTGTCTATTAATTGGTTTTATTAATACTAGAATCAAGAGATTTCCTATTTTGTCTAATTCACAAATGATATTCCTAAGTTGTTTTTGCTGAACTGAGAGGTAAAAGTACACTGTCTTCTTCAGAGCTTTTTACTCTGTTTTAAATCCCTGGTAGAACATGTGCTTAGATGCTGCATTCTGACTTCTTCAAAACTGGTCAAGGTGTTTGGAGTACATGGATTGTTGCAGAATATTTTTAGATCTTTGAATTCTTTAAAAAAAAAAAAAGAATGGTTAAAAACTATCTTTACATATAACTGGAGGGGGGGAAAGATTATTTGCAGATCACTAAAGTACCAAAAACTTGAGGGAAGACTTCCTTGGAAAGTGTTCTTGGCTAAATGGACCCTGGTCTAATTATGTGCGTGAATTCCTGATGTCCATCATTGTCTTTCTATCTTGAGGTTCTAAGCTATTGTGCATTAATTAGTAGGAGTTTGAGAATGTTTTGTTGTTACCAGACATCTCTAAAAATTCTAACAGTAGGGGCGGCTAGGTGTCACAGTGGATAGAGCACCAGCCCTCGAGTCAGGAGTACTGAGTTCAAATCCAGACTCAGGCACTTAATAATTACCCAGCTGTGTGGCCTTGGGCAAGCCACTTAACCCCATTGCCTTGCAAAAAAAAAACAACTAAAAAAAAGAATTCTAACAGTAACAACAATTTCACTCTTCCCAGAAGGGGGGAAAAGAGATGTCAGATCTGTAGTTTTTTCCTCTCATTTTTCTTCTTGTTTCATATTTTATTTTAATAATTAAAAAACATTGCTGATCATATTTAATGGCATCTAAGAGAGAGACAATTTTTGTCCCAGAAGGACTAGTTGTGGGCCATCAGGTTTATTACATTCATAAAATCAGAGCCAGATCAGAACATGACTTCTGTGATTGACAGGGTAGGCTGCCTCCATTGGACTCCACTTACTCCCCCCCCCCCCATCCACTAACTGCTTTGGAGTTTTTTTTTGAGGGGGGGGTTGATATGGTATATGTGTGTGTTTAAAAATATAAATGAAACAGGTATGTAATGCCCTCTGCCTGTTAGAAAGACTAAAGCCGTAAAAATAACAAACGGCGTGTATTTGCTAGAATGTCAAAGTTATGAGTTTATTTTGTAATGATGTGCTCCTGCCTTCATGAGGTAAACTGGCCGTGGCGGAGGTGTTATTAGTAATATGGACTCAGTGGAGCAGAAAGCCAAGTGACCGAGAGATCAGTGTATCAGTCAGTGAGAGGGCAAATGGAAAGAGACAGCAGGAGAATGAGAAAAGAGTCGTAGTGACTGAGCTGAGATTAAAGACAGAGCCAGGAGGAGAATGAGAGTCCAATGGTCAGAGATGGAAAACTACTTTGGGAGGGCTACCTTGTGTGTACGCAGTTTAAGATTCTGCAGAGAATTGGTGTTACTTCTAGGCTCCCCCCTCCCCCCCATCTTCCCTCCCTCCCCAATATTCTTTCATCTTTTATCACATCTTAAGTAGATCCAAGGCCGACAGGGTCAGGCTAAGGTGTTATGTTTTTGGTTATCACCTTAAACTTGTCTCTGGAGATACACTGTGTTTGAATTTTAGTCAGGACCTGTGGTTTCATACATATAAGTTCACAATTGCAAGGGAAGCTTATGAGATGCATAGCAATGAATAGCTAGGGGATAGTGCTTCAGGACAGCAGCCATGGTCTTTCAGCCACTCCTCAGAGGAAACTGGTGAATTAAAATAAAGGAACCAAGAGACAGAGACTCCCCCCGCCCCTTTTCTTTTTTTAAGAGAAAAAGGTGGGGGGGGGGGGAAGAAAAAGTGAAATACAGTAAGCTCTCTACAACTGTTTAGAGCTCTCCAGGGCTCCCCCAGATGACTGGCAATTACTATACACTCAGCAGCTTGCAATAGTCAGTGATCAGTCTGCCTTGCTTCCATCTGCCAGGTCAGAAAAACCTCCTCCCTCAAAGAAATTATTAACCAATGTTCAAGGAAAAAAAGAAACCCTACAATTTTCCAAGTCCAGGGAATTCCCCATCCCCCCACTCCTTTTTTTTTCTTTAAAGAAACTTTGTAGTTTCCAATTGTAGATGCCCTTTGACCTCACAGGACTTTATTCTTCTCAAAGGATACGTGGGGAATGGGGATGGGGGTTGAAGCTCTTATTCCCTTGGGTGTTGGGGAGAGAAGCAGGCTTGAACATAAATCACAGGCAGTGCAGCACACAAAGAGAAAGAAGCATAGAATTGGTTGGCATGTGAATTCATATGTGAGTTACCGAGTTGTATCTGGATCCTGCCAGCCTTGAGGAGGGACCATTTTCCACCCTTTAAAAATGACTTCAAATGGCAAGCAAGTCTTTAAAAATAAGAAGAAAGTTACAAAGTCTATGGCTTTTCTTTAGCTGAGCTTTGTTGATGAATATTGGCAAAATGTAGGTTCATTTCCAGTGATTTGTTATCATTTCTGTATGGACAGTGACCCTACCTGACCAGAAAATAATGGTGCAGACTTGTCTCTCAACTTATCAGTGTCTCCAGGTCTGATTTTTTAGTCCCATGCTGTATTGGGCTACTTTGAGGTGGGGTGCAGGGGAGGGGGGGGGGATTGATATGTGTGTGTATGTATCCCTGGATGATGTGGAAATTGGCCATTTTTTATAAAGGCAACTTCCCACCAGACAAGTTGATGGTTTCTTTTTCTATGTTGTCTATGAGGGATGATAATCTAATTAAAGTCCACACAGTTGAATGTTTGGAGAGGAAGTACTATGTGATAAGTCCCCATTCTTCTACCTCACCAGACATAACCTTCCTTTTCCCTGTTTCCATAGGTGCTTGGGCGGGAAGTGTATACATCCAATAATCAGCTTGGAGGCATCCAGATTATGCACAACAATGGAGTGACACACAGTACTGTATGTGACGACTTTGAAGGGGTTCTTACAGTCTTACATTGGCTGTCTTATATGCCCAAGGTGAGTGTCCCTACCAATGAAACAAATTGGATAGGCCACCCTTTTGAAGCATCTGGATGCCATTGCCCAAGGAATTCTTTTTTGTTCATCCTATTGACTCTTCTTTTACTTAAAAATCTTCATTTTCAATATAGTTACATTGATTAGGCTTTCTGAAAATCTTTTCTTGCCCCATGAATTTTTATGGCACCTATGACCACAGACCCCAGCATATTCAAACTCTGCCCTTGGACTCAGTTGTTTTCCTCATACAACCTTTTCTCCCATTTGATTACTGAGAATTAATTCCTAGAAATACAAAGTAGAAGGGCCACATTTTTTTTTGCAGGACTCTCAATGAGTCTTGCAGCCTTTATACATTTCCCTGACTTGAGAGATGATTGGGATGTTATGAGATTACTGTAAGTGTTGAAGCTTTTATTTCCACATGTGCCCTCCCCTCAATTTGTCTCCAGCTTTTGTTGCTGAGTTTGAATATGGCAAGCTTCTAACAGCTGTTGTCTTCTTCTGTCCCTTCCTCTTCTCCAAACTCCTTTTAGAATGTTCACAGTCCAGTTCCTCTCCTTAACTCCAAGGATCCCATTGATAGAATCATTGAATTTGTCCCTACAAAGGCCCCCTACGATCCTCGTTGGATGCTGGCAGGACGTCCTCACCCAAGTATGTATACATTTGTTATAGCTTCTGAGACCTAGTCAGCATTTCCTTCATCTGTCACTCAAGCTGTGAGTTTATGTCTATTTCCTTCTTTCTACTACATGGTCACTGTGTGATATACACATGGTGGCCTGTGACAGAAGAAGTGAGACTGTTTACCACTGGTGATGGCAGGAAAAGGTAGGACTTTGATATGAGCAGCTATACAAAAGTAACTAGATTCAGCAAAGAGAAAATTATGCATGACAGTGTAAAACATGAATTAGCAAATACCAACAAATGGGATGTGACCTAGAAGTCCATCATTGGCAGCCAGTGATCACCCAGCTCAGAAATCTGAGTCTCCTTCATAAATTTGCTTTCTCTTGTTCTTTGCTTTAAATAGCTCTCTACCTGTAAAAAGTTTAAATGTCTTCTTAAATATTGTCAGATGTAGAGATCATAACATAATACTTGAAAATAAATAGAAATTAATCAGATAATATTGGAAAAGTCCTTTGAGATTTTTTTAAATAGTAATAAACATTTGTCATCAACTGATATTGTTCCCATTATATATGACATTTTGTTATCCTCTTACATATTCCAGTTCTCTATTTCTTATGGGAACTTTCAGAATTTTAAATTCTGGAAGCACAAAGGAGCCTTAGAGATCATCCATTTCACTTATTCCATTCTTGGAAAATTGAGGCTATTCCCAAGTAAGAAGATCTCTTAGAAACCCTCCCCATTTGAATATACATTGTTATTGTGAAATTCTTCTTTCAAACCAAAGTTTTTCTTGTGCTCTACTCAGAGTTTTTTGTTTTGTTTTGATTGTCAGATGCAACTATTTCAAAGACATTATGTGTATAAGAAAGAATAAAAGGGTACAGGTGCTAATGAAGTTTCACTGAATTGAGCATTTAGTTTAGAGAGACCTTCATAGTGAAGTTGAAAGGTAAATTGCTGATTCTTTACTTCAGCAGATGACCAGGGTTTGATTGACTTTTGTTTAAAATCTTACTTCTAATCTTCAAATACTTTTCATTAATCTTAGTAAAATAAATAGTTTCACAGACACAGGGAAAAAAAATCACACGTAGCTGTTCCCCCTACTTTTGAACTATGGACATGATAAGATCACATGTCTAAGATTCTTCTCTAGTCTTAGGATAAATTGTGTCTTTCTTTGGTTGTGAAATAGGCCTCTCTCCCTGTGGAATTCACAATAGGCCTTGGTGACTGTTCCCTCTGGAAAAAGAAGGACCCAGCTGAGCTGAGTTCTGAGTCCTGTATCTGAACTAAATGCAGCTTAGACTTTTTGGAGCTGTAAAGCCAAACTGCTAAAGCAATAACTTAGCGATGACAAAAGAAAAATCTATAAGGGAGAAGGTTGTTGTTTTTTTCCAAGGAGAATTATTACAATTCTGAATTGGCTTCTATATTCATTCCATTCTCGAATTTGCAGGAATAATTCCTACTTGAATAAGTAGGAAACATAAAATTATATAGTCATGTAAGAGACTCAATTTTTAAAGATCCTGATGGACATTGGCAATTTACTGGCTTGGTTTAAAATGAAGTCTCTGCTTGCCTCTTCCTTAGGAAAGGTGGAATTGGGGTGAGGATAGAAGATGGTTTGAACATATATGTTCCTTTCACATATGTTACAAAGTAGGTGGCCATTAGCTCAGTTATTAATGAATTTCATGGAGTAAAATGAAATTTGTGATAAACTAAATTTTCCATTTTTTGGATAATATTTTTCATCTTCTTCCCTGTAATTTATCCTGCTGTCTGTGCGCCGCTAACACTCGCTCCCAAATCAAGTGACTTCAGATTTTAATTTAGTGGAAGCGTTAAAGAAAGCAGATGATTCCCCATGATAAGTTAAAGCAGATATCTCGTAGGTGAAAAGTTAAAGCCATTTATTAGAGGAGATAGTGCCGTGATATTCTTCAAACTGACGCTCAACACGAGACCAGAATCTAAACGATCAGCTTTGGGCTCACGATAGAGAGATAATTTTGAAATGGATGATCACATTTTACACTGAGGCCATGGAGGTAAGGAATGTAGAACACAGTAATTACAAGTTTGGTCCTGATAAAACACTCTCCATCCTGTTTAAGTCAGCAGAGGTTAGCTTGCTCGGATCTCCACTTTTAATTGGTTTTGGACTTGGGTTTTTAGGGGGCGGAGGGCCATGTTCAAATTAAAACAGTCACTGAGAAAACTGCGTGCTGAGGGGACAATCTGGAAAACAATTATTTGCACAAGCTTTATAGGGGATTGGTCTAATGCAGAAACCTGTAGAATGAAAGTTTTCTCTTTGGACTGAGATGCTGAAGATAACATATTTTGCTAGTGAAGGGAATCCTGTGTTCCAAAAGGAATATTGGCATTAAATGTGCTCATGTTGTCTCTTATGTTTTCCTTGCCAGTCAGCAAGCAGGAAGGAGAAATGAACCTTTTCTGTAGATTAGATATACTTGTTGGCTATAAATAAAGTGAATAAATTCTTCTAACTGGAAATTTGAACCTTTCCTTTTTTATCCAAATTCACTGCCTTGTGTTGACATCATCTGATCATTTATGCTTCTAAGTGACCATCTTCAGCTTTCTGTTAAAATAAATCAATGGGGGGCGGGACAGCTAGGTGGTGTAGTGGATAAAGCACTGGCCTTGGAGTCAGGAGTACCTGGGTTCAAATCCAGTCTCAGACACTTAATAATTACCTAGCTGTGTGGCCTTGGGCAAGCCACTTAACCCCATTTTTGCCTTGCAAAAACCTAAAAAAAAATCAATGAACTTAAAATTGTAAGGTAGATTTTAAAATAGAAATAGGCATTTTGAAAACATTTAATGACTTGGCTGCCTTTTGACAAATAAATGTTTGTGGTGTCTTGAGAAAACCAAGTTATTTATTTAAAAGCATGCAAACTCTTCTCTGCTATCTGAACCCCATCGTTTAACAATAAATGATGCCTCTGCTGATAAATGACTCTCTTTATGCAGACTAGCAAATGAAATAGGAGATGATGTCTGAAGGCAGATGAACATTCAGCAACCTAATGCTCACATGTATTATAATTTATCTTTGCAAATGAAATCTAAAAAGCAAACTCAAAATGCAGTTTTTAAATTCTTGTGTTGGAATTTTTGGTGTTTCTTTTTTTTTAATATTCTATCTTCTCCTTCTTATAGCTCAGAAAGGTCAGTGGCTGAGTGGATTCTTTGACTATGGCTCCTTCTCTGAAATCATGCAGCCTTGGGCACAGACAGTTGTGGTTGGTAGAGCCCGGTAAGACATATGTTGCTTGGTAAATGTTTTTTATTATTAACCAAACAAAAATAATAACAAAAACATTCCTATACAGATGTTCTTACTGATACTTCTATTTTTATCTAAAATAGGGAGTTTAATCTTTTTTGTGTGTCCTGGATCCCTTGGTCAGTCAGATGAAACATATGAATCCCTTCCCAAAATTATGTTTTTAAATAATTGAATGAAATGCTAAATTTCATGTCTTTTTTTTTTCCCTTCTGAGTTCATAGACTTGCCCCATTCCAAATCTGTCCATGGACTCTAGGTAAGAACTCTAGCTCTAAATTTTCTGATTCATGTAGGCTACCAAGTAGCCTAACTGAGCACTGGTTCCCCAGGACATTGCTTTTCTAATTCAGATGAAGTTTTTGCTTCTGATATTGATCTTGGAAATCTAGAACCTCATAAGATGAAAAAAGGCGGGGGGGATACAGAAGAAGGCCACAGGTGAATTAAATGCCTGTAACTGTGACTCCTGGGAGAAGTCTCCTCTGGCATAAAGATTATTTACAAAGTAACCTCATTTTTGACTCTATAATCAGATTTGATCTATAAAGAAAGTTTAACAAAAACTGAAGTGAGTGCGAGAAGTTGTAGGTTGTTGAGATACCTACCTTTCTGAAGTGGGGAAATTGAAATTTCTATTAAATTTTAATACCTGCTCTAAGGAGAGGTTTGCTTGACAGTATTCCCTGCATGGAATAATCTGCAGTGCTCCCTAACTAGCACCTGCCAAGCCTGATTTTAATCCAGTTCTGCACTGCTGAGACACACTGCCCTGGAGACCAGCATCTGGAGCTCACCTTTCTCTTAGGAGCAATCATTTTTCCTTATCTTTGTGGAAAGTGGCAACTGCTCGAGCTTCTCCAACATGCCACATTGTCTTGAGATTTAGATTCCAACCTTGAAAATAATTCTAGGTTTTGTGGTTCCATTAGCCCAGCAAGGCAGTGCCCCTCGTACTGGTAGCAACAAGGAGCAATCAGATGCTGAGTCTCGTGGACAGGGTCTTGTGTGTTGAGTTTGAAGGACTCAGGGTTGGTTATGGAGAATAATGAAGCTCACAATTTCACAACTCCAGATTTCCTTAAAATCTCCTACCTCATCGTGGCAAACAGGTGTTTTGCAGGCCAGGTAAATCATTTTAAAGGATTTAGTGAAGATTATAGCAAGGAGAGAAAAAGAAAAACACAGAAATAAAATCAGTCCTTCTTGTTATCCTCCCAGATTTGCTTCAAGAGTCCAATGTGTCATTTGTGCCCATTACTATGTCATCAGCTCTTTGAGAGCCTAAGTGAGTTTATTCTGCTAAGTCTTCTTCTCTGGAGAGAAAATATAGGTGTTGAACCCCAAGAGCTTGTCAGTGTAAAGGATTTTGAGATCTTCCTATAGAAAGCAGATAATAAGGTTTCATCTCTTTTATTGTGCTTGAAGAAAACAACAGAATTTTCCCTTAGAGCAAACATCTTGAGAGAGATAGCATTTAGCTCATGTTGTTTACAGCTATCCCTATTCTGACACTTTTTCCCTTCCTTTATATTTGACAAGTTCGGGGCTTCATTGTGTTGCACACACATGCACACATGCACGCACACATACACACACACACACACACACACACACACACACACTCTGAAGTATATTAAAAAAACAAATAGAGCTTACTTCTTTCAAAAGCAGTGGCATTTCAAAAAATAAATATAAATGTATTCTTCTGGGATTGTTACTGTAAGTGCTGCCAAAACTCATCTTTGGTATGTATGTTTGGAATATGTGTGCTATTGGCTGTAAATTGTCTTTTATTATTCCATGGCACCTTGTCCAGGGACACACTATAAAACAAGATGTAGCATCTTCATGTGCTAGCCTGATAAAATTTATATGAAGTATAATGGAAAACAGAAGTTGTTCTGAGCTGTTTTCAAGTTCAATAAATAACTGTAATACTCGGATAAAGATGTTCTTTATTAGGTCACATGGGCCCTAATATATAAGTTATAAGTTACCGATTTAGGGTGGCTTTTGCAATTACAAGTTTCCAGTTGGATTGTTAATCATTGGGAATAGGAATATTTCCAAACCCTCCTGTGTACCTCCTGCTCGTTGTCTGGGCTGTCTGGAGTGCTTTGCATCTGATTTGATACAGGCAAGTGACAGGGAGGGGGTGAGTGGTCCCTACCTAGTCCCCAACAAGTCTTTTGGGATAACAGAAATCTATTGCTAGTAGCCATTATAATGGCCAGAACCTCTCCTGAAAAAGTTTGTAATGGGCAGTCTGTGGGGATTGAAAAACCAACACATTCCAACCTTACCCCTAAGGAATGGAACTGTGAGAGCTAAAAATTGAACCACCTTTTGAGAAGTCAAGGTTTTCTCCCCTACTATAGGATTATCTTTCTCTGTACCCCATAGTATCATTCCTGGGTTTCCACCAGATAATCTTTGTGAGTAGGATCAAGTTGGAGGAATGCAAAGAGGCTGCAGGGACCTTGAAGTTCTGTTCAGGTATTTTAAGTTAATCTGCCCATGTGAACCTGCAGACACAACTCCTGCAACCAAGATTCTCTTTCTCTGGTAGTTACATCTACTCATTCCAAGTTGAAGGAGAAGTTTAGGATTTTTCCAACTATTTCTTTCTCTTTTACTACCTTCCCATACATTTAATCCCCATACATATAGTCTCATCTCTCCTAGGAATCCAGATTTGTTCTGATTGAAAGAGACACATTTTTAAGACAAAACTGCAGAGGATTATAGTTGAGAAACTAGATGAGAAGAACCTGGTTTGTCAGTTGCTTCATTTCGGCCAGAACTGTTCTGTTCTGCTTTTCTTTCATTGGGTAGAAGTCCGTAGATGGTTTTTTTTTTTTTTTTTTTTTTACTATGGCTAATTTTGGGATGATAGGAGTTTTGAAAATACTCCATGACTTTTCTGTGTTCTCTCTAATTTCTCTATGACTGTTTGGTATTGACTCCAGGCCTCACAATGAGATCCCTAAAAAAGCCAGATTTTCTCTTCCCACTATGTTAACATTATTTGTTTCTCCTTCCACACTATTCTCCCCTTTTTTCACTCTTCTTTTCCTTCTTCTCTCCTCCCTTTTTCTCTGTCTCCTTCTTCCTCCCCGCTCTGTAATCTTCCCTCCCCCTCCCAATTTTGATGTGGGATGGAAAAATAAATAACTAGCTGTAGAAGGGTAACGTGTGTATTCCTCTGTACCTCTTCTGTTTTTCAGGCTAGGTGGAATACCTGTAGGAGTTGTTGCTGTAGAAACTAGAACAGTGGAGCTCAGTATCCCTGCTGATCCTGCCAACCTGGACTCTGAGGCCAAGGTAGGGTCATCTCTGGGACAACTGTATGTCTATGTGGAGGAATGCTTAAAGTTATGACTTTCTTCAGGAATAACCTACAACCACAATTGAGACTTTGCAGACTACCAATTTTTTTAGGGGCGAAGAATTGGGGGCCTTAGATGTTCAATATTCCTAATATCCTATAGCGGATGACAAGCTCAATGTAGTGTTTCACTTCTCTCACTCTTTTTTTTTATCTGCCTCATGAAGATTAATAATACTTTACCTGACTACTTCACAGGGTTACTGTGAGGAAATAACTTTAGAAAAGCTAAGGTCCTTGATTTTGTGGGGTATATTCCCTCTATCCCAATTCCAGTTCTCTTTTTTTATTAGTAAAAGCTTGATTCACCATAAAGAAACTCTCCCTCTCAAACTGTGTCCTTAATAATATTTCCCTCTCTGACTTTTCCCAACAGATAATTCAACAGGCAGGACAGGTTTGGTTTCCAGACTCTGCTTTTAAGACTTATCAAGCGATCAAAGACTTCAACCGGGAGGGACTTCCTCTTATGATCTTTGCCAACTGGAGAGGCTTCTCTGGTGGAATGAAAGGTGATCTCCTTTACTGATACTCTGACTTTATGCCAGAGGAGCCTTGGGAACTTTGAAGAATACTTATTGAGGACATTGTGAGCATATCTGGTGCTGCTGCAGCTTTGATTTCAGCTTTCATAGTTGCATTTCAGATATAATACCTTCATTTCACACTAAAAGAATTTGTTATACCCTATTCCTTTGCTTCTAAAAGTATAGGGATAGCTAGGTGGAGCAGTAGATAGAGCACAGTCCTGGAATCAGGAGGACCTGAGTTCAAATCCTGCTTCAGACATTTAATACTTACTTAGCTCTCTGACCTGGGGCTTAACTTCATTGCCTTGTAAAAAACAAACAAAATAAAAGTAGATCTTGGGAAAGTTATCACATTAAGGTTCTGAATAGTTATTTGATTAGAAGAATTAAATGGCTTCCATACAAAAAGACTCTTTGTGGCAAAATTGTGATATTTCAATAATTATTTTACTGTCACTCTAGGCTTGTGACTCCAGCATGTCTCACCATTGTCACAAAGTCAGCCCTTATATTTCTCTTTTGTCCTTCTGTGAAAGTTGATTAATCCATGATTGACCAGTTCCACCTTTTTCTGAGTATCTATAGGATAAAGATCATTCTTCTAATGAATATATTACAAGCATGTAAATATGAAAGAAAAAGCATTTTTATTAAATACTTAAAATGTTGCAGGCATTGTACCAAGTGCTGCAAATATAAATATGAAAAGCAAGATAATCCTCCCTTAAGGAGATTACATCCTAATAGAGAAGATAATACTTAGAGGGGAATGGAGACCAGGAAAGAGATCTTAGATCTCAGGAATCATAGGGATGTTTATGGCAGTGAATTTATAAGACCTTTCCAGAAGCAGTGGTTTGATTGATCTGATTATTATGCTGAGAGCAAAAAGTTGGCAAGGAGGATGGGTAGAGAGTGAGGATAGTTAGTATAGTAGCAGGCAGGTGACAAGGTGGTATGGGTGAGTGACTGCATGGGGTGTGAGGATGAAGCATGTAGGGTCTGGGGTCAACTTGATATAATAGGAAAATGACTTGATTTGTACCCAATCAGTCATTAATCAAATGACTAGGCCCCAAGAAGGGCATTTCAAATTAAAGTGGATTCACTTCCCTAGCAACTTGGAGCATGGATTCTGGAGGTTTGTAGAGTGTACTAGTCCAAGTAAGTGATGAAAAACTAGACAATGGCATCAAGCAAATGGCAGGATGTCTTCAATGTATGACCAGATGGGATGTGAGGGTGAAGATGAATATAGAGAGAATATAGGGATCCTTCTACCTAGTGAGAATATGGGCCTGATGCCTATATAGAGGCCATAGAGGAAAGTACATAGATTTAATTTATACTTAATTTAACTTTGAGGAATTATGATATGTACAGATGATAGGTTTAGAGCACAGGCAGAATCCAAATAAAACACACTTGAAAGCCAAGCAGAAAGCAGAGGTGGTTATGCAAGTAAGGCAGAGGACAATTTTTTTATTTGAAGAAATGCCATATCTACCCTATGCTTTACTTGGGAAGGCATGGTCTTTGTGAGAGTTTATTTGTTCTTACCTCCTTCCCCAAAGAGAAATGCTGTTCCCCCAAAAGAAAAAAAATGGAATAAATTGATGGTTGTACTGGGATAAATTAAGGATATTGCTTAAGCACCAGCTCACCATTCTTTTTAAACCATAATTCTTCAGTTTGTTGAGCATGAATTTTCACTTGATCAAGAATTGGATTACAGGGAGCAGCTAATAGTGTAGCAGGCAGGTGACAAGGTGGTCTGGGTGAGTGACTACATGGGGTGTGAGGATGAAACATGGGTTTAGGGTCTAGGGTCAACTGGCTCTGGAATCAGAAAGACCTGAGTTCAAATGGGGCCTCAGGCACTTAATAATTACCTAGCTGTATGGCCTTGGGCAAGTCACTTAACCCATTGCTTTAAATAAATTTTAAGAAATTAAAAAAAGAAGAATTGAATTATAGTCCTATGGGACAAGATTACCTAGAATGTATACTGGTATCTGCTATATGTTAGGTGCTTACTAAATCACTTTGGATGGAATTCACCCTTTGGAATTTTGATAGTTCACTTTTTCTGACATCTGATGAAGCTTGTTCTGGTCAATCTCATGGATGCTGTACAAGTATTAGTAAATAATCAGTAAATAACCCTAAGTCCATTCTGGTGTGCCACTTGTGGACAGAGCCTCTCATTCTTTTGCTTCATGCTTTGACCGGCTCTCAGCTTGGACTGTCTGCCCTAGCACAGTTGGCAGGATTTTTGAAACTTAGGCCTGAATTTGAACAATTTTAATCCCTTTGAAATTAATTAATCCCTACCTCCTACCCTCTTCCTCTCAGCATATTTATCAATGTGATAATGTCCAATTATGGGCATTTCTCACCTTTGCTGATGAACAGCTGATTTTAGTTTTGCGGACAGATGGATCAGACAAGATAGCCAGCATCCAGAAGTGAGCTTTTGGCCTAAGATAGGCTGAAGCCAACTCTTTCTTGCAGAGTTTAGTTTCAGATTCACCAACTGGAGCTGGGGTTAGAGCCTTACAATGGAAGCACTGCTGTTTGCATTTCCACATCACTTGTTACAAGTAAGCTTTGGGGAAGGTGCAAGAGTAGAGTGCAGAGACCAAGGGAAGTGTAGGAGGCAGAAGAATAGCACCTTTTATATTTACATACAGGTTAGGATGTTTTCTCCATATTATCTCATGTAAAGGGAACTAGGCAGAGAACCTCTCGTCACTCCATGTCCCTTGGGGAGATGTTTGCAGTTTTGGTTTCAATACTGACTGGGGATTATACAGGGAGGGAAAATAAACAATTATGCCATCCCTCAGTGCACACAAACACACAGCCAGGAGCCGACTGCACTGTGGGTAAAATGACTCCAAAATTGTGTGTAATGAGTAGGAAAAGATTAGAGACAGCTCTTGCTATGCTGAAAATTGACATTAGTGGAGAGAAAAAAAAAACTCTTTACTAGTCGGCCTAGGAGGTCTAATTCAAGCAGTAAAAATATAAATAAATAAATAAAGGCATATCAAGATGGTATTGGGGCTTTTTTTCCAATGAGTTCTATCTGGCCGGAAGGCTATTCAGCATAATGCAAAATTAAATTATAAAAACTGACTGAATATTTAGATGGAAGAGCCATTTGGAAGCAGTTTATTTAGACGAACCGGCAATGACCCACAACAGGGAGACATCAAGCGTGAAATTTACTAGAAATTAGCACCAGGGTCCCAGCCTCAGCATGAATAGTTTGATAGGATGCAAATCCCAGTGATATTAAGCTGCTTCACTGCTGGTGCTACAGGGTCACTCTCAGTTGGCTTTTCATGTTATACTTATTATTTTTTCCTGGGACAGGTTATAAATAACAATAAAAAAATGTTTATTGAAAACTTTAACTGGAATGAAAGCTTGTTTTAAATCTCTGATTATTTGGATATTGCAATACGGTACTGGCTAACATTAATAGACTCATGAGGAATATTATGTGTATGTAGCTTGTCTCCAGTATCTTGCTGGTAATCCAGCCCAGACCAATGAGATCTGTTCATTTTTCAAAGGTATGAGGGCACTGTGGAAACACAGAAAGATGCTGGCCATTTCTTTCCTTCGCTTAATGCGTGTGGGTATCACTATTGTTGTAAGCATGAAGGCTTTAGGCTGTCCCTTCACACTGAAAAGACTGAAAGTGAGGCTCTTCCATGCCATTGGGAAGTATGGCTGTTCTCTGTGTAGTGTACCTGAGCTTACATAACTCCTGTGTCTCTGGGGGGAGATCCATCAGTCTTTTCCATCTATTTTTTTTTTCCCCACAGCATTCAGCTTGAATGTAACTTTAAAAATTTGGCAGACTGAGTTCCCATCCTAGATTCTTAAGAATTCCTCTTTGCTGTACCTTTGCTCTGGCTCTTAAATATGCTCTATTCTAATGTGGAAAGATTAGGCATAATTATATATCAGATTATTTGTAACTGCTTCTTGATTTGTGTTTTAAAATTTATGGTTCTGGAAGTGATGGCATTGCTTGAACCATGCCAAGTCTCTTCTAGTCTAACAATAATGGTTTCTTTTGAATAGTCCTATTGCTTTTTTGGGCCTTGTAACTGTCAGATTGCATAGCAGTTGGGGTTCTCTGTCACACACAAAGCATAGACATCTTGGGTAGATCTCTGAGGACTTTGGTTTCTCTTTTTTCATAGCAACTTAGCAATTCTGGACCTTGGGAAAAAAAGTCAATGACATTGGGTAAAGAATTGCCACTGGGTCCTTGGCATAGGGAGCCTGGTTGAGAGTACCATTTCTGATTCTACAGGGTTGCTTCCTGGGCCAATCTTATCATTTAATTTAATCATTGTGTCCAGTGTAGGACAACAGAGAACTACTGATAACTCTAGTCTGTTGTCTTGTCTAACAATAAGATCCTTTGCACAAGTTTGTGTATCTATATACAACCACACAGACAAATATATTCTGTCCCATGGTTTTTCTTATCTTCTCTCCTTTGAGCCTTGCCTTCTCTTTACTCTCTCCATTGATACCATTAAGGACCACTCTTTTCAGTTGTTGTTCTAGGGATATACTCTTGGCAGCACTGACAAATGTAATGCTAATTACACAATTATTTTATGATGTAGTGCTAGTAGAAATATCTGCTAAAGAATTAATTTACTTAAAATACTTTGAATCAAGCAATTATTTTCATCACCACAGAATTAGTGCAAAGTACTTTAAAACACTTTATTCGTAGCTCTTTGTAATAGAGCAGTTGTATAATTAGCAATAAATTTTTTAGATATTTTCTTCCTTCTGAAAACAATTGTCTCCTCTCTGACCATTTATACATATCTAGATTCCACATAGGGAATAGTCTTTCAATAAGATTGCTTAGAATGTTGGGGAGGACATGAATTTCCCTGAATCTTCAAAAACCTGGCTAATGAAAAGGAAAGAAGGGCATTGAAGTGGCTGAGAATATTTGTGCATAGGTTTTTATTTGCTCAGGGCCATACCTTAAGTTGCCAGTTAATCATAATGAGCAATTTGTTTTGATTGGTGTTATATTCCTTCAGAATATCCTTTTGTAATAGAATTTCAACAATTCGTGTTCTTGCCAAACCCAGATTTTTGTTTCTGTTTTGTTATCTGTTGTTTCTGTTATTTGGAAATCTGAAAAGATCTGGTGTTTTCCTCTTAAAATATTGCTTTTGACATACAGTCCAACATCTGGAATCATAAAACTGAAACTTAGTGGTGTTTAGACTTCAGTGAACTGAGAAATGAAGAAAAGTCCATAAAATGTTAAACTATGACAGACTGACCTTCATTTCCAAGGTCATACTTTATTCGGGGAGAGGTCCCTTTTGCCCTAGGACTGCTTCTGACATAAGCTTCTGGCCTTGGGTAGGTCATACTGTTTTCCTTTTTACAAGGTGAGGAAGGATATTCAGTCTGATTATCCTTTTAAGATTGTCACTTTTCCAGGAAGCACTTTTCAAGAGCTAAATGTTTAAATTCCTAAGATTAAAATACAAATATTTTAAATATTGTTAGTCATATTTTGGGAGTTACTTCAGAGTGCACATTGACAAGTAGGATAGTAGGCTGTCAAAATGTTTTCCTAATACTTCAGCCACTAATGCATTGCAGTGTTAACTCGAGTCAGGATTTGAATTCTGCCTTTGTCACTAAGTACCTTGGGCAAATCATTTGACATATCAGAACTTTGGTTTTCTCATCTGCAAAATGACGGTGTTGAATTACATGACCTGAGGTCCTTCCAGTTCCAGATCTGTGAACTTTTGAATTCAGAATAGGAAATTAAATCCCAGTTTTCAGGAAGTTTATATTATGTTGAAAAAGATAAAATATCACATTTACACAAAAACTTAAAATGAATGACAAAGCAGTATATTTTAAAAACATGTGAAGTCTGCATATCAAATCTTGAAAGGATACACAATAAGCAAAAAATCAGGAAGACTTCCTATAAGGGGTAGACTTTGAACATTCTGTATAAACATGCATTTGTCTTTATATTCCTTTTTTTTGGGCTCTTCCATTATTTGGTTTCATAAGGGTGAAGGACTCTTGCATGGGAGCATCTTCCACAAAGGCAGATAAACAACTCATCTCTAACTTATATATCTTAAAGACCTGTTATTGGGAAGATAATTAGATGATTTGCTCACAGTCACACAGCTATTAAATATGGAGAGGCAGAGTTTAAGTTCAGGTTTCCCTGATTCTACCCCTTTATGTCTTTAAATGTTCTAGGAAAGATAGTTGTTTGATACAGTGATTTTTTTTTTTTTAGGCATTGGAGTTAAGTGACTTGCCCAAAGTCACCCAAGTGTCTGAGGTCATATTTGAACTTGGGTCCTCCTGACTCCACTGTGCTACCTAGCTGTCCTTATAATGATGTTTTGAGAGTAAAATTTGATTTCTCTTTTTTATCTTCCACAGATATGTATGACCAGGTTTTGAAGTTTGGAGCTTATATTGTGGATGGTTTACGTGAATGTTCTCAACCAGTGATGGTTTACATCCCTCCCCAGGCTGAACTTCGGGGAGGGTCTTGGGTTGTTATTGATCCCACAATTAACCCCCGGCACATGGAAATGTATGCTGACCGGGAAAGCAGGTACTTCTTCACTATTGGTCATGACTATAGACTTTCCTTTTCCTAAGGAACATTTAGCTATTAACAGAAATGCTGAATGTCAATTATTAGTGAAATTTTTCTCATTCCAAGCCTTTAGTTGAGATCTTCCCTTTTCTTTTGGCTGCCCAAAGCTTCTCGTTTCCTGTATCCTATTATTGAAAACTCGTGGACTCTGAGACTTCTAAATTCCTTAAAGATTGAGTTTTTAACACTCAGATAAGTGGGAGAGAACATTCTGATACTTTTGGTAAATTAAATTTCATAGGATTTTATGAGTTACAAAAATTTTAAACATCAGTAAAATCTCTTCAGTAAACAGAAGAGGAAGCTGAGGCTGGGGATGGGATTAAATAACAAGGCCAGGATAATTCACCTGGTCAATGACAAAGATAGAATTTCAATCCAGATGTTCTGACCTGAAATTCTGACTCCTTAAAAATCCATGTTACCTCTAATTCCCTACTGCTCTGAAAATTTGTTAAGCATAGGAGCATTGATTTTTCTCCATTTCTTCCACACATTCAGAAAAGGTCCCAAACTTCAGTTTCCTTACCTTAAAACTCTTCCTTGAGGACTTATAAGTTAGTCTTGCTTGTAAAGCATCAGGGCATTCAAATGTCAAGATTCCACATTTTAGGATTAACAGTTCTTACTTTTCTTAAATTCACATTACACAAATTCAGCTTTACATAAAGAATTCTAAAAGATAAATCTACATTCCACCTTCTCCCCAAAAAAACCTTGTTAGCTTTACTGCACAGTACTTTGTCTCCACTTCTGCACTCTGTAAAATCACAAAATCCATTTTAAAAAACAGTCTCTCCAAGTAAAAGAGGAACAGAATCAGGGGCAGGAGACCTCCAGCATTGAAAGAGACCTTTGTGTGCTCCGCCCATGTGTCCAACTTTTCTTCTGTCATCCACATTTGGGTCCTGCATGCCTGTCCCCACCCTTGCGTGATCCTCTTCCTGCTTTTGCATCTCTGTCCCTGGGCCCCATGTGTTCCTGAACTATGTGCTGGCCCCCTCCCTTCACAAGTGCAAGTCCCTTTTTGCCTCTGTTCCTCCATCCTTTCCCCACATCTACAGGCAAATTCATATTACATAAAAATCACTTTACATAGAAGTCTGCTGAATGGTCCACTTACATAAAGTGAGAATGTATGTACTTAAAAATATTGACTTTAACCCCAATTTCATATTGAATCTCAGACAAGCTGCCTGGCACATTTAGGTCTCAGTCTATTGAGTTTTGTAATAGATAGCCTAATACTAAAAGTACTGTTTAAGCTAGTGTTATCCTGAAGTACAACGTGTTCCCTTAGGTGCGTTGTTATAGCAGCCACTCCATGGCTTACCTGCTGTTAGCCCAGGATCTGTCTGATCAGGGTTCTGGCAGTCTCTGGAAGGAGAGTCATCAATGTTTCTTTTCCCTTCTTTCTGTGTGCAAATGGACTAACATTGAAGCCTCCTCATACAGTCTAGATGCATCTTGGTTCCTTATCACAGTGCATGTGTACGAGCATGTATGCATAAGGTTGGACACATGGGAAGAGCAGGCAAAGGTCTCTCTCATATTTGGTTTCATTTTTGGTTCAGGAAATTCACACTATTTGATTTTGCCCTTGTTAGTGGTGGGTGGTTGGTGGGATATACATTTTTCTTTCTTTGAGATGGAAGTTGAGCTGGCACTGTGATGAAAATTATTTAATTGCTTTTTGCCAATCCTTCTTCATACATTTCTCTTGTGCCTGTCTTTCTCCCTAAGGTTATTTTTTTAAACCACGGGTGGGTAGAACTATGATGAATTTCCCGATCCACATTTTGTGACCAGCAAAATTCTGTTGTCTCCTCTTTAAAATTTCACTCAGTTTTTGTTTTTGTTTTTTTTCTGATCAGAGGATCTGTTCTGGAGCCAGAGGGGACAGTAGAAATCAAATTCCGCAGAAAGGATTTGGTGAAAACTATGCGTCGAGTGGACCCAGTCTACATCCGCCTGGCCGAGCGATTGGGTATGTCTGACTTGCCTTCCTGGCAGCTCAATGAGCCATTCAGCTGATTTGTAATGAGGGCATTCATAGGCCAGGGGAAGAGGCATTGGAGCATTTGATCACATTCATGATCATCTTTATTTACTGTCTTCCATATGTTAAGAAACCTGCTAGAAAGAAATGCTCTGAGGATGTGTATGTATACAGCAGGTGGAAAAAATAAAGAGATTTAACTGTTCTCAACTAGTCCAACTCTCTAGGCTTGTAAATGTTAAATTAGAATCTTGCCATATCTGACCTTGAGTTACTATTAAATAAAAGAGTAAATTGGACAGAAGGTACATTAGCTTCTGTTCGTTAAATCACTCCAGACCTAGACTATGCAGCTTCCTGAATTCATCCTGCTCAGAGAAAATGGAAGGCCCTCTGTGCCAGAAGAGAAAGCTGGTTCCTAAAGCAGGAACTGTAGATAGATTTGCTCATAGTGTGCCTAGTGATTCATTGCACTAAGTAGTCACCTAATATGAGCTTATGGAGTGACTGGATGGAGCCCATTCCAATCAGCTGGATAGTTCATGCTCAGGATTGCCCCCTTGGTGACTTTTCCTTGGCACTTGACCCCATGCTATGCATGGACTGTAGTCAATCTCTTTTGTCCCACTACTTGCCACTAGGTCATAAGAACCTGAGACACCTCTGATACTCACCCCCCCACACACATACACACTCATTCACTCATCCCTCAGAAATCTGCTGCCATCCAGGGTTGTTGGGTTTTTTCCCTTCTTTCTTTCTTTTCCAAACAGGATAATTACTCCTCAACAACTCTCTACACTTTAATTAAAGGGGCTGCAGCACAAGAGCCAGTCCCTTACAACAGTACTCAGAGAAAGCTCTGAAAGCTTCAGTGCTGATAAGCATCTCTCTTAGATGGTTCATAATAGCTCCCAGCACTGGGCCATCATAGCTGTTGTTTTGCCACTAATTCTGTACAAAGGCAGCAACAAGATTGCAGGACACAGTGAATTGCATAATTTTTTTGTTTTTTTTTTTTGCTGGTTTTCTTTCTGGCCAATTTAAAATTTGTCAAAGTCGGTCTTCTTCTGGATCACTGCCCTTTGATATTTCGCGCACTCCATTTGCCACAAACAAGCCGCGGGGCCGCAGTTCATGCTGACTCTAGCAGAAGCAGAGAGGGCTCCATTTATCTTACACTGCTGGCTGAATTCTTACTCATTAACTGGGGGTTCACTGCCTCTTTTTAACCCCCGAATGGCTGTTATCTCTCTAGAGCAACTAGATGGTGGGAAGACAGAGCATTTGCTCTCAGACATGCATTTGTGGTAGAGAGGACCAGACTGGCTAATATTGTGGAAATAGGGATATTTGCTTTCTCTGGAAAGAGGCACTCTTTGCTCTTACCTTGACCCAACACTTTTCAGATCAAAGAAAGGAAATAGAAAAGAGATTCTCAAGTGCTTACTCATACACATTATTTGTTCAATATTTCTCAGGCAAACTAGGTGGCACAGTAGAGCACTAGATTTGAAGTCAGGAAAACGTGAGTTCAAATTCCACCTTAGATGTTTATTTATACTTTTGTTGCCACAGTTTCCTCATCTGTAAAATGGGGATAATAATGGCACCTACCTCATTAGATGGTTGTGAATAGACCAAATGAGATTACTTTAAAGCACTATTTATTTAAATGCCAACTATTATTTCTGTAATTTTTATTTTCTATTATTGATGAAGAAAACTGTGTTTAGGTTTGCTTAAAATAACAGCCTCATTCACAACCAGAAAAAATACAATTTTTTTTTCTACCTGATGCCCCCAAGCTCACTGTAAAGTCTGCTTTCTAGAACATGGTATCAGAATAGAAGTAAGGTTTGGCCATGCCCATTGGGTTGCCTTGGTTAAGCTGTGCTTTCATCTCTTTTCTTGAAACAATGCATGCATAACCACTTTAAAACCAAGACCAAAGGATTGTTGTTAGTCTGCTTTCTTCTTATTCCCTTTTATACATAAGGATAGAATAAAGCTAAAGCATAGACCACCCATCTATGAGCATATATTGTGTGTGATGTGCAGAATCCTGTGCTGGGACAGGATTATAGATGGAAAGCAGGAAGAGACCTCAGAGCTCAACAATTCCCAACCCTTCATAAGAGGCAAGGGACCTTGCCCAAGATCACACTGCTAACCAGTGTTGGGGGTGAAATTTGAACCCAGAGACCTTTTCATTGCACCATGCTGCCTCAAGGACATTATAGTCTCCAGGGAATATATATAAAACATAAACACAGGAAGGAAAATGAAAACAGAATATGAAATTATCATAAATGCAAAAAGCCCTGATAGAAATTGCATCCAGAAATGCTTTGAACTGCCAAGTGTGAGTGGTTTGAAATCACAGGGATTCTAAGCTTCCTTTCTTGTTCCTAAGAAAACTGGGACCATGGATGCTTAGGAGATTGGAGGCATTTACATTTTTCTGTTATTAAAGAAAAAGGATTGAAGTTATGCCTTCCATATTCTTTTCTTAGTTTGTAACTTCTCTTTATTGTTTCATTTGGTTATTTATTTGTTTGGTTTTTAATTGATATTTTGTTTTATTTTTCCAATTACATATTATGGGAGTTTTTCAACATTCATCCATTTGCATATTTATAAGTTACACATTTTTCTGCCACCCTCCCTTCCCACACCTCCCCTCTCAGTGGCAGTCTGGTAAAAATTGTACATGTACATTTGTGTTTAACATATATACATATTAATAATTTTGTGTGTGAAGAATTAAATTAAGACTAAGGGAAAAGAAAGAAAACCATGGGATGAGGAAGAAAAACATAAGTTTTTTGGTTTAATTTTTTTTGGTGGGAGGGTTGCAAGGCAGTAGGGTTAAGTGACTTGCCCAAGGTCACACAGCTAGTTAATTATTAAGTGTCTGAGGTAAAATATGAACTCAGGTTCCTCCTGACTTCAGGGTCGGTTCTCTATCTACTGACCATAGTCTACATTCAGATTTTATGATTTATTTTTTCCCCTCTGGATGTGGATGGCTTTGCCCATGGCAGGTCTCTCAGGGTTGTCCTTGATCTTTGAAAACTGAGAGAGGAGCTGTATCCATCATAGTTGATCAACTCACATTGTTTTAATATGAACAATGTTCTGTTGGTTCTGTTCCCTTTGCTCAGCATCAGTTCTTTTCAAGCTTCTCTAAAGGCTGACCACTCACCTTATGTCCCTTTTTACCACATGAGTGAATTTCAAAGCCTAGAATAATGATTCTGGTCTCCCTCCCAACTTGCCACTCAGCTGCTGGCTGGACCCCATATAACTTCTTTTTTTTTTTTTTTTTTTTTTTTTAGGTTTTTTGCAAGGCAAACGGGGTTAAGTGGCTTGCCCAAGGCCACACAGCTAGGTAATTATTAAGTGTCTGAGGCTAGATTTGAACCCAGGTACTCCTGACTCCAAGGCCGGTACTTTATCCACTACGCCACCTAGCCACCCCTTGACCCAATATAACTTCAACAAAAATTGTTTTCCTTTAGGAATTTGAAGTTAATTTCAAATAGGAAAATCAGTTTATTATGAAAAGGGGAAAAAACAGCTAAAGGGGTAGATATTATCTTATGTATCTTAATCTCTTTGCTATCACAAGGTAGTTACATAAACATAGCCTATATGTACTACTATGGCATGTTCCTAGATGCCTTCTAGCTTTCTGTGCATTGACTCTCTTGATGTTAACCAATAAGACTATATTTATAAATATATGCATCCTGATTGACTGAATTCAGAAAATATTCACTAAGGAGAATAAATAACTTATTTCAGAATTACAACTTTATATGACTTTTAGCATTTTAAATTAAAAGCAAGAACACCTTTTGGCAATTTCTTGGAAAATTGCTACTTTGGGGGATTTTGACTATGGCAGGGAATGCATGAAACAGGGTATATACTACCTTCTTTTTGTAGTAAAAAGAATTTCTAACTGAGAGACTGAATTGAGCCAAAACATTGGTCCCATACTAGCAGTCAGGCTGTAAGTGAAGAACAAGGTGTGGCTGTTTTATCTCTGCTGATTAAGAAAGCTAGATATTGTTGTGACCTTGCCTAGAAAGTAAGCCCCAGTCTCTCTGGAGTGCAGGTCTGTCTTCCAGGAAGGCAGTTCCTTTAAGTGGTCTGTGTTGCTTTGATTGGCTCTTATAAACTCTTTAACACAGTCAGAATTAAAACCACTGCTGAAGTCAGTCCCTCCTATCCAGTTGCTGTGACTAGAGGCTTTTTATGTCTAATGGCCTCTTGAGAATGCATGATCTGATCTCTTTTGGATATTAGTTATCCTGTTGGATTCAGAATGCAAAGTGACAAATCAAAATTAATCATGATTTCTTCCCCAACCCCTTCCTTCTTTCCAAAACAAAAGTTCATTAGGATTGGAAAACTGTTTATTAGAATCTTGCTCTGTGCTTAATAAATGATTGTTGATTGATTGCCAAGATTTATTGCTCACTCACCTCTGTGGTAGCTCCATTCCCAGGCAGCTGGGTTCTCTTTCACCAGCCACCTTGGATACTGCCTACATGGACTGCATCCCAGAAACATCCAGCACTGACATGGGCCAAGCACTATTCTTTGGCCTTTAGCCAAGGCATGAGTGTCTCAGCAATCACCAGTACTGTCCTCTGGTGTTTCTAATCTGATGGTAGCTATCATTCTCTCAAATATCCTTAAATCCCTTTTAGCTATTAGTCTGTCAGAAGTATTGTCAAAGATGAGAACTATCACATGTTTTGATATATGCAGATTGAGATCCAATTCACTCCTCAAAAAACAAAACAAACAAAAACAATTACTTAGCATAATCAAATTGGGGCTTACTTCAGGGAACACTTTATAGCCTTGGGAGAGTCCTGAAGAAAGAACTTTTTGTTTTCCAGAATTGTTTTACTGGCAATCATGACTCAGAAACCTGAGGGGTTTTATTTTGTGGCTTTGCAATAGTATTGTTATGGTTTTGGCCATCTACTTTGCAAGGCAACAAGCATTTTGGGGTGACCATTGAGCTGGATCAGGCTCGAGGGAACAGATTGACTTGGATGGGAAAAAAAATTATTGAAAATTATTGTATTGTGGGGCGGCTAGGTGGCGGAGTGAATAGAGCACCGGCCTTGGAGTCAGGAGTACCTGGGTTCAAATCTGACCTCAGACACTTAATAATTACTTAGCTGTGTGACCTTAGGCAAGCCACTTAACCCCATTGCCTTGAAAAATCTAAAAAAAAAATTATTATATTGTTCCTGGGAAGTTACAGGCAGTGAGGAAATTGCCTAGCTCCACATCTTTCCTCTTCTCAATACTGCAATTGCTGTCACAACAAATGCCTGGAAGCATTTAATCTCTGATGTTCAGAGTTCTCTTCCGGGTCTTAGCCTTTCATTTCCCCCCTCCCCTACTTTGCTGTACCATAGACCCAACATTGCAATTCAAAAGTCTGCTCCCCTAGAACTCTGCTTCCTAAAACTCTCTAAACCACAGTACCCACCTTGACTGCTCTGCCACTATTTGTATTGTTTTCCCTCTATTTCAACCCCTTGGCTTCCAGAAAAATCTTCCTTTCCTCCTATTAAATATGAAAAGAAACACACACATAAGAAATAGAGATGGATTTCAGTAAGATGATAGATAGATAGATAGATAGATAGATAGATAGATAGATAGATAGAGATCGAGATATTTACATGATAGTTCCCATATAGGTTTTTTATGTTTCTTGTAACCCTTAAAAGTACTCAAACTCCAAGTTAAGATTCCACTGACTAATTAAAATGTAAACTCTTTGAAGGCTTTTGTTTTTACACTGTACCCAATCCTTAGCACAGAGCTTGATAAACATATAGTTTTTATATGCTAATACCCACACCCAAGGAGCAGTACCTTTTTCTCCCCTAGTTTTTATAGTATGTTAGCCATGTGGCAATGTGGTGGGCAGCACCTGCACTGGGCCCGATGCAGGTAAGGATAGGAAAGGACACCAGGGTCCTGATAGGATAATGTGGGACATTATAGTGTTTTCCCCCCATCCTTACTTGTTAGCAGCAGTTTAGATAGCAGATCATCTCTTGATTCAGAAGTTTGATGCAATCAGAGTAGAAGCAGTAGACAATTTTTTTGGAGAGAAGGGAGAGAGACATTTTAGTCCAGTTCTACATAAAAGCGTTGGGGCATGCCTCACCCAAAGAGGTGTGGCCCATGATCCTTCAGTACCATCTTCTCCATCATTACTTTAATCAAGAAAGTTTTGGTGCTCTCTGAGAATTTTGGAAGTTTTCATCACAGGACACTGCCTATCTCCACCCCTCCAGCTTCCACTCATTGAAATCCTGGTGGGGTCTGCCTCACTTGGGGGTAGGAATGGCTAGTGAGAGCATTTAATGGGGTACAAATGTGCCCCCAGACTAGTTAATCCAGAGGAATTTCAAAAAGGAACACTAATCAAGGTACCAGGACCTTGCATGAGAAGTGGTGTAAAAGCTTATAATTGAGCTAGGAAGCCACTTCCAAAGAAGTATCCAAGGGGAAGGGACAGGTTGTATTCCTGACATGGAAGGTGGCCTATGCAAAGGCATGCTGAGATCAGGGAATAATGAGGAACCCATTTGAGTTGGAATGAGATTTGGAACAATATGGATCAGATTGGTAAGGTCAAGGCAAGCTTTTTGGCAACTCTAGAAATGTGAGGAGAGGCATGTGTGCTTTATGGTTTTATTTCCTTGTATGTAAGCTTTTGTGTTTGTTAGAAATGACTACACAGAGGAGCAGTGGAGAACCATTACCTGCAGAACTAGGCCTCCATTCTACCCAGAACCTTTAACCCTCAAGAGGTTAAAAATCTCTTGAAGGATCGGATCCCTAGATTTCCCTGTAAAAAAATTAACTTGCAAAAAACATTTGTCTTTATTCAGGTGTTCCCCACATTAACGAAAAGCAGATAGAGAAAAATTTGAATTTATAAAACACAAACATTGGGAGAGATTATTCCCATTATGTAAGAGTTATTTGCTTTACTAGAGGATTCACAGCAGGAATCCTTTAAACAGCTCTCCTCAGGCATTTAAAATATTTCATTTATGCAAAGTTGTTCAAGAACACTGAAAGTGAATAAAATAAGGCCCACCTTTTTATGTCTAGAAACAGGTTCTTTCCTATCTTCGATAAACATATGTATGTTTATCATATATCTGAATAAGATTTACACTAAAAATCTCACAAAGTATGAACTTCAGTACTTGTTACCTTAATTTCAGAACTTAAGAAATTAACTTATTCCTCATTTGAGATGGAGTTTTAAAACTAGGCTTGGTACTTGCACAGTCTCTTTTGCAAAATGCTTTTCTTTTTTGACACAGTAAATACTGTACCCTCTGTAGACTAGAGCTCCAGGTGTGTAGCATGATTTCTGCAAGAGCACAAAAAGCAACTGGCTGGTCTTATAGGGCCCTATGCCCTGGTGCCCCATGCAGTGGTGAATTGAGTGACTGCGCGTGTTAACACTTCTCAGTTTGACATTGATTCAGATCTACTCCTCTGGGGTAGACTCCTATTGTAGGAGTCAAACATTAACCTCATCCTGAAGGATGTAATGGGGATGAAATAGTAGAGGATAGTAGATGGGTAAGTGGAGCTCATCTTCAGTCTCCTAATCCAGAGGCACCTCGAGAGCTGGTGGGTTATGAACATTTGCTCAACTTCTGCTCTGTGTTCCACTTTTTGCATTTACTTTTAAATTAAATTGAAGAACTGGGGATGGGGGGGTGGAGAATTTAGGGAGATGGGGGGAATAACATGGTTTTTTTCCCTTATTCTCTTTCCTCCCTCCTCTTATATACCATTGTCATCAACCTTTAGGAGTAGGATTCTAGAAGAGACTTTTCTCTCCACTGAGAGTACTTTTGGCCCTCCCCACCTTTACCATCCCCAATGCACACACAAAACTTGCTTTCCTAAAAACCCTGAGGCTCCCAGATCTGGCTAGAAAAGAAAGAAAACCATTCCAAGATATTTAATTGTGCAGGGGGCTTACAGGATTGATCGAGAGCTTAGCTTTTTACAATAGCCCAGTGAATAAGAAATGCTTCTGACAAACGATCAATGATAGGATAATCACTCTTTATCCCCCTCCTCATTCTTACCTTCTTTCTTTCAGGAGAACAGGGTTCAGAAGTCAAAAATCTTTATAGACGCTGCTTTTAAATTAAGCAGAAAATGGACATTGACATATTTGTTAATCTCCCCTAAATCATTACGGGGCTGGCTGCTTTACTGGTTCGTAGAAAGTGGTATACAGTATGGAATGCAGAAGAATTCTGATTTAAAAGCAGTCTTTTACTTTTGGAAAAAAACTTATTTTTAAAATTTCTTTTTCTTTAAAAAAATACAAATCCTTGTTTTGTATTTTTTAACATGTACTTTTTGGATATTTCTTTTGTTTTAATCTTCCTTCACTTTGGTAATTTGATTGAGATAGGCCATGAAGCTTTGGTCAGAGGTATTAAAGCTGATTGGGAGGATGTGTCATCCCATTGAAGAATAACTATTGATCTTCTGACCTGGTAAAATTATGAAATTTTTTTCATCTTTGTTTTATAAAACCATGTTATTTTGGCCAAATCTGCTTAAATAAGGAGCTAATCATCTCTGAATGAGATGATTAACCTCTGCTCAAAGAGCAGCTTGAGTAATCTAACAGTGTATGTCTCTTGAATTCCTCCTATAAGGATAAGAGTCCCCATCTTGCCCCTTTTCTGGTGAGAAGAACCGGATTCCCTCAAAATCCCACCTCTGCCACACAGTCTTTCTTCTCCATAGCAGGGCCTTGGACAGCTTAACCAAGGAGCAATCTTCTTAGAAAGTGCTGTCACTTAGAGTTAAGCATGCCCTTACATAGGAAGGAATATAAGGGGTTATGAGCTCCTTGTGTGGTTATCAAGTGAAGACATAACAAGAAAGATGCTCCCTCAAAAGACCTGTGACTTCATTTTTTTTTTCATCCCTAATCTCTTGGGAGAAGAAACAGATTTCTTCAAGGCCTGCCTATGGAATAGGAGTGAGTTGGAGATTGCATAGAGATTGTCTCAACATTAAATGCAACTTTGGAAATCAGCCTCTTCATTAGGTTGCAGGAGAAGATTCTTCAGTTTCATATTTTTGTTTTATAAAATCAAAGTGAAACCATTTTCAGGACCCATTCTGTATGAATATAGGTAATACAGGAGAAACTTGGACTTCTCATGCCTCGTTTGCCCTCAGAATAAGTAGTCAGGCAATGACAACTGTTTCAAGAGGATTTTTAAATTAGAAAATCATAGCTCAGAGATTTGGCAGAAGGACAGTTGTCTAAATATCCCCTAAGTGGGCTGAGTTTAGATCTGCCGAAAGAAATAGATTTCTCCACTTCCTGAAAGCTGCTACAGAATTTTTAGCACAATCCAACCCATTGCTTATGCTCAAGCTGAGGCTTACAACAGAAGATCATTAATGGCTCTCATGGAGAGCAAGAAAGAATTGTTAGTCTTGGGCTTTTTTCACTATAGTTAAAAAATAGTCATTGATCTTAAAGGGAAAAAAGTCAACTTGGGTAACAAAAACCCCATAGAAAAATGAAAGGATGTCCTATAGATTCATCTCTGTTCTGCTAACATTTGTTTATTCATAAAACTGGCTCTCATAACAGCCCAAGGCTGTTCATGGAGTATGATTCATAGTAGCATAAACAACGAGGACTTTCTTCAGATGGCAAGATTGAAATAGACTTTTCTCTCACACATCCCATCACCTGTAGCCATGTATTTATTTGTCAGCTTTGGTGACAAAGTACCTCGGGTCTTCTCTGATGCTGGGAGCTGTCACCTATTGCTCCTTCAGTCGAACTCGACCTTCCACACTAGGCAAGTGGCTAAATTTTCAGTATTGATTGTAGGCCCCATTCTGAGATTAATTAAGATGAAAAGCACAAACTATCAACACCTCTACTAGGAGACCATTGATTTCTGAAGAGGCTTTCCTCCATATAGGAGATTCCACTCCACCCCCACCCCCACCCCATACTGTTGCATCACAGCACCTTATGCTTGCAGAGCTCAAGTCCCTGGAAGAGTTGTTAGGTGGTCAATGTGGTAGTGTGTTCTTTTCTTTCTTGGCCCAGGAGCAAGAATGATTTTATCATTCTGATCAAGAGCTGACCTAGTGAATAATAGCTAATACAATGAACTGCCATCAGACATGTTTATCTGACTTTCATTTTATTGGATTATATTAATTTGAGGTCACTCAAATTAACTAAAAAAAAAATTATAGTTTCCAAAAGAGAGATTAGTGCATATATAGCAATATACTAGCAAGTTTAAGAGAGTCATTCAAACTAGAATAAAATTTGGTAGCTGTTGAGGGCAGGCATAGAGAGACATAACTGGCTTCAGCTAAAAAAAAATTAGGCCATTTACCTATACTTTAGCAACATTTGACTGCTATTCTCATGGACGACAGAACCAGTCTGTTCTCATAAGTTTGGGGAACAGAGGTCTTTGTAATCTCTTTCCAACCCCAGCATTGTAAGCATCTTGAGGGCAATTTATTGTTCATTTTTGACTTATACTCAATGATTAGCACAGCAGCTGAGCATAAATGCTTGTTGATAAATGGATGGTAGTAGGGCCAAGTTTCAGTGAAGGCATATCTCAGCCAAGGACCAGCTGTAGACCTAGCCTAGAGTAACCAAGGGAACTGCTCCACAAAGAACATTACCTAAATCAGACCCTGCAATAAAAGGTGGAATCACTGTTTTAATGATTTCTGAGGACAAGAATATATAGTTTCAAATTTTATGATCCAGAGTGATAGTTTTGTTTCTGTGTGTCCTTTAGAGAATCCAAAGAGCTTTTGAGTTTCAGCTGCTTGACTTAAAGAATATACTGCCTTTGGCACTGTAGAAAGAAATGTAAATTCTGCCAAACAAATCTGTAGGCCAGATACTGAGCTCAGAAAGAAGGTTAGGTTGACTTTGATTTAATGCAGAGAGATTCCTCGTCATCATGGAGTATGATGGGCAGGTTTATCTAATTGTAGGCACCCCAGAGCTAAGCCCAGCTGAGCGGAAGGAGTTGGAGAGCAAACTGAAGGAACGGGAAGAATTCCTCATCCCCATTTATCACCAGGTAGCCGTGCAGTTTGCTGACTTGCATGACACACCGGGCCGGATGCAGGAAAAAGGTGTCATTAATGTAAGTATGATGGCTGCCTTCTTCCTGACTGTCAGAAACCCATGGATGTGGGTGTCATCCAGGTGACCCCCATGCTCACTACACAATGGCAAGATGGACGGGGCCCTGCCTGCCCAGTGATTTTTTCAGTTCTCAAATTCTTTGGTGTGGTTCCCCCTTCTACAGTGAACATACTCAGAAATGACTTTATAATTTTTGAATTAGCTCCCTGTTTTAAGAAGGGTGGGAATGGAGTTATTTCTGCCAACATCAGGGCTGGTTAGAGCTATTAGATGATGATGATGATGATGATGATGATATGAATAACTAATCTATAAATGGAGGGCTTGAAGGTTTGTAGAAAGCTTTGCAAATATGATTTCATTTGATCCTCATTTCAATCATGGGAGGCAGGTATGATTGTTTTCCCATTTTGCAGATAAGAAAACTGAGGCCTAAAGAGCTTAAATGATCTGCCCAGGATCACACAGATAGGAAGTGATACTCTGGTTTTTCTGACTCTAGACCCAGCATTTTCTTCACTGACTGCCTCAATGCTTTCTGCTGTAGAATGTCTTAGGACTTAGAGCTCTAGGAAAGCCACTAATTCAGATCTGATCTGCATGCAAGGCAGTTTAGCCATGTCTACTAAAAACCAATTATTCACTGTTTGTTTCTCTGGTTGTACAGGCTCTTAGCTAGAATGTCTCCGCCACATGTCAGTCAAGTGTTTGCTTGGCTCGTTGATGTGCAGAAAGTAACAGTTTTCACTCTGTCCTGGGATAAGAGGCAGGGGCTGCAGGGAAGCGGGGGGTCTGGAGCTCCTAGTGAGCTGTCAGCTGCTTCCTCTCTCAGCAGTGGCCTTGTTTTTCCGTTCCTGGATAGTTATTGGAAGACACAGAGTTCAGCACCAGAGAGGACTTGAGAGTCCTCCTGCCTTGCCTTTGATAGAAAAACAAGACCAGATTGGGGTTGGAATGATTTCTCTCTTGTTTCACACAGGACATTCTAGACTGGAAAACATCCCGTACCTTCTTCTACTGGCGCCTTAGGCGGCTGCTCTTGGAAGACTTAGTGAAGAAGAAGATCCATGCAGCCAACCCAGAGCTGACAGATGGCCAGATCCAAGCCATGCTTAGGCGCTGGTTTGTGGAGGTGGAGGGAACAGTGAAGGTGAGAAGCTGCCCCAGTCCCAGCCACAAGAGTAGTCTTGGGGCCTGCCCTTGAACTCTGCCCTCTCCTTCCACTTTAGGGTAGTGGGAGCTCAGGCTTTTCTTCAGATTCTGATGCAGGGAAGCCAAAGCCTGTGGACCCCTTCTTGGGTAATATTTAATGCCTGCTTTCATAATTAAAGGAAGTGCTAAATTTATTAGAGGTTGAGGAAAATAAAGAGGGAACTTTTTCCAACCAGGTTTACAGACTCCCTAAAATCTACCTGAGAAGCATGTTAAGAATCCTTGCTGTAAAGGAAATAATGTGGTCTTTAAGCCACCTTTACTTTGCATTAACCAGTTATAAATCCTGTCTCTTCTCAAGGAGTGTGTGAACTGGGTGAGTATCCATTTATTGAGACCCCAAAGAAAACATACTTTGTTAAGAGAATACCTGAATGGAAGCAGGTATCTTTCATAATAAATGAATTTCTTTATGCTGATTGACTTAACTTCCAAGTTGTTTTATTGTCTAGACAAGATATAACCTTGACTTTGCTCTGATTCCCTTCCTTTTGCAGGGAAAATAAATAGTTATATTCACATATTTTAAAAATGTAACTTATATTCATAAACATAACACACTTGAGAACAGGTGGTACCTATGGTCATATCATATCATATCATATTGGGACTTCTGCTGAGGTGGCACTTGTGTTTGCAAAGCAGGTTTCCCTATTTGCACTTATTTTCATGGCTAGAGTGACACTGTCCATTATTAGAATGCTGTTTGTCTGCTGACATTTTCAAAATGAAACAATGAAATGTTAAATTTGGATTGAAGGAATAATTTAGTTCTGTTTTTAACATTAATTGAGGGCAATAGTTTGTTTTAAAATAATTAAGCTGCAATTATAAAAAAGTTACTATGTATAAATATTCCTAGTTTAAGTTGCGGTCACTTAGGGTTATCATAATTGAGTACAACAGTTGTTTCATGTCTGCTGGCAGTTTCTACAGCAAGTTGAGTTTGAAAGCCAGGCAAGTGTAAAATCGAGGTTGTTCTCGAGTTAAGAGTAGCCAGCTAGGTAAATGGAGTGTGTGCTTGTTGCCAGGAAAGGTCTCCTTTGCTTTCCTACTGCATTAGTCACTAATGGAAGAGCATGGCTTCACTAGGCACTGGAAGTGAGTATGATGGGAGTAGAGAGGGGTGCTTCAGATGCTCCCTAGAGCTCTTTCTTCTGGAGGGTTAAGGATCTGAAGAAAGAAGTCGCTTCTATCTCTCTCCACAATGATGACAAGAAATGCTTGCTGTTTGTTCCCTTGCTGCTAGTACTGAAGTAAAATACAAAGGGCTTCACAAGTCTGCTAGCTTGTGAATTGACAACTTTAGGGGCCAAGAACATAGAAGTCAGTGTAGCCAAAGCATGAAGGCCCCAGGAGAAATAATGAGGAAAATGAAGGTATTTTGTGTCACATCCTCTTTCCATTATTCTCATCTACATCATCTGCAAGATATTGAAGTAATCAAAAGCTAAAAGTCTGTTAAGTTTGATCCAGACCTTGTCTATTCAGAGAGAAGAGAAAAGGTCTTAGGAGAGGGGCAGGGGATAGGTAGAAGCGGGACTGAGGAAGGAAAATAGACTAGTATCAGGGCAAATGATCAGAATCCCCTTCTGCATCCTACCAGAGAAATTCTGTTTTTGGAGCTCACTTTTTGGTGTGGAAGGAAATCTTCCTTGTCTTTTTTTTTTAAGGTTGCTTTTTTTTTCAAGGCAATGGGGTTAAGTGGCTTGCCCAAGGCCTCACAGCTAGATAATTATTAAGTGTCTGAGGTCGGATTTGAACTCAAGTCCTCCTGACTCCAGGGCCAGTGCTCTATCCACTATGCCACCTAGCCACCCCCACTGCACCACCTAGCCACCCCCACTGCATCACCTAGCTGCCCCACTGTACCACCTAGCCGCCACCCTTCCTTGTCTTTTTGAGGTCACTTTTGGGATATTATAAGATGATTTCTACTTCCTCAGGAGGAGTATGAGAAACTTTGCCCAATACAATGCTTGATACAAAGACTAGTTGGAAAAAAGTTTCCTACCACAGCAGGTGGAAAGACACCCAGAGTAGGGCTGGGAAAAGGACCTGTGGGTGCAGGCCAGCACTTTGAGGCCTGTGTGATTGGCTCTTCCTAGACTTCTATCCACCCTTTACCTTTGTTTAGGAATAGACAGTTTGAAAATGCAATAACACTTAAATGGAATAGTTTTAACATTTTAGTTTTCCTTTTAACATTTTAGTATTCCTTTGAGGAATCTGTTGGAGTGATACCATAGTGATACCATTTGAATGTCCTGGTGCAAGGAGGATCACATTTATTATTGGTAGTTGCTGTCTTTCGTTATTATTTGCAGTGAGATGCTGCCATTCCTACTTATCAAAAACCTATTTTGGAAAATGAATAATTACACACCCATTATCTCTTTGCTTTCCAGCAATTGAATAGCTGGTGGTATTTATTCCCATTTCACAGAATGGTCATTTGCCCCTGAACATATGATGTCTGCTCGAACTGGGACTAACTCTTCTTTCTACTACGTGGTCCAACATTAGAGTTAAGGGGAAAAAATGAATCTAACATCACAAACTAAAATTATACAATTTGTTTTGATCAGTTGACTGCCCAGTTGCCTTATTCCAGCTCCCATCTGGAAAGCAAATGGAATTGAATGGATCTTGGGGCAGGTAGGGAATGCCACATCTTCCTCAGCTGGTAAGGTTTGACCTATTTTATCATTGTCCTTAGAACCTGGGGTACAGGTGAAGATTAGGGGAAATAAAGGAAGAAAGATGAGCTAGAAAGCTCCAGCTAGCAAGAACCACATTAGGTAAATTGACAGGGAAGGAGAGCCTCACCAGACCTACTCCCACATCTCTCTTCTGCTGGCTTTCCTCACCAGACCTACTCCCACATCTCTCTTCTGCTGGCTTTCATGCTCTTGCTTCAGCAATTGTAAAGAAACTAGTTGCATGATTTGGGAAAAATCATTTCACCAAACATCAATTTCATTTTCTGTAAAATGTAAAGAAAGGGGAGACCCTTTTATAAATTTCTAAATTCTAAATTTCACTCATTGGAGAAGAAGGGCAGGTGCCCCATATGTTGGAATTATATGTCCTAGACTTGGAGACCAGGAGAGAGCTTATCAGCTATCCTGTTTAAGTAATACTTGGAATGAAACTTTCCAAATAGTTCATTTAGATTTAATGAGATATGCTAATAACTGAAACAATTAGTGAGGTCAGCTAGTGTTTTTAAAAGATACTTATCTGTTACTGCACAAGGAGATAGCAACAGATAAGTGTCTATTCAACATTTGTAGGACCTATTGGGATTATTTATAGTAATTCAAAGTGATTAAAAATTTTTAAAGACTGTTTTTGCTGTAAAACAAAGTAGTTCTCTTTAAATCAGAGTTGAGAATAGTCCTTATGTGACAGACTTGGAAAGAGGCCTTAGATGCAATATAGTCCAACAACCTTATTTTACAGAAGAGGAAGCTGAGACCCAGAGATAAATTGTCACCCACAGAAATATGTTGATAGACCTGAAACCAAATCCCCAATGTTCTGCCTCTCAAACCCTGTGCTCTCCTGTGCTTCCCCTGCAGGCAGGATCAGAACTGGCTTACTACCCAGGGCTAAAACAAGTAGCCCATTCAATAGGGAAAGAATTGATTATGATATCTGGTGTCACAGACTGGAAAAATAAAAAGGTTCTACTAAATGTTTGCAGTTTGAGGCTGTGTTTGATCCTACTTTTTTTTTTTTTAGATTTTTTTCAAGGCAATGGGGTTAAGTGGCTTATTAAGATTTTTGCTTCTCAGACACTGGCCAGGAATTGAAGTTAAATTTTGTCAGTTTGGCAGTGAGGATCCAGCCGACCATAATTGGTGGTTAGCTCTTTTTAAAAATATAATGCATGGGGGTGGCTAGATGGTGCAGTGGATACAGCACCGACCCTGGAGTCAGGAGGACCTGAGTTCAAATTCGACCTCAGCCACTTAATAATTACCTAGCTGTGTGGCCTTGGGCAAGCCACTTAACCCCATTTGCCTTGCAAAAACCAAATAAACAAACAAACAAACAAACAAACAAATAAATAAATAAATAAATGTGTGTGTATATATATGTGTGTGTGTGTGTGTATACACATACACACATATAATGCTGATGTTTTATAAAAGGGATAAACTAAAAGAACAACTTGATGTATATTACGATACTATTTCTGAATTTGTTTTTGTTTATTCTTTGTCTTTTTAAAGAAAAATGTCTAAATTAAACCCAACACTGGGGTTAAAAAGGGGGAAGAATGAACAGTTTTCTCCAGAGGGTAACAAGCTTTCCAGGGTCGTATTTGAGCATCTTTAGAAGCGGGCATCTCGTTAGCTAATACATTACACCAATCAAGAAGAGTTATCTTAAGCCACAATTAATCTGTTCCCTGGCATATGTTGATAGGAAAGCATCATGCTGTTACTTAATTAAAAGCAAACGGATTAAAAATGATTAATAAGAGTATTAAATATTCTCCTAGACTAAAAGCTTTGGGATTCTTGGGTAAACCTAGCTCTTCTCAGGTCTGAAACCCAGGAAGCATTTTCTGATTTTTTTTTTTCCTCCCATGAAATCTTCATAAG
Organism: Macrotis lagotis; assembly: GCF_037893015.1. NCBI lineage: Eukaryota > Metazoa > Chordata > Mammalia > Peramelemorphia > Peramelidae > Macrotis > Macrotis lagotis. The sequence goes on from NC_133659.1 coordinate 168,353,506, forward strand.
CATTTGGCTTTGTATGCAGGGGGCATGCATTGGAATCCCAGAGCAGCAAGGCAGCAACCAAAAAAAAAGTGTACTACTGAAACGTGAAAGTTTAAGTGACATTATATATAGGAAAAATATCAGAAGTGGTATTTATGGAGCATGAGACAACTTGGGAAGTGATGTTCTATTGACTTAAGAAAAAGTTGTAAAATAACAACTGATCAAACAACAGTCATTTTATTAGGGCTTCTAGTGTGCAACTCTCTCATAAGTGCTAAGGAATAGATAAAATTTCAGCAAAATAATCCCAGCCCTCAGGGAGTTTACAGTTAAGTAGGAACCTACCAAGCCATGTGTATGGGGGAGGGGTATGCATAGTTTTCATACACAGAAAAGTACATCATTAGAGAGCTAGAAAGGAGGGTGTCTTCCAAGGTTCCAGGAGGAAGATCATTATCAACCAGGTGGATTAGGGAAAACTCCATAAAGGAAGTAGTCTTTAGAGAACAGGAAGGGCCAGCAACAAGGGAAGATGGAGAAAGGTACTCACCTTTCTGAGGTGAGTCCTGAGCTTGGAAAGAGGAGGGAAGTAGATTTCCAAGAGCTGGAGAACATAGCCTGCATTTCTTGGTTAGGTATAGAGCAGGTGCTTAGGAAATATCTGAGAATATCATATATGGAATACCCTGGAAAGGGTGGTTGGAGTCAGTATGTGGAAGAAGGGCCTCAAGTGACAGGCTTGGAAGTTTGAATTTTGCTTTGAAGATCTCCTCAAACCGCAGGAGTGAGGTTATGAGGTGAAGGGATCTCCTCCATAGAGTGGGCAGAATCCCAGCCTGCCTGCCCTCTTCACCAGCTCATGAGTGCTCAGATGCCAAAAAGAGCCTCTGTTTCGTCATCAATAAAAGGAGGATTGTTTTCATGAGGGCTAAATGAGTTAATGTCAATAACCATACAGGCATAGGAGCTTTTTGAGTAAATATGTAAGCTGGAATGTTGGAAGGGAAGAGGAACCAAATCATTTGTTTGTGTTTTAGATCCTATCCAGAAAACATCAAAGGGAGTATCAGGAAGTGTACACACTTTTGACCTTGAGACAAAAAGACCTAAATTCAAATCCTTCCTTTGACAAAGAGTGATAGTATGTTACCCTAGGAGCTCTGAGAGCATAAGCTACAGAAACAGTTTTAACCTTTATTGGTTGAAGAAGATTCCTCATTCCAGAATTTCCTAGGTCCAGTACCTGTCATTATCCTTATTCTAAAAAAAAAAAAATCAAGTATTTCACACCTATTATCTATAGTTCTGGTATTCTTAGAAGGTAAAACTCTTGCCCCATTTTTCAGATCTGGTTAAGTGACAACTAAAAATTATGGGGTCCTTCTCAGGACTGGCCTTTCTGTATTATGAGACTACAGTTAAGGTTCAAGAACTTTAGACAGTGTCTGTAAAAACAAAACAAAACTAAAAAGTTTCCTTAATGATTTTTTTTTTTTTTGATTTAAGGAAATTGACAGCACTGATTTTAGGGTCTGACATGCTGCGTGTAAAATGTTGGCAGAGGGATATTTTAGAAATTTGGAAAAATAGATTTGATTTAAACTCTCTCTACTTCCTGGCTATTGCAGATGGGATTGAGTGTTAGATAAGGGATTACAGATTTTAAGAAAAGAATAATAAATGGCTAGAAAATACTCTAGGACTCATAGTTTCTAGTAATTTTTCTGTGTGGCTCTGGTAGTGAAGTTGATAATGGCCATAGAGTAAAAGTCATAGCCTGGTATTTAATGACTTATAAGCAGAGATCTCACAGCCAAGTCTCTAGCCTCAAAGCCACTGAGATTCACTAAATGCACCCACCTATTAAATTATAGTGCTTAGCTCATTGTCATTCTGACTTTGACTTCGTTAGTGATAACCGAGAAGGATAGCGCACCTTTAAATGACGAGCTTTGTGTTTAATTACCCAAACAAAATGACATAAATATGAATGAGCCCTAATGGTGGTACTTGGTTTTCCGGAAGCCATTAACAAAATGATTCCTAAATGGTTTGTAAAGAAAATGAGAGGAGAAGAGAGCAACGAGAAGGCTATTAGGCTTCTAACACACTCCTGAATTATTATGTAGTCAACTACCTAGCAAATATCCAGCTAAATGATCTTGCAAAGGAAAAAAAAAAGTGAAGTAGTTTGTTGAGATATTCATGGCTATAGGTGTCTTGACCTCTTTTGATACTCACATCGATACCAAAGTGGGAGTTAGATATCTAACCAGTTGGTGGGCTCGACACTAAGGGCTGGACTTGCATGATGGCAGCAGTAAGATGCACTCCCTGAGTAGGATGAAAAGAGGATCACGCAACAGCAAGGTCAGGGCCTGCTACAATGAAGCTCTTCACTCCACCTTAGCTGTGGTCATGTTACCCTTTGGACAGGCATATGGATGAATGGCTGTTGATTTGTCAGGACAAACCATTGAGACCTCAGAGAAAAGCCCCATGATTTTTGGTTTGGTTTGTTTTTTCTTTTTTTTACATTTTTCTCTCATCAGAGAATAAACACTTTGTAAATCACTGCTATAAGTGTATGGACATGGGTGATCGTGGTGGGCAGTTCAGTTCCAGTCAGAGTTTTGAATGTGCATCATTTGTGTTTACTAAAAGAAATGAAAGGGGAATGAGTAAATCATCTTTTGACTTGAGCTAATTGTTTATTACCTCCTGCATCTGTGAAGGGAATCTCCTAGATCTTTGGTGTAATATTTTATATCCACTTGTAGGTAATTGGTAATTAAGCTTCAGGAATGGTAGCAGGGGGAACAGGCACGTTGTGACAGTACCATCAGTCAGCATGAGTTCAGCAGGGCCCTATGCCGGGTCTGAAACATGCTTTCTGACAACCAGCCATTTGTCTGCAGGCCTATGTCTGGGATAACAACAAGGACCTGGTGGAGTGGCTAGAGAAGCAACTGACAGAGGAAGACGGTTTTCGTTCAGTGGTTGATGAAAACATCAAGTACATTTCAAGAGATTACATCCTCAAGCAGATCCGAAGGTAAGGCCATCAGTGGCAGGAGAAAATGGACAAAACCTTCTTCCCTAGTTGGTATAAAAGGTTTGCTAACACTAATTGATGAGTTGTTAAAGAGGCGCAGTAACATAAACATACAGAAAGGGTAGGGGGAGAAGAGGGGCTTTGTCATTTCCCATAAACTGATTTCTAGCTGTTTGTTTCACTAGTTCACAGCAGTACCACGGGGCTTCTTAACCGTCTTGTTCTACATTTAGTAAGGATAGTTCAGAGTTACAGTTCTCCAAATTCATCTTTTGGATTTTGAGGGAATTGACTGTTCCCTCCCTTAGAAGGGGTGTAGCTGTTCTCTCAACCTGCTTGAGGTGACAGCTTTTTCTTGGATGCTATTAAGAAGTCTTGTCCTCCACCTTCTCACCAGTCTTGTCCTCCCTTCCCTCTCTAGCTTGGTGCAGGCCAACCCTGAGGTTGCCATGGATTCTATCATCCATATGACCCAACACATATCACCAACTCAGAGGGCAGAAGTGGTTCGGATTCTCTCCACGATGGATTCTCCTTCAACGTAGGAAGACCTTCTGCCCTGCCCTGCCCTGTTCTGCCCCTGTCTCTATACAATGAAAAGGACCAGAGCTGCCTTTTGTGACTCAATTGTGACCACTGCCCTGAGAGTAGAGAGAACAGATGCAGCACTGGAATGAATGGGGCTTTTTCTTTCCCCTTGGACTTTGTCTGGTTACATGCAACATGATGGGAAAAACCCAAGAGATTCCCTACAACTTTTATTTAACACAGATAAGAATGCCTCCCTCTCCTGCCACATGGAAATGAGAAGACAATGAAGGGTACGCATTCATACCATGAGGTCTTACTGAAATGGAAACAAGGTTACTATTCCCTAGCCAACCCAATACCAGCCTTCCCCTACTCCTCATTCCTTGGCAGAGTTCTAGGCAGTCAGAGGATCAATCTCCACCCCCCCCCCACCCTCCAGCCTTATGAGCCTGTGCCCTCAGTTAAACAGTGGAGGGCTGGATAGGGTGTAAGGTCAATGGTGCAAGCAGCAAGTTTTGGAAAAAGAAGAAGAAAGCCCTCTGCCAGTTGATCCCAACCCATTTGTACCCTAGGTCCTGGGATTAGAGATAGTTTTATCCCTAGCTAAAGGGCACAAAACACTTGTTTTACAAGTAATCATTGGAGCTTAAAAGTTAAGCAGGTTTTGGGGGACTTAGGCAGTAGTGGTCAAGAAAATGGAGCAATGGTTATCACTGAAGTAGAGGATCTTGAACTAGATCCTTTCAGAACAAAAAGGGTAGGAAAACCAGCTGAGCCAAGATTCTGGCTCATCTTATTCTTCTGTCCAGTCTTGCCTTTGGAAACAATGCTAGCACCTTTTGAGGCTCTGGGCTTCTGCCAGGGGATTATGTGGGCTGTTTACGAATCATTATAGCCAGAGGGAAACCTGCAGTGGAAGTGCCATTTATTGGATTTAACATGCCTGCCTTTACTGTCTCTAAATACAAACTCTAGTTGCTTAAGCCATAGAGAAGGGGCTAACTCTGTCCTCTTCAAGGTAAGGCCTTTATTATTAAGCCTGGAGCTTTGATAGTTGCAAGTTAATTTTCTGGTGCCTGTACAGTGACACATATTTCCAATGCACTTGTGATTAGCTCTTCTAGTAGCAGGCGTTCACCATCACTTCCTTCAGTCTTAACTTTAGCTGACTTGTCTAATGTATCTCTCTGCCATCAGGACTGGAAGGAAATGACTAACCAGCAGGTTCTTTCTACCCCTGTAGTGCCCTGCCTGTTAAAGTGACCATCCCCTTAGCTGTGCTCCCATCACTGGGGATGAGCAGTTCTCAAGTGTTGGCAAGACTGTGACTGTCCAATGAAACTAGGACCAACATGACCTTAATTAATACCATTTACAACTTAGTTATGGTGCTGCTGTCTTCTGGGGCCTTCCTGGCCAAACTGAGGGATGGAGAAAAGTGCTATTATTTATTTTCCACAAGTAGCTAATTTAAGAAAAGAACGCAACTCTCCAACCTTGTTTGTGTACTCCAATGAAATCACCCCCATTCATCCAGTCTTCCCCTATCCCAGAAGGTGTCGGAGCCTGGAAACAAGGCAGCAGCTGCTTCTTCATTGAGAGTTAATTGCACCTGGCACTGTTTACAAACAAGGGAAGCCCTAAGACATCTTTTGCTATGCAGTCTTTATAGGAAGCTGTAGTTTTGAGCCTTAACCCTATAGTTGACTAACAGAAAAAACTCTGGCCCTCCCTGGAAGTTCAGCCTGTAGAATGGTCAGTCAAGCTTGTGCCCCTTTCCGAATCACAGGCTCACTCCTTAATGTATAAATGAATCAAATCGAGGGAGCTCTGATAATGGGTTCTAACTTGTCATCTGGAAGATGGGAAACTCAAGAAAGGCAAGATCAAAGCAATACCAGAGGCATCCGACATGTCCTGCCAAGAAGTGCTTTCAGCTTTGGGGTTTTGACCAGATAGAATTTACACACACACACACACTCACAATTACTGCCCCATTTCAAGTAGAAGTTTCAAATAGAAAGAAGGGCCTTAGTTCAAAGTAAGGACAAATGCTGATCTCCTTGAATTCCCCTCTCTGGGAAGTGCCATGGATGGGACCTTTCCATTAGGACAATAGCCAGAAAGTATTTCAGCCTATGAAAAGTCAGATATTCTCACTGTACTATGCAGATACAAATTTACTGAGGCAAGAGAAGGCAAGAAATAATGTATTGAAGTCTTGCTTGAACTGAGATTGTCATATTATCTTTTCATTTTGTTCACAAATCAACATTGACTTGTCTCAGTTAATCGTTCAGGGGATAAAGAACCAGGAGCTTCAGGCAAATGCCCTCCCCCTTCCCACATGTTGATGAAATAAACCTCCCCATTTCTAGCTGAGTCACAGCTTGTGTTTTATCCCAATCCCATCTTCAAGACTTCCTTCTCTCTCTTCCATTTTCAGCTGGTGAGGTGTGCTGGGTTTGGGAGGGCTATCACTAAGAGCTAGCATTGGCTCCAGACCTCTGGAAGCAAGCTCTCAGCTGCCCTCCTTCACATAAGGAGCCACAAACCTGTACTAAGCACCTACCCAGTGCAGAGTCACAGGATGAGAGTAAACCTGAGTATTTTAAAAAGTGTCCTTCCAAGTGCTCTTGAGATCTTCATGTCTGGATCAGATCACCGCACACAAACTCTCCTCACTCTTTGCTTGAAGGGGATCACTTGTTTCAGTCCAAATTCAACTTGTAGTGAGTTGAATAAAGAAATCAACTTCTCAAAAAAAGCAGGTACCACTAAGATTGAACTTCCTCTTCTCTCTTAGATATGACTAACTGACCTTGCCCCTGGGAGGAGGAGGTAACTTCAAAAGAGGTCAGCTCAGAGTAGACTAGACCATAGATAGATGGGATGGTAATTTCTTCACGCCTCCTTAATTATCACATCTTTAAGAATTTGAATATACAATTCCATAAGTGTACCTGAAAAAAAAAAAAAAGCCTACTTGAATGAAAAAACATTCAACCCCAAAAGTTCATTATTTTGAGAAGTCTAATTCCCAAGATTGGAGGAAGTGTTCTTCTAATGCAGTCAATCTAATTAACACTGGAACCAAGTGGCAGATATTGGAGATTTTACAGAGAAGTTTCTTTAGCCAATTGTACCCTTGTATATTAGGAACTACTTTTCAAATTCTCCCTGCCAGGCAGTGTCGTAGAAAAAGCATAGGGAATTGGAAGATCTGAGTTCTCCTTAGACCCAGTACCCGACCACATATGTACTACTCTGCCTCAATTTTCACCCACTGAAAATGGAACTTGATCCATCCTGATCCTGTACTTTTTCATGTATTACTGCAAGGACAAACAAGGAGAGTGCTCCTTAGAGGAAACCTGCATGGTCTACCAGAAATGCTGGAAGTCAAGGCAGTGGCTGATACTGATCTTAACCTTAATTGTATGTACTCAACACTTTTAAAGATCTGAAGCAAAACCAAGGATGGCTTGTTGGACTGGGCACCAAAATCATTGTTCTCAAAATGAAATAAAAGTGTGTGCTAAAAGTCATGTACAAAAAAAAAAGATTAGTCTAATTTGCTCTGAATAGGAAAGGGGGGGGGAGAGTAGGCTCAAGAAGAAATTTATGCCCTTCAAGCTTGCAGAGGGAATGTGAGAGCTTCTGGACAGGGACCCATTCTCTGGCCACTCTGGTGAGCAAGATTCATTGCCTTCCTTGTCACCTTAATGGAAAAAGAAGAAGGAAGGCTTAGACAATGTTGAGTCTGTCTGGAAGAGACCAAGCACAACTACTGTTATTGACTTTTCCTTTTAGGAAGCTGCCTGGCATGTCCATACTCTCTGCTGCTGCAGAGTCTCACTTACCTCACACATTTCTTTTAATAAAAGAATTTAAAACCCATAGTCAACTATTGTCTTCATGGCCTCAAGTGGCATTGCATTGTTTGGGGGAAGGGAGTATCAAGTGAAAGAGGAAATAGAAACAGAAGATCTGTTTCCTAGCCCTGTCATCCACAGTTGTTTTTCTGTAGTCAGCACCATTGATGACCTCATAGTAATAGATTAACTAAAACCACACGGAATAAGGATTCTAATAGTTACAAAGAAAGAAAAAGAAGATAATCCCAGTCTCCTGTATAAAGTATAAGACATGATAAGGATAAGTTGAGTATAGAGTTCCAATGGAACTTGAAAAACTTTAAGGAAGTAGATTTCAGGAGGTATAGAGGAAAGAAGGGTATTCATTCTAGGTGCTAAGATGTTAACCAGTGTGGCTGGAGTCACATTCCTAATGTTAGGAATCCAAATGCCTGCTACAGACAGACTGAATGAAAAAGATTAATTTTCTTGGGGAAGAAAAGGATGTATATAGAGAATAAAGTAAGCTGGAGTTTGGGAGGCAGGACACCCACAGCTGGGGAAATCCAAAAAGGAAACAGTTCTACTGTGTGCTGGAAGTGTATGTAAAAGGCAGAGCAGGGCTCAATACATGGGGGCTGCTGAATGCAGACCTTGAAATAGTTGTTGCAGATGAGAAAAAGAGAAGACCTGCCTGTCTCTTAAAACTCTAGAAGGGAAGTCCTGTCCAATGGGGCCAGATGGTGAAGGGCCTGCAAAGCAAAACAGAAGAGCTTAGACCTTCTGTAGGCAACCTTCTGAGTTGCTGCCGAGTTCCTGGGCTGCTGTGATACACAGAACGGGACCAAGGAAGCAACATAATTGGGTGAAGAGAGCACTAGGCTACAAGTCGAGACCCTTGGATTTTACTCTCAGCCATATGTAACTAGATAAAATCTCACTGAGCCTGAGTGTTCTCATCCATAAGGTACACCAGATGAATGCTGTAAAGTCCCAGGTCATCAAATCACCTACAATTAGAATGTAAAAGAATAATTCTATTATTAAGCAAAATGATTTAGGAGTTAAATTGGATTTTGGAATTGCCATATCCCTGGATCCTCTTTCCCCATGTGTCTTGAAGACAAAGCTATGTCTTTATGTAGGCAGCAACCTCAGGGGTTTGGGGTGTTTCCCAGATCTTTTGTTGATTTTCTATGAAGGGACTCTACTCTGCTTCTCGATAAACAGAATGAAGGGTGATGAACATACAGGAAGACCCTGGAGTCTTTCCACTCTTGTCATTTAGATAGAGGAACAAAGAGAAACATCCCCATGAAGGTGAAATTCTCAGTCTTGGATCCTGTTGCACCACAAGATGGGAATGAAGCCTCCTACTCCTCACTGATTATACTTTCACTAAACAGGAGTTAAGGATATAAGGTTAGAACAGAAACAAGTCCTGCCAGAAGTAGTTACCAAACTAACTACTGGGTAATATGCATGAACACTTGGGATTAAAATTGACCATTTGAAAATCAATCAACAAGCCTGCTAGATTAATCTGAGTGTGGGGAATACAAAGCAAATCAAAGCCCTGTCCTTGTCCTCGAGGAGTTTCCATACTAATACAAAAGACAACATAATAAATCAACACACAAGATAGAAAGTAGAGGGAAGATAGCCTTAGGAAGACACTAGCAGCTGGCATTTGATTTTATTGAAACTCAGAGATTTTATCAGAAGTAGGAAGGGAGCACGTTCTGGGTATGAAGATGGGACATTGTACTGTAGTGTGAAGAACAGCAGCCTCTCTAAGACAGCTGTCTTACCATTTTGTCTACATCAGCAACCAATTTATCTGAATTAGACTTTGAGTGGGACTACATGATGATGGAGACAATCAGCTGGAGAGAGACTCGTTTGGCCATCATTATGACAAGTCCTTGGATGGTTTTCTGATCTATTTTGGGCAGCAAGAAAATTTCAGCTGCAACAAGTGCCTGGAGAAGTGAGGCCTTATCATATCTCTGCCTTCGTACCAGACTGGTAACATGATTCCTCCAACTCCTTTGTTGTCTTTCCGTTCAGATGGTCTATATAGCACGTTCCAATGACAGGATCATTTGTTCCACTAAGATCATCAAATGAGAAAATATCTAAAAAGAATTAAACTGAATAAAAAGATGTGGACAAAGAGTTAAATGGGGAGAGGGGTTTTCCACTGATAATTAGGAAGAATCAAGGCAACTCACTCGAAGAACACAAAAGAAAAGTTAAAACTAATGGTGGCACAGATATTGAAGGAAAATATTAGTAACAAGGAAGGGATAGTCAACACGGTCATATCACAGAAAAGCCCGAGAGGATAAGGTACCTTGGTGACTCTCAAAGGATCCACTTCAGTAGGATGATAGGGATGGAAGTCATGGCAAATCACAGGACTCTGAGATGAAAGGGGCCACCAGAGATGAGCAAGTTTTTAACTAGTACTTGAGCTGTGAAATTTGCTTCCAACACTGGCTCTGACAAGTAGTAATCCAACCTCCACTTCCTCCAGAGATTGGGCAAGTCAGTGACTGCTGAAGCAACCTGTTTTTTGTTGTTTTGTTTTAGGGTAGGAAAGACCTGAGCGAGTTTGCTAACAGAGGAGAGATAAGAGCCAATTTCTGGACTGAAGATGAGTGAATAAGAGGCAGTTGAAACAGGAGAGGAAACCAAAGGTCCAGAAGGAGAGGTTAGACCCAGCAATGAGAAGGCTCACCTCATCTCAGAGATGGATATGATTGCCTGTAACTTAAGATTTTAGTGGGCACGGTCGCCATAGTTCTGCAACTTCCCCCAAAGCAGGAACAAATCAGAAGAAGTAAAGGCAAAAATGAGAAAATCCTGTTTCTTCTTTCACAACATGATTCATATGGATGATGCATGTTTAGCAAGTTTATACATATATAGCTTAGATTGCTTTCTGGGGGGTGGGGAAGAGGAAGGAGAAAAAAGTAATCTTGCCAAATCTTGCCAAAAAAATGATTGTTGAAAACTCATTGCATGGAGTTGGAAAAATAAATAAAATATTTTTTAAAAAGATGTGAAAATTCAAGAAATAAGATGGTATTAGTAAAGTGATTGATCAAGGGCAGATAAAATGGATAATGAACAGATAACAGAGATGGGACTGAGAGCCCTGAGATCTTGAGAGTTTTGGCATACTTTGAAGAAGTAAGACTTTGGATGAAGTGAAAAAAAATGAGTTAAAATTCACAGAATTTAGGACATGAAAAAAACTAGACCAAGGGTTCTTCACATTTTGTATACTGGCCTCTGGCAGAATCTGCTAAATCCTCTGGGTCCCTTCTTAGAAGAATGGTTTTAAATGCATAAAAAATACATATGGAATTACAAATGAAAGCAATTAAATGAAAATGACATTTTTAAAGAAATGTTTATGGAGGCAGCTAGGTGGCAAACTGGATAGAGCACCAGCCCTGAAGTCTGGAGGACCTAAATTCAAATCGGAGCTCAGACACTTAATTACCTTGCTGTGTGGCCTTGGGCAAGCCACTTAACCCCATTGCCCTGCAAAAAACTTAAAAAAAAAATTTTTATGAGCTCCAGGTTAAGAACCCTGCCCTGAGTAGCCCAGTGCCTTCATTATACAAAATGCAGTGCCAAATTTTGAGTCACGTGACTTACCAAGATCATGCAATTAATCAGTAAAAAAAAAAAGCTGAATTCAAATCCACATTTTCTGTCTCCATATTCATTGCTTCTACCTCTACAAGAGACAGATAGTACAGAGTGCCGGTCTGCAATCAGGAAGACTTATCCTCCTGAGTTCTGACCTTAGACACTTAGAAGCTGTGTGACACTGGGCAGGTCATTTAACCCTGTTTCCCCATCTGTAAAATAAACTGGAGAAGGAAATGGCAAAAGAGATAAAACTGAGAACAACTCAACAAAAACCACACAGCTTTGAATTTTGGAGATGAAGCATTTTTGAGGAAATAGTAAGCTTTAAGATATGACCATTCTTGTGAGTGACTTCAGACAAGTGAAGAAATATCTGGTCAGGGCCCTTTGGAGCTCATCTAGTCCAACCAGTCATTTCATAAATTAGTACACTGAGACCCAGATATGTTGGGTAACATACCTAAAGTAATACAACTAGTTAATGCCATCAGCCAAGCATTCTAGCTTTCTTCCTTCTAGGAGATCATGTTTTTACACTCTCCAACTTCCTTATTCTTCAACCTTTGCCTCTCCTTTAGAGTCTTTGATTTGCATCCCCAAACCAACCCTTCACAAAGGCGGAAGACATCTAAGTAAGTGTGCCTTCAATTCCCCTCCTCTACTTAAAACCTCTCAGCAACATCCTCTTCTGCTCCACTTCTCTATCAGAGGTAGAGCTAACACCTTGTTATGAGTAAACTTTTCTCCACCTCTTTTCCAGGACTTTATTCCATCACTTTCTTGAATCTTCAACCTTTTACCTCTCTGATGCTCTTTATAATCTGTGGAATCAATTGTGCTCAAGGGGCCTCAACCCTGAAAAACTGCCTTTTAACCTAGCTCCTGTCCTCTCACTTCTCTAAATCAAATTTAAAGGGGAAAAAAAAAGACAAGGAAAATTGTTTACACTAAATTTCCCACTGACCAGTCTTTGTTTAATCCTTTACATTGTCTAACCCCATTACTACTAAAAGGTTACCACTGACCGGCTGCCTGTCCACCGAATGCAATGGCTGTTTCTTCCACATCTTCCTGGACCTCTGGACCCCTTAAGACTGCCTACCAGCCAGCTTCTTTAGAATACTCCTGGGGCTTCAGAGACACCTCACTCTGGTGCTTCTCCTTCACTGATTCCTCATCCCCTGGAGGTTCTGTCCTGTCCTTCCCTCTTTCACCTCCCTCTCTTGGATGATCTTATTCAATCCCACAGCTTCCCCTATTCATCATCTTATGAAGGTGGTGCCCAAATCTAGTCCTTAAACCACAACTTCTCTCTCTTCCCTGGGGTTCTAGACCTATGTTTCCACTTACCTTCAGTTGGAAATGGTACCTAATGGTACCTGCCCAAATAACTAGTACCTAATTCAACATAACCAAAAACAGCTTCTTTCTCCTCACTATTTCTGACCATGATACCCAACCTCCATACTCACAGCCTTGGGGTCACCCTTGACTCTCTTCCGTATATGATTAGTTATTAAATGAGATAGCATGTAAAGTACTAGTAAACTTTAAAGTGATATATAAATTATATTATTTCCTCTTGATTCTTCTACCAAAATTTGTCATCACCCTCTACAACAAATGTGACTGCCACCCATTCATTCAAAAGCACTCATTCTCTAGCTGGATTAGCAGATCTTTTTATCTTCTCTTTTCCGTCCCTCACATCTCTACAGACTGATATCACCTCATTTGCTCAAGTCTTTCCATGGGTCCTTCCCCATAGATGTCAACCTCTCCACATACTATTTGATCCAGTGACATTAATTTCCTTGTTGTTTCTCAAAGGAAATTCTACTAATTCTGGTAATTTTCTGCCCATCTGTCTGTCTATCAGCTATGCCTGGAATGTTCTCTCTCTTCACTGCCATGTCTTAGCTTCCTTTAAATCCCAAATAAAAACCTGGCCTTCTACAGAAAGTCTTCCCTAGCCATTCCCTTAATGTCAGTGCCTTTCCTTTGTTAACTGCTTTCCATTTGTTCTGAATATAGCTTATCCTGTACAAAACTGTTCACGTGTTCCCTCCATTAAATTGTGAGCTCCTCCAGAGCTTATCTTTTGTATCCCCAGTACTTCTTAGCACATAGAAGGTTTTTAATATTTATTAACTGACTCATATTCTAGCTAGCACCACATCCCCACATCCAGGTCCTACACTTGGTTCCATCTAATTCCTTTTGCTCATACCAATGCTTCCCTCTCTCCAGCCTATTCTATGGTCTGACCCCCACTCCAACTACAACCTCCTCCAGCTCACACAACCATGAGATTTACCGTCAGAGCAGGTTGTCTTCAAATACAGTTTCATTTGGATCTATTCATTCACTGTTTTTAAGAAACCATAATCAAAATCAACAAATATTGGCCTACTTTTTTTCCCCCAAGTACATAAACTTTATACATGGTCAAAAGTCAACAGCAAAATAAATTTGACCATAAAATTTAGATGGCTCTCTGCCTAATATTTTCATATAAGTAAACAAGGGAGGAGAGGAAGCAGGGGATAACATTCAAATTTATTACTGAAAGTAAGAAAACTTTTTCAAACAATAAATTCTTCTAACATCCTCATCACTGTAAATTCCCGGGATTTATTTGTGAATGGGAAAACAAAATGCATCCTTTGGATGCTGTACTTTAAGTAGACTTCATTGTATTATGAAATAAAAAAAAATCCTGGCTTCAAAAGCGACTAGAGACTTCCTTTATCACAGCCCAGTCTTGTTGAAAGAGCACCCCACTTGGGAAAAGATAGCTTCTCCCATCAGCTCTTAGTGTTTCTTGACTGAGTAACCCTTGGGTAAAAAACCCTTCCCCATAGGGTCTCCATCTCACTTCATTTCTAAAACCAGGGATCTGACATTCCCTCCTGGAATTTTCTCCCTCTTCCTAGTTGCCTTTAGTCTTCTCTCAAGAGCCAGCTCCAATCCCCCAGGCACCATCCATCCCCTTCATTGACTGCACCTTCCCTTGGCTGATTAGCTCCACTTTTTTTCTGTTTGGACATAGTTGTTGGCGTGTTGCTTCATCTTCACCTTCAGAGCAGTCAGAGCAGGGCACAATGCCTGGCCATAGTAGGCGCTTAATGAATTAACTGACACCAGCTTCATGGAAACCATGAGATTTCCTGTATCCCACTTAAGTTGAGGCCTTGCCCCTCACAACCCTTCCGTTCTAATGGTAATGCTGTCTTGGAGTTAGAGCCAACAAACGCAAAGCCTCCCTCGATTTTGTGTATTTGTCATGGCAGCTTGAGAGTTAAACAAAGTCTTGGTTTTATCGGAAGAGAGAAACTCCTGAACTCCTTTAAATGCATTTGAAAGTCTTTAGCCTCAAAAACACTCAGGAAAATAGCAATGAAACTGTCAGTTTTCCAAGGCAGAAGATCAAAGTGCTGGCATCTTTTAATTTAAACCTTTTGTTGCATCAACAGTCTTAAGAGGAATAAGAAAGATCAAAATCAAAATGGAAACAAACTCTATCTTTGTAGCTGTTTTTATTTTAGTCTTTTCTCTCAATTTGGGCCACAAAATAGGTCAGCTCCATTACTGATCAGCCTTCCCACAAATATTTAAAACAAATTGAATAGCACACCCAATACCCATCACAATTACACCAGGCACAATAACTAAATTAGCAATTCAACAAAATAATTGGAAATGCGATTCTCTCTATTCCACCAGCCTCCCTCGAGGGTTTATCCCATCTATGGGGGGAAACTCAGCTTTACTAATTCTGCAGCTAATTAGAGACACACTTGTAAATGAAGTTGTTTGTCTTAAAGTTGAAATTCTCTTCTGGCGGGCAGTGTGGGGGTGGGGGTGGGGAGAAGATGAGAAGATATAGGGAGACCAATTCCTCCTAGGCAGGGCCCACACCTTTCCCAGCTACTCTAAATGTTTAGGAGCAGAATTGAGGGGGCAGAGACCTCTGAGACCATCTAATTCACCTCCCTTTTTATTTTACAGGTGAGAAGCCTGAGATCCAAAAAGGTTAAGTGACTTTCTTGGAATCACGCTACTAGTCAATAATAGTAATGCAAACATCTTCTCATTAATACGGAATTAATGTTCTACTGGCCTAGCTAGTGGACTAGAATGCTTACAAGCGGACAGCAAGAAGCGGGGACGGTAGCCGGGCTCCTTGCAGGCTTGCCTGGCTGGGGCCCTTTATTTGTGGAGATCTTGCCCCAGTGACCTGGGGGGGGGGGGGGGGCGCTGAAAAGCTCCTCAGAGGAGGTCAGACCTCGAGTTCTAGTAGAAAGAACCCTGGTCTGCGAGGCAGAAGACCAGGTGCTAGCTGGTTCTACACCTTCGGACCGGTCACTTTGTACATTCTGGGACTCAGCTTCCCCGTGCTGGACCTGGGAGAGGCACCGACCCTCTCTGTGCCTCGGTTTCCTTATCTGTAGAAAGAGGTATTGTCCTTGTGGCCTCTAGGCCTCTTCCAGCACACATTTTTAGGATACTAATGCTGGCAGCTTCTACTTTCACCCAGAACCCTGTTGCCTAGCCCTCCCCAGCCCCTTTGCAGGAGGAAGGGCCGGGTGGGTCTGTGCTGCCTAGTGGTCAATGCCACCAGTACCTTCCCAGTGTCTTTCACTAGAAAACCTGTGACTAACTGGCCTGATTCTTAGGACTCCACTGCTCAGCCGAAGATGGAAATAGACTCTGGCCCATTTGTTTAATCGAGTTTTGGAGAAGCAGTTCAAGAGACATGCTGGAAGTTTCAATTAAGTTGTCCTTGGCCTCTTTTTTTTTTTTAAAGAAAGGCATAACTGCTTGTTTTTCATTACATAATGGGGAAATCCAATGCTTAACTGTCTTTTCCGCTTCTCTTTCATCATGTTCTTCAGGCTGTGACCTTTAAAAGCCCAAACTACCAACTGCTCAAATCTTTTGGGGGCTCTCCCCCAGCTGGGGTTCCTAGCCCATCTGGACTTGGCTGGGGGCTGCAGCTCCCAATTCAGGGCAGTGCTGGGGCGGGGGCGGGGGGGGGGGTCTGCACTACAAGACCAGCCCTAGTTGGAGCTCATGACCCAACCAATCCCAGCGAGCTGGTGCTCTCCCACTGAGGTCAAGCATTGGCCTCTGCCACCACGCTTGGCCAGCAGATGGCGGGGCCCTGGCAGGCCATGGCCTCCTTCCTGAAGGTTCTCTCCCCCTCTCCTACTGCCCAGGTAGGGGGAGGAAATGGAAGGGCGCCTGCTTAAATGCTGATAAGTAAATTCAAAAGCATCCTTAATGCAGCTTTGAATCTCGCTTTACTGCTTATCTTTTCAAACAATATGAACTACAAGTTATCACATTTAAAGTGTTTCATATTAGCCTTTTAACATTACATTCAGCTCTTAAAACCCAGTGCAATGTGCTCCATCCTTTAAAGGACACAAGAGTCAAACTGGAAAATCATTTTAAAGCTTAATATAGTCAATTCCTAACATAATCAGGTACAGAGTGAAGAAAAGAGACCCGAGTTAGCTGCTCTCCCTCTTCACCACCTTTGAACCCTGGGTAAGGAGCCAGAACCCAGCAGTGCCATGGGTCCCAAAGGTGGAAGCCCCCTCACCTGCCCCTGCCTATTGAGCCAAAAGACCTTTTGTGTTCATAGGCTAAGAGCCTGCCCAACAGAAGCTCCAGACCGTTGGAGATAGTTCTGCCTGCCCTTCTAGCATTCTCCCTGCCAGGGCTAGGCCTAGCAGGGCTCCAGCCGGGCTTGGGGGGTGGGTGGGTGGGGTCTGGAGCAGGTTCCTCCTCGAGCTTTGGGAAGCCCCCCAGATCTGCTGGACTTCTGGGGCAGGCTCGAGCTGGAGGCAAGGCAGGAATCTCAGATCAGTAGGCTAATTGCTTTGTGCTAAATAGAAGCCACACTTGCATACTAATTTACAGGCCATTACCCAGAGCTCCGTGTGCTGGTCTGGCTTCTCTCAGCAGCCCCTTCTACATCCAGAACGTCCTCCACTCAAAATCACTCCGGACTTCCATCCTCCTCCCACCACCACTGGGGTCAGACACCTCTGCTGACCTAATTCCTAAGCTCCTAGTTTGAGCAGCTTAGAGCCACGATGCAATGATGCTCCTGCAGACTCTGCTGCAGTAAAAATTAACCTTGGAGCCTACAGATTGAGGGGAGCAGAAGTATCCAAAGACAGTGATTCTGGGATTCTATCACCATCTCTTCTCAGACTCAGACTGTAGCTGGAGCACAGATGGAAAGGGCCCAAGACCCTGAGCCCCATGGCCCCTCGGAGCAGCACTGCTCCCCAGACCACAGGCCCTGCTTCCAGTCACTGTCCAAGGAATTCATCTTTGTGGAGAAGAAAACTCCTTGGAGGCTGCTTCTACTAGACATTACAGCCCCATCTCCTGAGTAGCCACAGCCCCTGAAGACCCAGAAAATAAAACCAAGGAATTTGCTAGGGATACCTTTATCAGTGGAAATGATATTGGAAAAGATGTAACACCCTAAGGATGCTGGATTTTTTACTTGCAGTTGAAACCTCCCTGGGATGAGAATGTGAGCCCCTAGAGAGCCGGGCCATATCACCAGTGTCTGGCATCTTCGAAGCCTTCTTCAAACATCCTCATTTCATTCATTTAGTGTCCTCTATCAGACCACAATGGGCGAGATTCCACTAAAGAGGCAGATGTACTCTATAAGGTCACTGAAAGGCCCTTGGCAAGAGCCACACTGACCTGGGTACTTTCACTTCAATCCGAAGTCAGAACTTACAATCACAAATTTTAGAACTGAAATCACCCCACCCCCCCCTCACTTAAATGGAAACACTGAGGTTCATACTTTAGATGGCCAAACCTGTCCCCCTAAGCTCCCCTGCTCTGCAGAAATGGTTATGAAAACAGAGGAAAAACCTAGTCCTCTTCATTAGCCTGTAAGCTCCTAGAGGGTTCTTTGTATCTACAGTGCTTAGCATTATGTGTCAGGCACATATTAGTAGATGCTTAATAAATGTCTACTGACTGAATCCACAACCTCCCACTCTTCCTCACTACTGTCATCTGGGGTCACTGGAGAGCCAGTGTCCTCAGCTGTAACATAGAAACTCTATACCAGGAGAAAATCCAAAGTTCCTAGCACTACAAACATCAAAGCGTTTGGTGATCCTGAATGGTGAGAGGTAAAGGTATTCTAAAGGAAATCCACAGAAAATAAGATAAACAAAAGCAAAAGAAGCTGTTCTCACTGTACATTTACCACATCCCTGGTCGTCCAGACAAGGAATAAGTAATGAAGATTTCATCAATAGAATTGTTGGACAAACTGAATGTGTACAAATCAGCAAGGGGATATAGATCCCCAAACTTTTCAGTACTAGCTAATGAATTTGCCAAATTACCCACAAGTATTTTTGAAATGTTTTGTTGGAGAAGGTCAGGATTGAGAAGAAATGCTTGGCTTGGTGGGGGTAAGGGAGGGAAAGGAAATGTTTCATTTTCAGAACAGAAAGTGAATGAATGAATACAACCCCAATAATGAAGGAAAAAGCAAAAAAAAAGGCATGGTTATAAGACAAATCTCACTTTTATTTCAAAGTTTTTATTAAACATATACAATGGGGAAAATCTCATATGAATACATACATTATCAGATCATCTGTGGACACAGAAATGTTGGAGGTATAACAAGAAAAAGAGTAACACCACGGAACCAAACTCAGGGAGTGTCACCTGTAAAAACTGGTCAACTACTCAACTGCAAAATTCATGCTGAACGATGACACCCTCATTTCTCGACTCTGACCAGTGGGAGAAATGGATATTAGTACTAATGTATGAAATATCTGTGGAAGGAACACCTAGGGGATGCAAAGGCCCAACTGCACTTCAAAAAGTAAATTCTGGATCAATTCTGGGGTACAGATTCAATCTTCCTTTAAGATCACTTGGTGTGAGAATGGTCACACAAAATAAAGAATCCTAGGGAATATTTAGCAATCCTTACAAAATTCAAGGCCAGGTAGGGACAAAGAAAGAGAAGAAGGATTAACTTGTAAAACATGAATATGATTTTAAATGGCTACCCTTCAATGTTATCATCTCCTTATGTAATGAGACCAGAACAAATCTGTGAAGAACAGTAAAGAGATTTAGAGGCAAAAACAAAAGAAAAAAATCCAAAGAATATGATGACACAGGAAAAGACAATATGCTTCATTTCACAAACTTAAGCCAGCATAAGTCATAACTCCCCCTACCATCTCCCCACCCCCACAAAGAAATCTAGGAGGGCATAGGGACAAGAGAGTTTCAAGTAGCAACAGGCAAAAGAACTGGAGGTAAGAGCAGAGAGATGTGAGCTGGTAAAGAGAGAGGAGACAAGGGGGGGAGGGAAAGGGAGGGAGAGATTATGGAAGGATGATGCCACTTTGAGCTACCATCTCTCATTGAAGCATTTCAAAGCACTTGAAGGACCATAGATCCTTAATCCTTCCAGGAGGATACTGAGCTGCAGCATCCCTTAAGGGAGTGAGGAATGAACTTTAGAACCAGTTCTTTGGCCAACACTGCCATCTTCTTTGCCATGCTACGTATGACAGAAAATGGTGGATGAGGCCCAATGAAACATTAAAGCCAGCCTTGACAAAGTGTTTATATATATATATATATATATATATATATATATATATATATATATATATATATATATATATATATATATATATATATATATCAAAGGGAAGGAGCTCAATAAACCTTTCCCAATTATTTACATATGTAGCACAGAAGAGGATAGGAAAGGATATCACCCAGTTCCTCATAATCTCCCTTTTGCCTATGACAGTTTACTGGTGGGCTCTTCATGGCCCCTGATTTGTGGCTGCCGTAAGTAGTCAGCTGGTCAAAAATAAAATAAGCAAAACTATACAAAGGAGAGAATGCTTCAGTCAACACTGAAAAAGGTCTCTGGATTTAAACTCTAGATAACAGCTCTGAACTCATTTAAAAATCAGCATTAGCCACCAAAATGTAAAGTATTAGTTTTATTAAAATGCAAATCAATCAACTAATCTGTCTTTCTAGTAACAGTTGAATTGCAGTATCCGTGTCAATTAAAATAGTTTCCAATTTATTCTTGGCTTGAAGGAGGGTGGTATTCTGAATTTTAAAACATGGGTCTCTCTCTTTGCTGAAAACCCCTTGCCTATTCGGTATTTCACATTGCTCCTGACTTTTCATTCACTTTAATTAAGCATATTTGCTCCAAAGATTCTGGAACACCTATTTAGATCGCATTCTTCACCTGATAAAATTTGACAGTGACAAAAGGTCTGATCCCCTTAAGAAAGCAAGCCTGATGTCACATTCATAAAAATATTTAAGAGTTATTTACTTGCTGTTATAATATGCATTATCTAGAAGTCCTCAGGCCAGATGGAAAGAACCATATATTATATTCAAAAAAAGAGATCCCTTGAGTGATGCCTTATATTTCTGATGATTGATATTTTCTGGAAATGGAACCGCATTGAAAATTTTATGTTTCCCTGACAGTCAAACCCAAGAGGTGAATATCAAAGCATGAAAAACAAGTCACCATGAAAAAAGACCAATTAATTAGGGGCAGGAAAACCACCTTCCCTTCTATTTACTCCTATCCTATGCTCACAAGACATACATACATACATACATACATACATATATATGTGTGTGTGTGTGTGTGTGTGTGTGTATATATATGTATATATATATATATATATATATGTATATTAAAAAATAAACGAAGATCCATGTTACATTCAAGTCTGAATGTATTTGGATCCTAGCCTCAGGGCATCATTATATCCAGAGTCACTGAATACTAAAGCCAATGGAACACTGGAGTCCTAGGAAAATGAAAATAAAAATCTGTAATTGTTTTGACATTTTCATCACCAAAATATTGTTTTCCAAGCCACAACTCTGTATTTATGACAATTACAATACATTGTGAACTAGTCTAAGGATCTCTTCTTAGACTCTAAGGCATCAAATAAAGACTTGGGCAGAGCAAAGGATGCAGCTGAGCACTTGGCTCCACGTGCTCTCCATCCATATGCATGTATTACTTATGCACGATCATCTTCATTGTAGATTGACCACAGCAGGCCAATAAATCCCCCTTATGGGGATTTAATTTCCAGCTTTTGACCTTTGGATGAAAAACAAGTGAATCATCTGCTTCGGCTAGATTTACACCAGAGTTAACCTTAATAAAGTGTGTCATGAGTGGTGAGAAAGGAATAGGATTCTGAAAGAATCCTTATCAGCTAGAGAGGGAAAACAAAAGAATATAAAGTCACCAGATCAATATTCAGCTGAAAATCTGCAAATATTTCTGAGCTGCAAAAAAAGGGAAGGTATGATCATCAGGATTTCTTAGAGTTCCTTGTGGCTGACAGCCATTAGAAGCCTCTGAGCAGGACAAGCAGCATTTTGTGCAGACCTTCTCTCAGTGCTGTCTCATGAAAGGCAGTTCTGATGTCTATTCAAATAGTCTCTTGCTTGAGAGAATGATTCCAAACCAATTACTGAACATTCCAGGAGAATACAGGGGCCTCTAACTGATGATGCTTTCAAAATATTTAAAAGTAGCAAAACCAATAGACTTTTCTATGATGACTGAAGACATGAGGGATGGCTCTTAGTCACACAAAGCATTGGAGAAACTTCTAAAAAAAGGAAAGGGAGAGGATCCTGAATGTTGTCCTGAAGATATCAAACAGGAATTATGTGTGAGTGCACAACAGAGATACTTCTTCCTTTAGCTCCCTACTCAAAATTCAGCCTTGGGTTTCAAAGAATTATCATCCTTTGCCTAGATGAGCAGCCAACACCGAGAGACAGTTTTTCATTCTAGTAGAAGAAAAGATCCACCTGGGATGGTGTGAGTAACCCTAATTCCGAGGGCCTTCTGCAGGTGTGCTGACTTTTCCAAAGAGTGATCGATAAAGCTCTGTCCTAAAAGACAAAACCAAAAGGGAATTATGAAAAAAAATGCATCCAAGTAACTTTTTCAAGGTTAAATTCAGATGAAGAGACATGAACTACTCTAATGTTCAACAGAAAAGTCCAATGGCAAGTGCATTCTATAAGTCTTTCATAAACAGAGGGAGGAAAGGAGCCTCTAAGCAAAGCAACCACAGATTGTACTGAAATATGTCACTATTCCAGTGTGGCTGGAGACCCTGTCTCTAGGGAATGAGCTTTCTCCAAGTTTGCCCTTTACAGACAGGCTCTTCAAGTAAGAAAACAAGATTGAATATTTTAATAGCATGTATGAGACTGCCACACTCTAAGGAGGATTCAATCAGGAATGGAATGTGGGGGATATAATTTAGTTTTCATACATTTTCTTGGACTTGACGGTACTTGAAAAACAATGAAAATGACCCAGCAACAAGATTCCAATTAGTATCACACATATGCAGCAGTTCCAACAGTAGAATTGAGTTTTCTTTCTCCCTTCTTTCATCCCAATAAAAAATTAGTCTAGCTGATGTATTTCTAAAGGTTGGATTTTTGACATTTATAGACACAGACAGACAGACAGACAGACAGACAGACAGACACAGACACACACACACACACACACACACACACACACACACAATTACATTTGCATACAGACACCTGGTGGAGGGTATCAAGAAAAACCTAAAGAAGAAAATATCAAGGAGATCAAAATCATGTGCCTACAAGTCAGTAAACATATATTAGAACTTAACTTTGTTTATCAGACACTAGGGACACAAAGAAAAGCAAAAAATTGGAATCCCTGCCCTTGAGAAACTCATATTCTTTTGGGAAACACATTGTTAAAAAAAAATGATGAATACAAAAAATATACAGTGCAAATGGAAGATAGCCTCACAGTAAGCCCAGAAGGGGGCTGGTGGAGGGGCAGGAGAGGAGGAAATCCTAGCAGGGTCTTCTACAAGCATGGGGGGTAGTCAGCCAATGAAAGCCAGGGGTGAGGGATGGAGCGTTGTGTGTGAGAAATGTCAAGGAGCTGGTGCTGTTGGATCCTAGACTTTGTGGAGAGGAATAAAGTGTAAGAAGACTGCAAAGGCAGGAAGGGGCCATTTTTAAATGGCAAATAGAGGATTTCCTTTTTGATCCTCAGGACAATAGAGAGTCATCTGATTGAAAAATGTGTGGTTGTGGGGGCTGGAGAAGGAAGCAGGATATGGTCATGAGTGAAGGATGAACTGAGGAGTGAGGACTGACAATTAGCACCACATGAAGCAGATCCCAGGACACAGAAGCCTGTTCACAGGACAGAATTTCTTTTCAGAGGTTAGAGGGCCCAAGAGTTCCCCAATAGAGTTAAGAATACCTAACAACATATAAAGACTGGCCACGTGAAAAACTGAGTTCTTGCTATAAATAAGGACAGATAACCTGAGGGCAGAGAACAGACGCTATCATTTTGACACAATGATACAACCAATATTTTGAATGAAAGAAATGATGTAGTCTCAACACAATGAAAAGGGAACTGGTATAGGTAAACCACGTTTACTATTTAATATCTAGTTCTAAAAAGCATCACAAAACTTGCTGTTTTTTGTGTGAAGAGTCCTCAAAGCAAGCTTCTTCAGGGGCACTTGTAAACTCCCTATAGTGACAGGAATAATGATAACAATGAAAAGCATCGTCTAAAAATCAAGTTACAAAAGAAAACTAAAAGGAAAAGAAAATAATTCTACAGTTCTGAAGGGCATTAACCAGCACAGGCACAGCCTCAAACTAGCACATACAACAAAATCACGAATCCTTGAAGTGGGTACAATCCATGCATTGGGATTAGGAGTTCAAGGACTGATTTCTAGCCCCAGTTCTGCCACTAATTAGCTGTGATCATGGCTTGTCCTGAGACTGCTTAAGTGGCACAGTCAGGAAGACCGAGTTCAGAATTGGTTTCAGATACTTTTATAGTTGCTGAACCCTGGACAAGTTGCTTAGTTTCTGTGTGACTCAGTTTGCTCTACTTTGTAGTTTTGGATTAGATGATAACTGTCAAGTGCTAATTATTAGCCCAGTATGTGGCATGCCTAAACTACAAATACATTTTCTCTTCCCTCCTTCCCTCTGGTATAGCCTAAGCTCAATTCTAGTCACCTTTCTCTGTGCCTCAACTTCCCCATTTATAAAATGAGATTTGATCTACATTTTATTTACTTCCCTTAAGTTTAAAGCCATTAATGTATTCCCCCCACCCAAGGGGGAAAAGTCCCTTTGCAATTTTTTTCCAATTTGTCTATTTGGGTTGATATAGTCACTTCTCATAATCTCCAAGGAGCTCAGCCAAGTATTTATGTCCCACCCACTCCTTTCCCCCTACATCCTAGGTTGGGAGACATGGGAAAGCAGGGGACACTCCTTGGTTTTTTGTTTTTTAATTTTTTTTTATTCTTTTTTTTAAACAGGGGACACTTTATTTTTATTTTTTATTTTTTTGCAAGGCAGTGGGGTTAAGTGGCTTGCCCGAGGCTACACAGCTATGTAATTATTAAGTGTCTGAGGTCGAATTTGAGCTCAGGTACTTCTGACTCCAGGGCCAGTGCTCTATCCACTGCACCACCTAGCCGACCCCCCAGGGAACACTTCTTGACAACTTCTACCCCCCCCCCCTTCAAAATGAAGGTTGATCCAAGCCAATGAATGGAAAAGCATCTGGGCTCAGCCTTTCCTATCTTTGTTCTTCTGGAGGCCTCCAGTTCTCTCCTTGCTCTAGCTGTCATGACACCACAGATGATCTTTGCCCTTCTTCTCAAAGAAGATCATGACATCAGGGAGGTGATGCCATGACAAGCATGTGAACTGGATTTGAGTGAAGGTGATGTTGTATTAAATCACAAGCCCAACTTTCTCCTCCAGGGCCCAGATATGAATCAAGATGACTGTGAAGCAATTAGGGTTAAGTGAGGCCACATTTGAACTCAGGTCCTCAGCATCATCTACCCACTGTGCCATCTAACTGCTAACATTATATCATCTCTTAAATCCAAGAAAGATCACAGACTGTGGCTCGCTCCTCTAGAAGCTCCACTGGATTCTGATCTCTGCCTTTCTTTCAGGAGAGTCTAGCCCTCACACCTGAGAGGGAAAAAAATAGAAATAGAGAGGGAGAGATTCACCATTTCACAAGATGTAAACATCTCAGTGTGAGTGCCAACTCAGCACAGATTCTACTGGACCCTTCAGTTCTCAGAATAGAAAGATGTCCAATTCCAAGTTTTTAAAAGCATTTTTATATATAAAAAAGCATTTTTATGCAAAACATTTATGCACATGAGCAATGTTTATATGGCAGGGAAAATCAAAACATCTAGCTAGTATTGATGACAAAGGGAGTTTGAATTGACTTTGAAAGAATTTTCCCCCCCTCTCTATTCTGTGTTCTCAAGAATTCTTTCTTATCTGTGTGTTGCCCCCCAAAAAGACAAACTATATGAGATCTCTCTGGAACTGTGTTAGCAGCTGAGCCTGGCTTCTAGTTTTAAATGGCTCTTTTTCCTACCTGCCCTCCCCCGATCCATGAACTCATTGGTACCGAGGACTCCTGGTGAGGAAATTCCCTTTACCAATGAAGATCTGCAACTGCTCTGCAATTTACAGTCTTAGATAGTAGCCTGGGGGTAGTGAGGTTAAGTGTCTTACAAAGATAAAGGCTTCTTCTAGACAATCATACATGAACTATCCTCTACCCCATTTTTAAAATTCAGAGGTTTCATCTCTGGCTGAATTTTCCATTCAGTAAAGTAGCCTAGTGGAGCTGGGGAGAAAAAGTCAGAATCATAAACCAGGGGAAGGCTGAGTTTTATGAATTTTCGCAGATTGAGAGCTAGCTAACTCAGAGATATCCCAGCTCAGAAAGAGCTGGGATCCAGAAGCCAGTGCTCAGGGTAAGGCATGAGGCAGTACGCAAAAGACAGCCCTAGCCTTTGCAAAATGAAAAGAACAGCAACAGCAAATAACTACCCAGCCCTCTTAACAAAACAACTGCCAAGGAACCAAGAGTCAGTCAGATTTTCTTCTACAGCACAGAAATTTTTTCCCCCTGCAGCATCTTCCCTCACTAAGGCTTAGCCACGCAGAGAGCCAAACTATCAATCCTTCAGGTTAACCTTGTCTCCATCTGATTCTGCAGGCTAAGTGTGTAGTTTAATACTCTTGGTCCCCTCCTTAAGGCTATGCATAATGAACTCAGAATTTAAAAAAAAAATACATAATTTCTCCTACCAGTCATATTAAGAATTAAGATTTGAGTCACTGAGCAGAAATGTATTCCCGCCCTTTGTCTATCCCCAAACACACTAAGCTTCAAATGCCAGTGGGAATGTCCGTTGGAGAAAAGGTGACTTCCAGCACCTTAAAAGTGTACTGCTATTAGTATCATGGAGAAGAATAACCTACATAGAGTAATTAACAGGACTTATACCTGAGGTAGAGAGAGGCAGAAGGTCGATAGCAGGGGCTCTTCCTTGAATTAAAATTTAACTTACCCTTTATTGCAACCTACAAAAGCAAGTAATGAGCACTAACATTTTTATTTCTTTTAAACTGTCATTTAGGCTGTAGAGGGGATAATTACCTATCTCGACTGTAGTAAGGTTTTATAACCCTTAGTGAGGCATTTTCTAATTTAATATTTTTACTATATTATCATAAAACCTGTTTCTGGAAAAAATGGTCATGGATTAGCAGCCATTTTCCATAAAATGTGTGTATGTGTGTATTAGGATCTGGACTTTAATTATTTATTATGCAATTCTTCTGACCATGCAAAGAAAAAAAAGTACAAGCTGTGCATGCCAACACAATGCAATCAGTTGTACTTAGAAGTATATATTCAACCTTTTGAACAATACAAGACCCATCACTGTAAGGCAGATGGCCCTATGCACATACAAACATCCTCACTCCGGTTCTCCACACATATGCTGATCATGAGACTTAAATACTGACAGTTGTAGCTCATGATAATGGTAGGACAAACTGGGTTCTCAGTCTGTAGCCTTAGTGGCCAGGAGTCTGGTTCCTGTGCCTATCTCCTCCCTAGCCCCCAACTCACTATTTTCCTCCCTACCAATTTCCATAACACTATGGACACCATAAAGTGCTGCCCCCAAATACAGATAGTGGTAGGAAATATGGGCAGAAAAGTAATCATTCCCTGCTGCTCCTTCTCCTACCCTATCACCTCAAAGTCATTTTCCCCCGGAAAGAATGTCACTTTCCAAGATCTGAGGCTGGGCTTTTGAAATCTGGCAAAGAGACTCTTCCAAGCAAACCCTGTCATTTACTTGATTAAAATAAGACATTGTACATGCTGTACTGGATTAATTTATACATATTGATTTGTTGCTCTGAAAACACGTCCTTGGCTTGTTTCATATGTGTGCTTTGTCTCTCTAAATAGACTGTCAAGTCTCAGGGGCAGGTGGTACCTTCTCATTGCTCCAAACACAGTTGTTGGGCAGTAAATGCTGGTGACCGACTTGACACTGGGACTTAGAAAACATAGCTAGCAGCAAGAGGGAGTCCAGGATTCTCCAGCTGGGGTGAGGAGGACAGCAGAACTCTCAGAGGTCCTCAGCCTCCCACCCTTCAGGAATGACTTAAGGGGCACAGGGGGGACACTGGGGCTCCATGTAGCATCGCTGCCTCCCCTGTCTGGCCTTCTCAGGAGGTCAACTGGATACAAGGCACTTGGGGGAACATGAAATAGAAGATATAACCTAAAAAGGTAATTTTTCTATCCTGAATTTGCTTATTGGCATGCAATATTGCCAATGTGCAAAGTAAATATGTGTTGATGTCCTATTTACTGTTGATGGTGCATTGTCAATTAAAAGTACAACACAAGGCAGAAAGAAGACAGACTTTGAAGCCCAGCCTGGACTGGTCTCACTCTATGGGCCCTCCAGCTCTAAATCTAGGATCTTACTAGCTGTGTGACCTTGGGCAAGTCACTTAACATTGACTGCCTCACATTCAGGGCCATCTCCAGTCATCTTGATTCATATATGCCACTGGACCTAGATGGCTCCAGAGGAGATAGTGAGGTTGTTGAGGTAACAGATCACCCCTCTCACTCAAATCCAATTCATGCGCTTATCATACAGCATATCTGCCTGATGAGATCTTCTTTGAAAATGATGGACAAAAAACAACAAAAAATCTAGGACAAGTGTTTTGGAAACACTAATTTCTACATTTTTAAGCAAACTTAGCAAACACTAAAAAAGGAACCTTTCCAATCATCCAAGCCATCTTTTAAGATTTAAGTAAACTGCAAAAAGATTTACTATTATTATAATATCATGGTACTAGAAATGACATAATCCTGATTTATTTAATTAGCTTCTAAGTTGTATCCTCGTTATCTTTACAAATCTCCTTCCCCATCCTAGGCTATGAGCTTCTTCATGGCAGGAAATGTATTTTGTGTCACCTCCGTGTCAGCAGTGCCTGGCATGGGGCCTTATTCAGATTGGACATTTTAAAATGAATGCTGAATTACATGGTTTTTGGAATAGTAACAATGTATAACAAAAGGTGGCAAAGATAATGTGTTAACTGTTTAAGTTTACCAGAGGGACCTAGAGAGCAACACACATCAAAATAAAGGTCAGGTTTACACAAATTGCCCACAAGGTACAGGACAATAGGCTTCCAAAGTCAACTCACCCAAGGGTGATCTTTGATAAAATCAAAGAATCCCATCAACCATTTTCCTTCTCTCAATTTTTCCTTTGTTCCAAAACTAGCATTAGTTCTAGTTCCTCTAACCCCATAATCATGTCACTTCTTGTTCCCAGAGACACTCGAGTCAGATGCCCAAGAGATGTTTCTGAAAGTCCCTCCAAAAGGAAACATTTTGAACCAATAGGCAGCAGCCCTGAATGCTTTCCAGAGATGTGGATGGATTGTGGCTAAACCATCCTTTATTATCATGGATATGGGAACAGATAGATATTGAGAATCCAAAAGAAAATATAAAACTATTGAGGGGGAAGGGCAAAAGAGGTATGAAGAACTAGAGGAGGGAAAGAGAAGGGAATGAGGGAGGAGAGAGGGAGAAGGGAGAGATGAAACAAAGTTTTCCCAAGGAATAAATATCCCAATGTCAGGCTTTAAAAAAAAATAATTAAGAGTTAACAGTGGGACTCCTATGAGGCAGGGAAATAACTATTAGAAAGGAAGGTTGTTTTGGAACTTCAATACAACTACTTATAAAGCAACACAAACTCAATTTCAATCCACAGTAGAGGCACATCAGCCCAGTAGCTGCAATACTGTGCTTTTAAGTGAGGGAAGAGCGAACCTCTCTGTCCACGCCACCTCCCTATGCACAATGCTTCCATATCCCAGCAGGGCATGAGCTCTCAGGTGGCCACACGATGGCAGTGCGGGGATGCATTTCCACCAAAGCCAGGCCACCCTGGCCACTGCAAGGAAACCCGGGCCCATAAATTACCTAGTGTGACAGCTCTCATCACCAGCCTCCCCAGTGCTTGAAGGAGACTTGAGAAGGGCTGTTTCAATTCGCTCTTTTGGTCAGGTCAAAACTAGGTCCTTCAAGCCCCTGCAAATGCTTTTAGCCCTGCAGCTTTAAATTACGGATGCTGACATGTGACCTCCGGCCTGTCTCCTAAAGATCAGACACAAGATTTATAAATTTTTAAGAAGCAAGTTCAGACCCCAAACAAAGGAGACTAGAGAGAGAAGGGGATAGGAAATGGGGATAAGAAAAATAGTTTATTTACAAATATTTTTTCCCTCAATCCTACATCTCCATTAACCTCAAAGCAGCTCCAAATAGACATTTTCATGACAACCCTAACTTCATAAGCTAAATACTTCCTTCATGGATCCATCCTTCTCCAATCACACCTTCTTAACCAAAAATCCAGACCCCAACAAGCAGGGAGAACCCTACTCTAACTTCCATCTGGATCCCTTACTGAATACTGGATGTGTACCAGTGGAAGAAGGAATAAAGTCCTTGCAGCCCTATCTTCCTGTGACTAGCTTCATATTCTGAACACTCACAAGACAATTGCCAAAGAAAAAGAAATTGCCTTTTTCAGATTTCAAAAAGGGGGAAGAGAAACATTCTTCAGAGAAAAAGGACCTCTCCTCCTTTCCTGTGCATTAATATTCTCTATTCCTAAGATGATTTCCACTTTCACAGTTTGACTATTTTAACAGATTTGATGCAAGTAAAGACAAATTGCTTCACAACGGAAAGATGACAAATCATCTTGCTGCTTTTAACAGGGTTTTCTCTTTATTTTTATTTATTTTTATTCTGTAGCTGAGCTGCAGATCTTCCCGCCTTGCTAGAGATGTTTAATATTAACTAATGTCAAGCCACTACGATTCTAGGCAATAGAGTTGGTCCATGTTGTGTTTACGGTTTTGTGACTGCCAGCTTCAGGAAGATGAAGCTCCTTGTTCAAACACCAGCTCCTCTAACAGCTCCTGCTAAAAGTCAAGGGATGCTTCACTGCTTAGATGTGAATCACTTCCTCCAACTGAACTGGAGGTGAGACAGGATACCACAGTTACATTAGAATCCACATCATGAGCACCGCACAGTGACCCTGTACATTGGAGGGGGCAGCTCAGTTGAGCAACTCTTAGCTTACATTTAACTTCTATGTTTGGTCTCTGAAGGCCTAAACATCTCTAATTCAGCAGCAGTGTTTGATGCTGACTGGAAGTCAAACAAGGAAGGCACTCTGTTAACACTCCCAAGTGTGAGAGGAAGCATAGCCCCATTCCACTTGAAGATAGGGCACCAACCTTAAATTAGTCAACTTCTGAGATAAACACACAGTAAAAATATGAAATTCAATTTAAACACCCAACTCAACGTATAGAGGGTTCTTAGCTTCCACATCATCACAGTTCTCTACTGTATGGCAGAAACATGAAAAATATAATAGGGAACAATTTGGGTACTCAGTCTTTTCTTTTTTTGGACTCCTTTTTTTGGGGGGGGGGGGGGTAAGGCAATGGGATCAAGTGTCTTGCCCAAGGTCACACAGCTAGTAAATATCAAGTGTTTGAGGCCAGATTTGAACTAAGGTCCTCCTGACTCCAGGGCCCATGCTCTATTCATTGAGCCACCTAGCTGTCCCCATTTGTATACTCTGCCTAAAAGCATGTGAACCACTTAGAGAGAGGGTATGCTAGGAGACCAGTTTTAGGACTCACAACCCAAAAGTCAACAATGTACTTTTAGTCTCCACTTCATACTCCTGCTTAGCAGTTGTTCCTGTCATTACTTCAAACAAACTCTCTGCTTCTGCACTTCAAAATGCCAACTCAAAGCATCTGATGCCAGGTGCTGCTGAAATGCCAGAGGACTGCCCAGAAGCTTTGGATGTTGTTGTTTCTGAGCCTGGGAAGTCAGTGCTTATTGCTTCTAACACCCCTATTACACAAATAAGTGATGCTATATTTATTTAAGCAATGGATGCCTGAAGCTGAGAGCTTAGAAGACTAGCCCAACAAACGTGCCTGACTCTAGTGCTCTACCACCACCAGCCTTTTCCTTAGACCTCTGTTTCAATCAGATCACCATCAACGGATTTCTGTGGCTCTTCTCCTTCAGTAAACACAAGATTGTTTTATATCTGTTAGTCATTCAACCACACTGTGGTATCAATAGCCAACAACTGAGCAGCAGTGCTAGGTACCATGACTGGATGAAGCCAGGCCTGCTAGCCAGGAGCTCACAACTTATTGGGAACCAACAAGTCACACTATGGGTCAATACAGGCAAGTTCTGCTTGAACACTCACTGAAACACAAGTGAGTAATTAGAGAACAATTTGAGCATATTATGAATTTTGCATTTTCTGATACAGTTTCATCATCAAGAAAACTGTACCATGGGAGTAAAATATATATAGTAGGGTAGGGGGCGTCCTCTAGATTGGGAAAGATCTATGAGAAGAGGAGATATCTGGCTCCAAGTAGGAGAAAGTGCAAAGTATAAAACATCTACAAATGGATTGGAGTGAAGGTGGAGGGGCACACTGACCCAGGTTGCAGTTAAGAGCTATTGTGATAACATTCAAGAGATTAAGAGGTGACAGGAAGATAACCCCCCAAACCCACTACCCCAGAACAGATGCTACATTGGCTCAGACATGCATGGGGGTGTGTGTGACCTATATAGACAGATTTGACCTATATACACAGAATACAATGAATAGTACTCTCTGGGGGAGGAGGAGGTATAATACTTGGGGAGTAAGAGATGGGGATCTAGAGAGATCATAAAAGAGAAAGTACTAGAAGGGAAGGAGGAACCTCAATATACTACTCATATCTCCTCAGAATAGACCACATGCATTTATGGGAGGAGAGTGGGTGATTTCTGTAGTACAACTGTACAGAGGGATGAGGGGAGGGGCCAACCCAAGATATAGTAAGTTACTTCAGAGTGGCATAACATTCATCAACTATTAGAGATGGGGGCCTAGACAGGCAGGCACTAAACCCCTGAAAATATGTAAACAATGACCTAAGCCTTGGCCACAGATCCAAGGAAAAGCCTAGTTGAGATCACTTCTGTGGAAATAGACCCAGTACAGAAGAAATAGGATCCAAGATCTGCTGCTCTGACCATTATGATCCTGCCACATCAAGGGGTAATGGCTGATATCATTGGAGACCCAGTGGCTGGTAGTTCCTCCATTTGGTTGCGATGGCTTCCCCTGGCTCAGTGTTTAGCTTATGTTCCCTAACTCTTTTCCCATAAGTGCTATTTACATTGCATGATATGGTATAACTATAATTCTAAGGTGAATTTTGAGGAACATATATTAAGTTATGGCCTAATCACCTGTCTTCGAAAAATTAACATAAAGGAGATTAGGGAGGGCTCTGGGAGTTAAGGGAAATCAGGACAGGTTTCAAGTGCAAGGTGGTACCTGAGGTGAGGAGGGAGGGAATTCTAGGATTTTTAACTTCTGTCTTTTCTGTACAGAATGAAGCAGAAGGAAAAGCACCTTGAGAATGAAAGAAAAAGATGAAGGGGTCAAGTCCCAATTTTGCCACTTATGAGCTATAAGACCTGGAAGAAATCACTTAACCATTTTGTGCCTTGGGGCTTGAAAGACAGCTGAAAAGTCCCTTCTAATCCTAAATCCTATGATCCTAGTATCTCTCAGGTATATTACAACTAGAAAATCTTATACTAACACTAATGGTTCCTATAAAAGAATCTACAAGAAAAAGTTTTCAGAGGTGGGGTTGAGGGGTAAAGAGGGGCAGAGATTAAAAGCGAGGGTTAAGTCAATACAATTGGTCTATTAGTAAAGAAATTAAATTACTGCACAAATTATCACCCTTCATCTAGCCAATCCTCATAGAGAATAAATTCTTTAGGAAAGAAAAAAGTGAATTCAGGTCCTGCTTTGGATAATGCTCCCTTTGGATAATACTTAGCTAAGATTTTACTTTCACTGAGACTACAACTACTAACTCTACTACTGCTACAACTGCTACTTTTACTACTATTACTCCTGCTATTGCTGCTATTACAATTAACTCTACTACTGCTGCTGCTGCTGCTGCTACTGTTCTGGACCTCACTGTTTCTTGAGAAAGTCAATTCCTACTTAGTCTATATTCAGTTACTATTCACTCAAGCCAAGAATCTTGTTACTGAAGTCAATCATATGAATTGCTTTTTAAAAATCTGATTCTCAAATACACACACACACACACACACACATACATATATGATGGAGCTCTGTTCTATACACTATATTCCCTCCCTGCAGGCTCAGGATCTGGGATGGAGATGGGGGAGTGCATGTAAGAGAAAATGTGTATTGATTTCTTCTTCCTTATAAAGAAGCAGGAAGCCCTGAAGCCCAACAAGACAAGTGGTAGTGTTTGCAGCATTTCAGATTCCACACAGTAAGAGACTCAGGCTAAAAAGGTTTCACCCACAATGAAGCAGGGGTCCAGGAACAATACTCCATGGGTCCTACACAATGGATCTCTCTATAACACAAGGGTGGCTTATGAACTCTTCAACTAGCTTTGATCAAAGCTTTCAATTCTATTTACCTTTTAAGTAGAGGTGCCCAGAGGGTAAAAGAGTTAACATTTATAAAGTGTTCTGCTCCCCAGAGGAAGACTAAGGTGTGGTCAGCACTTATTCCAGATGTCATTTCCAGAATAGCCAAGTATAGTATCCCAATGAAAACACTGTTCTTTTTCTTCACAATTTGTACTCAAAGGTACACAATGAGACAATAACCTTCTGGTTTGATACTTAATACTATCACCAAAAATATCAAAAGGTCACATTTAACATGGACTATGTACCTTTTATGGGGTAAATACAGAATCAGAGGTATTGCTTTCAAATAGCCCTGTAATTGACCGATAACCCATCTGATACTCTAGAGGCCTCACAAAGCTCTTTTTCTTTCACCTTGCTTCTTCTAAAAAGGGGTCATCAAAAAATCAGTTATGAATATCAAAGAAGAGAGGATGGTTAAGAGACAACATAAAATTTAGTTGGTAAAGGTGTTTATTTCTTGTTAATCATATGTGCGAAGTTATTTTCAGAGCTCACCTAAGTATAAACTGGTAAAGAATCTCAAAGATCCCCAAAGAGAGGACAGTTAAGTAGGCCAAAGGATAGGATCCAGATGACTCCAGCCTGCCCTTTCCTGGCCAAGGATTTTTTGCCAGCTTTTTGGATTTCTGACTAGTCTTCTGTCAAAGAGGAAAAGAAAGAAAACTCCACTGATGTATAAATAAATTTCTTGACACATCAAAAAAAGTAGCAAAAATTTGAAGCTTGGAACTTTTTTTTAAGTTTTTTCTTTTTTCTTTTTGCAAGGCAATGGGGTTAAGTGGCTTGCCCAAGGCCACACAGCTAGGTAAATATTAAGTGTCTGAGGCCATATTTGAACTCAGGTACTCCTGACTCCAGGGCCAATGCTCTTATCCACTGCACCACCTAATAAATGCTTATTGAAGAACCTAGTCTCCCTGGTAGATAAGTGGTCAGAACTAATTCAGGGTCCTTTCCACCCCAACCACTCTTCATAGAACAAGTTACTGACAAGAACATAATCAATACTCAAGAATCCTAAATTGGTAACATTCAAGTCATCACAGAATTCAAACCTCCACTAGAAAAGGTGCTATGTAAATAGTATGAATACATTCCAAAGAAATGCTAAATAATAAGGCCAGACATTTGGAATTCAACTATATTATTTTAAATTTAAGAGCAAAGAATTTGTTTTTGTTTTTGTAAGGCAA
The DNA here is from genome assembly GCF_037893015.1 of Macrotis lagotis. Taxonomy (NCBI): domain Eukaryota; kingdom Metazoa; phylum Chordata; class Mammalia; order Peramelemorphia; family Peramelidae; genus Macrotis; species Macrotis lagotis. Next base: position 168,388,960 of record NC_133659.1, read on the forward strand.
TAGGATTAAGTGACTTGTCCAAGGTCACACAGGTTATTAAGTGTCTGAGCCCAGATTTGAATTCAGGTCCTCCTGACTCCAGGGCCAGTGCTCTATCCATTTTGCCACCCAGCTGCCCCGGAGAGTATAGAAATTTGATGACATCTAATACTGGAATATTATAACTTGAAATGGCTCAGCCATTCCTTTTATTTAAAAAGTTAATAATTTTAGTCAGAAAGCAATACAGTAAGACAGTTTATATATATCTTATAAAAATTGAGCAGGGCTAGAAGTTTGGAAATATACATTTTATTCCTAGTTTTTATGACCTTGAACAAGCTCTTTACCAATTCAGGTGCTTCAATTTTACTGTTAAAAATACTCAGAGTATCCAACTATCACACAAAAACTGGAGTACTCTAGGAACAAAGTGGTATGAACTTTAATCAGGAGGAAATGAGAATGAAGGAAAAGAAGCAAAGGACTAGATCAAAATACATAGCATTGTAAAATGGTGACTTCAAAGACAGCACAATTCTATTGTAGGTATCATCTACCTTAGATGTCATCCCCATAAGGTCAGTGCTGAGGAGAATCTTCAGTGGCACATGTACACCAATAGGATTCTCGATAAGGCTAATAAAACAGTGGAGATCTGTTGAACTCTGGCCACTCACCCTCTGTATTCTTCACTGCTCACATCTCCAGAGATTCGTTACTTCCAACTCTTTCCCTGAGATGCCCAGTAATCACATATTTACCCCCAGTCCCCAACTACTGTCATCTTTTTTTCCCCTTATCCAAAGTGCCTCTTATTATCTCTCCATTCCAATCAAAATTCCATTTCCATCAGTATTTTACCTTCTAAGAAGCCAGTTAAGTAGGATAGGACTAGTTTGGCCTACTGTTACATATGGCTTAGAGTTGGCTTATTTTATAGAAGTTCCATGCTCTCTAAATTTATAAGTTTATTCAGTGTCTGAGGCTGGATTTGAACTCAGGTACTCCTGACTCCAGGGCTGGTACTCTATCCACTACACCACCTAGCTGCCCCAAGTCCATTTTTCTTTAGAAAAATCCAACCAGGGCAGCTAGGTGGCACAGTGGATAGAGCACGAGCCCTGAAGTCAGGAGTACCTGAGTTCAAATCAGATACTTAATAATTACTTAGCTGTGTGACCTTGGGCAAGTCACTTAACCCCCAATGCCTTGCAAAAACTAAAAAAAAAAAAAAGAAAGAAAGAAAAGAAAAAGAAAAATCCAACCTACTTCTGTCCTCTAAAAGGACCAAAAAAAGAGTTCCAACTGGTGACCCTTGTAAAAAGAGGGGGTTACCACTTCAACAATGCAGGGATGAAAACTCGGTAGAGATGTCCAATAGTAGACAGGGTCCTGGATCTGGGTTCAAATCCCACTTCAGACAGCGTTATCTTGGGTAAGATGTTTAACCTCTACTTCAGCTTCTTCATTTGTAAAAGGAGGGGCTTTAGATTCAAAAGCCTCTAAAGTCTCTTTCAGCTATAAATCTTAAAAAAAGAAAAAGCAAATCCAGACTAGGATAAGAAAGATTGCTATCATTTCTTTACTGACAGTATCAAGCTAGTAGTCTGGGGAAAAGTTAACTGTAGTGGATTCTAAAGTAACTTACATTAAAGATGAATGACTGATAGGCTTCTGATGATGATAATTTTGTTGTTCAGTTGCGTCTGACTCTCCATCACCCCACTGGGATTTTCTTGGCAAAGATAATGGAGTGGTTTGTCATTTCCTTCTCCAGTTAATTTTACAGATGAGAAATTGAGGCAAACAGATGATAAGAATAACTATCATTGAAAATAACAGTAACATCTAACATTCATATAGTGCTTATTATGTAAATAAGAACTGTGTTACTCTCTTTACAACTATCTCACTTCCCCAAAACCCTGAGTAGATGCTATTATTATAACCATTTCACAGAAGGGGAAACTGAGGCAGCGGTTATATGACTTGCCCAGGGTCACACAGTTATTAAATACCTGAGGTTGAATTTGAATCCAGGTCTTCCTTAGCTGCCCCATCACCTGAGATAGCTTCACTTTCCTTCCACAGAAAATTTTTTTTAATCACAAATGAATCTCTAACTAGTTAAAAGTTTGAAAGACAAATTTTTGAGAGGAGAGGAACAACTTCTTGGTGATATCTTTGTCCTGTCCCATCCTTCCAATTTATTGTTTTTTGAATTTTACAATTTTCTCCCCAATATCACTTCCCTTCCCCAACCCCCACAGAAGGCAGTCTGATAGTCTTTACGTTGTTTCCATGCTATACATCCATCCTTCCAATTTAGCAAAGTTTGGTTATAGAGGTAAACATTACATTGCAGAAAGGCTGGATAGAAACACTTGCAAAACTAAATGCTTTCAAGACCAAATGAGATAATACTCTCACTCAGTCACATAGTCAGTGCTTAATAAAGATCTAGTCAAGATCTAGTTTCTTAGATTTTTGACCTCTACCCTAAATTAAGGAGAAACTCATTAGTCATCTGCCTCCCTGGAAATGAGAAGAGTTAGGATTAATAGGATATCTGCAAATTTGTGTGTGTGTGTGTGTGTGTGTGTGTGTGTGTGTGTGTGTGTGTGTGTGAGAGAGAGAGAGAGAGAGAGAGAGAGAATACTATAAATTCTATTTCCTTGCAATGTGCCAAGTACACTGGGGGAAATGGGCTGATAATATAATAAAAGAAATATGGATTTTTAGAGATTTAGATCTGCATGTTTAGAGATTTAGAAGTTCCACAGGGTGCTGGGGAGAACCCCCTGTGAAGGAATCATGAGAGCAAATTGTCAAGAATCATATAGAATGTAGAAGCAGTGTGCATCACTGAAAGAAATATTGTTAAAGAACTCTCTCAGAGTCTACATTCAAGGCACTGAGATGGAAGCTGGCAATACAAAAATGAGAAATGACACACAGTCATTGCCCTCAAGGAATTTACAATGTAATCAGAGGAAATAAGGTGTCTGTAAGCAAGTATGAAACAAGATAGGTGATAAGAGCAAAGAAGAAATGCATACAAGGTGGCTTAGAAAAGTTTGAGGAGCAAGGCCTGATGGCCAGGTGACCAGGCTTCATGAAAGGGGTGGCATCTGAGTCAGGCCTTCAAAGAAGAAAGAATCTTCCTTGAAGATGGAGGCAGGGAAAGAATAGTATTAGTGTAGGACATGGCTTGAACAAATTAGAAAATTCAAAGTACTCTGAAAAGGACTCTAGAAATAAAGGTTTGTTCTATTATTGGAGGACTTTGAGAAAGGACTTTTTATTCTGTCCTGGATCCAGTGGTTCACCTATAATATCTATTTCAGCCTATTTCCTGGTGGGCACTAGGGCTCCATCTTGTACATGTAACTTCTCTGTGACTGTTCAAAGATCAATCATATAGAGAGAAGAAACAAAAGGAATAGTCTTTTTTTTAACATCTGCCCCAAGTTTCAATCTGCACTTGATAGTGTCTCCTTTGTCCTTGCTGACATTACTAGTGAACAGGCCCCTGTGCCTCCTATTTCTGTGCTGGATGCCATCTTTAATGATGATGTATGGGGGTCCTTTCCCACAGTACTGCTGGGGGGTCAAACATGTGACACTGTCAGCCCATGTATCAACAAGCGAATTATAAACTGTGTCAATCCGAGTTAATGCAAAACTGTAATCCTCTTTAACAAGAGATCAAATCAGTTCCATGAGTTATGTTCATTCTGTAATCTGATAAGAAAGAGGGAACCTTTAATAAAAGAGTAATGAGAGCCCTTAATGATACTGTTAAAAGGTAGCACCAGTTAAAATATTGCTCTTGTTCCCTGCTGATTAGATCAATGTTGCATATTTGCCCAGACTTGTTTCACCTGTCAGAATAACCTGTGTCTTCTTGGGAGATAAGAAACCTCAGTGAAAACATCTGTATCTTTAAAGGCCCCCTGCTTAGAAGTTTTATACCATCCAGTGGTGATAGAGGATGTGCCACCCAGTAGTTCATCTTGGGTTATTAAATGGACTCCTTTCTTACTTTAACAAACCATCATTTTCATCTCATTTAGCTAATACCAATTTGTATTAAATAACAAAGGAGATGGAGGTGGCAAGTGGTGGCAAAATTAGTTACAGGAATCTCATCTCAAGTGGGCCAAGTATCCACAAGAAGTATATACCAATATTTAAGGTGCACAACCACACATAAAATGGTAAGCCAAAGATAAATTGCCTGCAAAAATCCTATTATTCTAAGGCACAATGAGAACAACGTGGCAGTGATGTTGACAAAGCACTTTACAAGGCTGGATTATATGTGTACATTTTTTTTCTAAAACACAAGATGTAAAACAACAATGCATTTGATGCTAGTGCTTTGCATTAAACAATTCCATACTTTGGAAGATTAGTGCCAGAGTGTTGGTCCATTCTGTTTAAAGTGAATGAGTTTAAATGCCTTATGGGAAGAGGAACTCTTGAGCAGAATAAATTTCATTTTGTAAAGGTCTTATCACCTTATGATAAGAGAAGCAATGACTTCAAGATGCAGAATGAGACATGCATTTCTGGACATGGACTATGTGGAAAGTTGTTTTGTGTGACTCTGTAATATTTATTACAAGACTTTTCTTTTTCAAAACCTGAGTTCTTATCTCCCAATATATCTCCTTCACAACAACAACCTACAAAATGCACCAGACCAAATTTTAATCTGGAAAGCCAATAAAAAGTCACAGTGAATCATTTTCCAGCAGAGGTCATCTTAGAAAGACAAAAACACTGTAGGGGCTGGCCAGGAGTGACACATGACAGCAGTTATAGTACAGGAGCAAGCATTGGCACAGAAAGAGTGCCCAGGAGACAAATGAATGTACACTAGGAGGAGAAAAGAATGTTTTTTGGCAAATGTGTATCATACCCATTACTCAGTTCAAGGTCAAATACAGAGTGAAGGAGGCCACAATGGAGTGCAAGCCTCTAGGTGAATACAAAACAAATTCCAGAAACTTGGCTGTGTGACTGAGTTCAGGAGCAGAGAGGCAATTCAGTTCACAACTCAGTTACAAGAGTCCCTATGGAGATACGGAAGGTCAAAATACAAACACAGAAGAGGAGAATGACTTGAAAACATCTAATATATAAGTAAAGCCTTAAAGAAAACTACAGATTGGACATAATCCTTACAAGAAATCTGAGAAGAATTAGAGGAAGAGACAAAAAAAAAAGAGTAAAAAAATCATTTAAAAAAATCAAATAAGAAGGGGCAGCTAGGTGGCACAGTGGATAAAGCACGGGCCCTGGAGTACCTGGGTTCAAATGCAGTCTTAATTACCCAGCTGTGTGGCTTTGGGCAAGCCACTTAACCCCATTTACCTTGCAAAAACCTAAAAAAAAAAAATTATAAAGGAAAATTGACCAAATATCTGGACAGAGGGCAAAGCAGAAACTGGGCACCTACCCCCCCCCCCAAAAATGAAAACTCAGGAATATTGTAGCCAAAATCTGTAACTTCCATGTCAAGGATGAAATGCTTGAGGCAACTAAAAAAAATAAGAATTCAAGTACCCAGATCCACAAGATTTATTGGCTACCAATATAAAAAAAACAATACAAAAACAAAAACAAAAACAGAGGGTTTGGAAAGACATTCTGGAAGACAAAGGAGCTAGGATTACAACCAAGAATAATTATCCAGCTAAACTGATCCTAATGCTACAAGGGTTTAAAAACAGACATTTAAGGAAATCAGGGACTTTCAAATATTCTTTTTTTTTTTTAGGTTTTTGCAAGGCAAACAGGGTTAAGTGGCTTGCCCAAGGCCACACAGCTAGGTAATTATTAAGTGTCTGAGACCGGATTTGAACCCAGGTACTCCTGACTCCAAGGTTGGTGCTTTATCAACTACGCCACCTAGCTGCCACCAAATATTCTTGATGAAAAGAGCAGAAGAGAAGAAAAAAATATGACAACAAAATATCAGACTCAAAAGTACTATAAAAAAAGTAACTGTAAGCAAGAAATCCTAAGGGGCTAAAGAAAGATTAACTTTACATTTTAAATGATATATGCAACCCCCCAGAACTTTATCATTACTTAAGGGGGGGGGGGGGGTCTTAAGAGAGCAAGTCTAATTTGATAAGAGAATCTAGATGTGTGTGTGTTTCTTTTTTTCCTGATCTCCAAAAGAGTGGAAGGGTAGAGAAGAGGAATAGGGAAAATTATCTTATAAAAATAGGACAAAACAAAGAATATACAATGAAGAGAACAAGCTGAGAGGCGGTGGGACAACAGCCAGCGGGCAACATTTGAACCTCACTGTCATCAGAAATGGTTCAAGGAAGGAAGACACAGACAGACAGACAGACAGACAGACAGACAGACATAGACACAGAGAAATCCATCTTAGTCAATAGGAAAGTGGAAGGGAAGGAGGTTAAGAGAAGGGGGGGGCAGCTAAGTGGTACAGTAGATAGAACACTGGCTCTGCAGTCAGGAGGACCTAAGTTCAAATGTGACCTTAGAAACTTAATAACTGCCTAGCTGTGTGATCTTGGGCAAGTCACTTAACCCCATCGCCTTAAATAAAATTAAAAAATAACCAAAAAAACAAGATTAAGAACCATTTCGCCAATTGATGAGAGCTAAAGGGCATGAATTGGCAGTTTCAGAAAAAAACAAAACTACCAATATATGGAAAAATGCAAATTAAAACAACTCTGAGGTACCACCTCATATTTATTAGATTAGCTAAGATGACAAAGAAGGAAAATAATAAATGTTGGAGAAAATTTGAGAAACTAGTACATTATTGAACTGGTGGTGAAGCTATTAACTAGCTCAACTATTCTGAAAGCCAATTTGGAATTATGCCCCCCCCCAACTATTAAACTATACATATGCGCTGATCCAACAATCCAGTGTCACACACTTACTAGCTATGTGACCCTGAACAAGTCACTTAATTCTGTTTGCCTTAGTTTTCTTGTCTGTCAAATGAATTGGAGAATTAAATGGCAAAAGATTCCAGTATTTATATATACTGCCAAGAAAACTCCAAAAGGGGATATAAAGTGGTACAGTGGATATAGTGCCAGCCTTAGAGCCAGGATGACCTGAGTTCAAATTTGTCCTCACACACTCATCTGTAAAATGAGTTGGAAAAGGAAATGGCAAGGCACTTTAGTATCTTTGCCAAGAAAATTCTAGGGGCAATTAGGTGGCACAATGGGTTAGGAGGACCTGAGTTCAAAATTGGTATCAGATATCCAATAATTACTTATGTGACCTTGGGCAAGTCAAACCCAAATAGGGGCATGGAAAGTTAAACACATCAGAAATAACTCAACAACAAGAAAAAGCAATATTGTAAAGATAAATAAACTCTGAAAGACTGAGTAACTCTGATCAACACAATGACCAATCACAAATCCAAAGGAGTCATGATGATATTATCTACCTCCAGAAAGAGAACTGAAGGACTCAGAACATAGACCGAAGTTATTTTTCTTTCTTTCTTTTTACGGAGGGGAAAAGGGGGAAAAAGAAACAAGGTTATTGTTGAAATCTGTTTTGCCTAACCATACATTTTTATAATGGATTTTACTTTTCTTGCCTTCTCAATGGGCAGGGGAGAAGTGAAAAATTAAACAAATTTTGAAGGAATTAAAATAAATTAAACATTATAAAAGAAATGACCCCCCCAGAAGAAAAGAAATGCTTAAATGCTTGTTAAATGAAAGAAAAAAAGTTTAAATTCGAAAGAATGACATTTTCATAAAAGACTAATATTTCTAAAATCTAAATTTCAGAAGATTAGAATAGAAGAGTACATAACTTATTATAATCCTATTTTCAATTCTTAAACCATGACTGGGTAAACAAAGAAAACCATTTTAACTGGCAAATAAGCAACCTGTCCCTAATGAGCCCTTCTTCTCTACCACTGCCATCAGCTTTTTGTAAGAGGCAGTAAAGCAGGAAGCAAAGTCAAGATGGTAGAGTAAAGGTAGGGACTCGCTCAAGCTCTCCCCCAAACACCTTTAAATAATGACTCTAAATAAATTCCAGTGGCAGAACCCCCATAAGGACTGAGAGAAACAATATTCCAGCCCAAGACAACTTGAAAGATCAGTGGGAAGGGTCTGCTACACCAGGGAAAGAGAGGAGTGCAGTGTAGCACAAGGGGAGCTAACTGGCCCCAGCAATCCAGGAGCAGGAAGTGGGTGACTGGGTCAGTGGCAGAAGTGATGGTTTCCAAACCTCTCAGGCTAGACTTCTTCAGTCAGCTTGGAAGGTCAGAAGGAAAAGTCTGCTGCACTCAGGTAAAAGTAGAGTACAATCCAGCACAGGCCCCGCAGTGCAGACTCAATCCCAATAGACAAGGTCACAGGTGCCACTGAATCAGCAGCAGAAAATAGTTCCAGAGCTCTTAGTTCTCAGACAGAAAGGGGGTCAGGAGGAGGTTGCAAAGGTCTCTTTGCTTTCTCTGAGGCAGGACCGTTGCTTTTGCCCATACTCAGATCTAGGTTGCAGTCCTAGGATGAGGAAGAGAAGTACAACAGACCTGATTGCCTAAGTGGAGCACGGACCCTCATCACAGTTCCAGGGCAGCAAGGAGTGCTTGTGGTCACCAACAGACTAGAGCACAGGCCAAGAGAGTAGGTTTTGACTAGATTATACCACCTTGGAAGAATTGAGAACTTGCAGGTTCCTAGATATATCTCTGGAAAGAGCTGCAAAAAATCCCAAAAAGTTTGGGATAAAGAGATAATTTCAAAATTATTGGACCACCCGAAAGCCATGATCAAAAAAAGGGCTTAGATATCATCTTTCAAAAAATTACCAAGAAAAACTGCACTGATACTGTAGAACCAGAGGGTAAAATAGAAACTGAAAGATTCCATCAATCAACTCCTGAAAGAGATCCCAGAATGAAAAATGCCAGGAATATTATAGCCAAATTTCAGAGCTCCGAGGTCACAAGGAGAAAATGGCACACAGATAGAATGAAACAATTCAATTATTGTGGAGCCAGTCAGGATACATAAGATTTAGCAGCTTAGGGGATAGTAGATATTCCAGAAGACAAGAGTTTGGATTACAACCAAGAATCAACTTCAAAGAAAATTGAACAAACTCTTTTAGGGGAAAAGATAGACATTCAAACTTTCCTAATGAAAAGACCAAAGCTAAATAGAAAATCTGATCTTTAAATATGAGACTTAAGTGAAGCATAAAAAGTAAACAGGAAAGGAAAAATCATATAGAGACTTAATGATGATGAAGAGTTTATATTCCTGCAACTTTCTCATTTATTAATAGAGCAGTTAGCATATATAGATGAGGCACAGGTGTCAGATGAATTTGAAGGGATATTAAAAATAAGGGAGTTAAGGAGTGAAAAAGGAATATCCTAGGAGAAAGGGCAGGGGGGAGGTAGAATGAGGAAAGTTATCTCATATAAAAGAGGCAAGAAAAAACGTTTGCAATGGGGTGGAAGAGGTGGATTAAGGGGGAATGAGTGAGCCTTACTTTCATTGAAATGGATTCAGAGAGGGAATAACATACACTCAATTGGGTATAGAAATCTATCTCACCTTAGGGGGAAGAGGATGGGAGGAAAGGGAAATGGGGGTGTGATAGAAGAGAGGGAAGATTGTGGGAAAGGGTAGATAGTCAGATGCAAAACACTTTTGAAGAGGGACAAGGTGAAGAGAGAGAGAGAGAGAATAGAATAAAATTGGAAGGAGAAGTTGGAGGGAAATGCAGTTAACAATGGTAACTGTGGGAAAAAATATAAATAAATTTCTCTGAGAAAGATTTCATTTCTCAAAAAAAGAACAGTCAGATTTATAAAAATGAGAGCCATTCCTCAATTGATAAATGATCAAAAGATATGAATATTTTTCAGATGAGGTTATCAATGGTTATATTTTTTTAAATGTCCTAATTCACTATTTTTTTTAGGTTTTTTTTTTTTGCAAGGCAAATGGGGTTAAGTGGCTTGCCCAAGGCCACACAGCTAGGCAATTATTAAGTGTTTGAGGCCAGATTTGAACTCAGGTACTCCTGACTCCAGGGCTAGTGCTCTACTCTACCCAGCCACCCCTCTAATTCACTATTAATAGAGAAACGCAAATTACAATAATTCTGAGATACTATCCTGTACCTAATGGTTTGGCTAATAAGACAGAAAGAGAAAATGACAAATGTTGGAAGGATGTAGGGAAAATGAGATAAATGAATTGCAAAAGGAGTTGTGAAATGACTCAACTATTCTGCAGAGCAATTTGGAACTATGCCCAAAGGGCTAAAAAACTATGCCTACCCTTTGGAAAGGCAAAACAGGAAGGAAAAGTACCTGGAGAGAGAGAGAGAGAGAGAGAGAGAGAGAGAGAGAGAGAGAGAGAGACACACACACACACACACACACATATTTAAGGCAGATCTTTCCTGGTGGTAAGGAACTGAAAATTGAGGGGATGCCCAACAGTAATTACTTAACAAATTGTAGTATGTGATTATGATGGAATGCTATTCATTTATAAGAAATGAGCAGGATGCTCTCAGTAAAGCCTAGAAAGACTTACATGAACAAATGCAATGGGAAAAGTACTATTTACATAGTAATAACAATACTGTAGGATGGTCAGCTGTTGAATGACTTGCCTTTTTTTTTAAAAGATTTTTCAAGGCAATGGGGTTAAGTGTCTTGCCCAAGGCCACACAGCTAGGTAATTATTAAATGTCTGAGGTCAGATTTGAACTCAGGTACTCCTGACTCCAAGCCAGTGCTCTATCCACTGTGCCACCTAGCCACCCCTGACTTGCTTTTTCTTAACAATGCTGTGACCCAAGAAACATCAAAGGCCTTATAATAAATACTATCCATCCCCAAAGACAGATCTAATAGTTTCTGAATATAGATTGAAGTATATTCCTTTTCTTAGATTGAAGTATATTCCTTTTCTTAAACTTTACTCTTCTTAAGGTTTTTCTTTTTTGGGGGGGTAGGGTAGAAGACAAGGGCTATGTTTACTTTCACAACATGACAATTATGATAATATTTTACATGACTATACATTTTTAACCAACATCAAATGACTTACATTCTCAATGAAGGGGAATGGGATGGGAAGAAAGGAGAGACTACAGAACTCAAAAGTTTTTACAAATGAATGTTAAAACTTGTTTTTACATGTAATGGTGGGGGGGGGGGGGGGGGGGGGGGAAAGCTGTCCAGAAAAGAAAAAAGAGGCAGAAAGTGTCACCTTTTTGCTTGAGGGCTGAGGCCAGTAAGCAGGTACTCTCCTGCTTCTGAAGTGGCTACCACCAGACCTCCACATCTTTCCATCCTAAACAACACATTTTTACTTCCTCTGTCTGCCCTCCTCACTTCTGACTCCTAGCAGGCTAAATACAGAGGACCTGACACTTTAGTACATTTCTTTTTTAGTTTTTTTTGCAAGGCAAATGGGATTAAGTGGCTTGCCCAAGGTCACACAGCTAGGTCATTATTAAGTGTCTGAGACCGGATTTGAACCCAGGTACTCCTGACTCCAGGGCCGATGCTCTATCCACTGCACCACCTAGCCGCCCCTCTTCAGTACATTTCTAAAAAGTATGTCAAAGAATAAAGAATAAAGGGAAAAATCATCTGATCATTTCCTGGCCATAAAAGTTCTCCTGCTGGGGCAGCTAGGTGGCGCAGTGGATAGAGCACCGACCCTGGAGTCAGGAGTATCTGGGTTCAAATCCGGTCTCAGACACTTAATAATGACCTAGCTGTGTGGCCTTAGGCAAGCCACTTAACCCCATTTGCCTTACAAAAAAAAACCTAAAAAAAAGTTCACCTGTTAACAACTACTACAAGAAAAAAAGCAGCAGCAGTAGTAGCAGCCACTGCTCACATTTATATGGTGTGTTGATACATAATATATATTATATAATCCTCATTATATAGGTAGTGCAATAAACAGAGCACTGATCTTGGAGTCAAGAGGATCCCAGTTCGAATTTGACCTCAGACATTGACACTTGCTGGCTATGTGACCTTGGGTAAACCCTGTGACCTTGCTTAACCCTGACTGCCTCTTATCCAGGGCCCTCTCCAGTCCTTTTGATTCATATCTAGCCACTAGACCTAGATGGTTCTGGAGGAGAAAGGCTGGTAACTTAGCACAGCACCCCTTCATTCAAATCCGATTCATGTCCTTGTCATGACATTACCTCCCTGATGTTGGTTTTCTTTGATAAAGAAGGACAAACGTAGAGATGTGAGCACTAAAACTCAAAATTTAAATAACACACCTAGTCATATAGTAAGCATTAGAATAAGCTCTTCTGACTAGTGATCTTCTCACTACTCCAGACTGCTTCCCTGATACCACATAGTTACACAAGAAAAAGATGACTTCTTGACTTCTACTTTTTCGGTCACTGGTCTGATAGATGCCTTCTTTTCATTCCTCCTAGTTTTTAGGCAGTTAGGTGGTGAAGTGAATAGAGCATTGGTCTTTGAGTCAGGAGGCCAGGAGTTTGAATCCTGGTCTCAGACACCTGCCGCTTACTACCTCAAGCAAGTCATTTAACTCTGAGTGCTTTGCATCTAGGGCCATCTCCAGTCGTTCTGATTCATGTCTGGCCACTGGACCCAGATGGCCCTGGAGAAGAAAGTGAGATTGGTGACCTAGTACAGCATCCCGCTCACTAAAATCCAATTCATGTGTTTGTCATGGCATTACTTCCCTGATGTGATCTTTTTCGAAATTGAACAATAAAAACATTACAGCATCTGAATAATTTACTCTATCCTCCAACAGGTCTTGAATAAATTTAGAAATAACTCCAATTCTCAGAAAAGTGAGCAGAGAACTCAGGAGTCCCAATACTCTGCTCCTTCCACCAAAATTTTCTATAAAATATACAAGAAATATAATATCCAACAATGGCAGAAAGAGAGACTCTATAAATGGAATGTGATGGAATGTTAAACAGGCTCTCCTTGGTCCACTGATAACTGTGTCTCTGATGAAGTTTCCATTTGTGAAGAAGATTCTGAAGGGCAAACAAAGGCTTCTTTAGGAATCAGGTTGTTCCATTTCAATAAGGAAGACCATATGGAAAGTTAAACTTAGCACCTGAGCATCTAAGATGGCAGCAACTGTTGCTTTTAGAGGTGCCATCCTTTTGGGTCCATACACATATAAATAGCAAGCACAGAGGCACAGCCCAACCGCTTGCCAGGCTCTGACAGAGCCAGTGAATGGCTTTTATATTTGAGCAGCATATCCAAAGTTGTATGAGTCATACATAGCCTTTATTACAAAAAAGAACATCTCCAGAACATAGAGCTAATAAAAATTAACCAGTGTACACTTAGGAAAATTAGCTTTAGTTAGGAAACTGTGTGATCAAGTTTGACTACTGAGCACATAGAAAGGGTAAACAAGGGTAATAAAGGTAATAAAGTTGGAGAGAAAAATTCCCATTGTGAAGACAAAGGGAAAACTGAGCTATCAATAAAAATGAATCACATTAAACCATTTATACATACTCACTCATGATTATTCACAATAAAAATTCCCAGAGTTCAAGATAAGCCGTATGCATATAGTGAAACTCAATTATGTACTGAATGAACGACAAATTAAAATTATTAGTTTAACTACTCAAAAGGCACTAAATACTTTGCAAAGTCCAATGGGTATGAATAAGGACAATTCAAGAGAGCTGAGAGTACCAGGTTAGGTCCTAAGAGAAGGCAGAAACCCTCAGGGTTGGATGAAAAGAAAATGACACTAGAGGGACATTACTGAAAAAGTCTACCAGCTGTTAGACACTATGAAAGATAAGGACTCTTTCACTACATGCCTGGTAAGAACTATCAAGAATTAAAGTAGTGTTATGCTTATGTTAAGAGTTCCCTAAGTTTCTCTTTTCCACTGGACTACTCAACAAGAGCAACATGCTTCAACAGCATTTGATACCTTCAGAACAACCTTGTGCTGTTGGTAGTGCAAGCATTCTTATTCCCCTTTGACAGATGTGGTTAGCAACTTGTCCATCTATGAACAACACCCAGTTAAGTAAACATCTGAAATAGCCTTCAAAGTCAGGGTGGCCTCTATCTTAGCCTCTCTCCCTTGATCCTATCTGATCTCCCTGAGATCAAATGCAGGGTTTTCATTTTCTATTATATCATGCTGCTTTCCATGACACTGTCATTTCAACTTAAATTGGATCTGAGTGGGGCACTTCAATGGAATAAGTTCCCCATTTCTCAGGTTTTGTAGGTGACATCACAAACAATTCCTACTCAATGGCACAGGATGAATTGATTAGAAGAGATGCAGCATTGAACAATGGAAAGAGCACTGAAATAGAAGTCAGTGGATTAGGATTCAAATCCTAGCCCTGCCCTTACTCCTCCTCTTGCTGTGTCTCTGTACAATCTAATGGCTTCGTGGGTCTCAGTTTTTTCACCTGGAAATGAAGAGGCTGGATTGGGTCATCTTCGGAAGTTTCTTTCAGTTTTAAATCTAAGTGGATCCTGTGACAGTGGAGCTGAAGAGTTCTTCACACAAAAATAAAGAAAAGCTTTTACCAACTATGCTTTTCTGGAGGTAAATTCATACCATCAATGAACCTTAAGGAGTTATGGCACTGTTCTACTGACAGGTCAAGATGCTTTCTAAATCATCTTCTTCAGAGCATCCAGGCTGTTCTCATCTACAGGTCCTCCAGCTCAAAACACAATCAGGTTTTTACCAATCTGGCTGAGCTGTGATGTGGCTGTGGATGCATGCCATCACATCCTTCAGAGACATGATGGAAATGAGGTGCAGTTTGGTGGAACTCCACACACAGAAGTTCCCCAGCTACAATTAATCATCATAAAACAAGGCTTTTACAAATTCTCTTAATTGTGACTGGATAAATCAGTCGTGTGAAAACAATGTGACTAACCAGCAATTAGTCCCCAATTCAAGAGCCATAACCTTGTTTTCATAAAGATTGTACATCAGGGAAATGTTTCTAAATCTCACTGCCAAATTCTGGAAAGCTTATTTTCATGGAAAAATTGTACACAAGAAAAATCTGACCAAAATTTTAACATGGTGCTAAAAGTACTTTTAATGTCATTGTTTAAATCTAAAAGAATTTGGTTTTAAGTTTGAAATTATTTTGTTATTCCTCATTATCATTTGATAATTAGTGTTGATATCATCCAGAATGCCCTCCCATGAGAAAATGTCATCTGAGAAAGATGATGTTTTCTAAAGATCTAAATCAAGCTAAACTACTGGTATCACCTAAGGCAAATGTAATGGAGAGAAAAAGTCTGACAGTCAGAAGACCTGAAGGGGGAGACTCTGCCACTTCCTGGTTATGTTACTGAGTTATTTTGCTCATTTCTACCTACATTACTTAACTCAAGCACTGTTGTGAACCAAGTACTTTGTAAACCATAAATGGGAGAGGTTATCATGAATAAATCATTTTCTTCAAAGACAGTCTGATGTGTTTGTATTGTTCTTCAATTTTTATGGCATGAGGAGATCAACAATGACTAACTAAAGACCAGTCATATCAGTGCTCTTTTGCAGAGTTCATGTTAAGTCATGATGAGATCAGGAGGAGGTATGGTTCACTCAAAACCATAACTAAAAGAATCCTGGTTAAACCAAAGGCTGTAAGTCTAGGAAAAGTCAAATGCTTATTCTCAGGGTGGCAGGGTGGCTAGGTGGCACAGTGGATAGAGCACCAGCCCTGGATTCAGGAGGAACTGAGCTCAAATCCAGTCTCAGACGTTTAATAATTAACCTAGCTGTGTGACCTTGGGTAAGGTATTTAACCCCATTGCCTAATAAAAAAACAAGAAAACAAAAACAAATGCTTATTCTCTCCAAATAAACATTACAAAATTGCCTTTTTCAGGATATAGTAGGACACAGAGCTAAACC